>NC_058131.1:537985014-538305173 GCF_016433145.1 Gracilinanus agilis
TAGAGACCTTTCTCTGAAAGCAATAATAAATATCACCACCACAATCTATTGAGTATGAATAACCTTTTAGCACCTTTTTAGAAAGGCTTATAAATTTCTACAGAAAAACATCTGAGATTTAAATTAAATAGAATTTATATCTTTGGGCTTGCAAGTAAAACAGGGACTCTAGACTTGCTCACAGCCTTCAAAATAGTGTATCAGTAGAACTCTAGAGCCCTAGGGTACAGGGAGGTTGGGGGGTGAGAGGGTAGATGGTAGTGGAAAGAAAGATGTAGTTTTCATTTTTGGGGGCACACAGCGCGATTGGAATTATTCATATCGGATGGATGGCTCTTTAAAGTTTTCAAAGAAAGCACTTTGCTAACACTAACCCTCTGAATTAGATGGTAAAATATTATTTTGCTTATTTTTGCAAATTGGAAAGCTGAAGTTGCAAAAGGTTAAAAAGTTTGCACATTATTATATGGCTTATAAGTATATTAAGCAGGGATTCAAATTCAGACCTCCTGATTACAATTCTAATGTTCTCCATTCTAAGATCAGAGCCAACCTCTGATGGCTGCATATATGCTAATCTCTAAATGATAAGGATAGACTCTCTCATTGCTATAGGGCAGGGGTCTGCAACCTTTTTGGCAGTGAGAGCCACATTTTTTAAAATATAATTTCGTGAGAGCCGTACAGTGCTCACAGTGCGCGCTCCTGTAACAGCGCCTGAAAAAAAATTGACTTTATGGCTCCTGCAGAAAAAGCCATATCTGGCCCTCAAAATAACCAGATATGGCTTGAGAGCCATATGTTGCCGAACCCTGCTACAAGGGGCTCTGAGAAAGTTTGGGCTGAATGCCTAGGGAAGGTGTCATAGTGGAGATGGGACTTAACTTAAAGATTCAAAGGTAGATAGGATTTGGACCGAGTAGAGTGAGAAGGCATCAATGAAATGAGTAGAGGGAATATGCAAAGTTATTCAAGGAATATTAAAGAGATCATCTCTAGTGGGAGAGTCAAATATGGGAGTATTAACTCCCTCTTTTTCTATGAAACAGAATCATAGAACTCTAGAATATCAAAGTTGATCATTTTGTCCATCTCAGAGATGTAAAGTCACTTGGTCAAGGTCCTAAAGCTTATTGATGGAAAATATCTATTATTGCTTATTGACCTTATGATCTCAACCTTTCTCACATTAACTACTATGGTCATAATAACTGATATAGTGCTTCGTTTATTTTTTTGCTTTTTAAGTATTTTTTTATTTGTTTGTTACATTAAACTACCCAGATAAATTCCCCCCCCTCCCACCATTAGAGAAGGCACCATTTGACAAATATATGTCATATATATAATATAAAACTATGTCTTCCTTATTTTATTCACTGGTTCTTTCTCTGGAAGCTGACATACACAAGTCATTCTTCAAACAATATTTCTGTTGCTATATATAAAGGTAAAGAACTTATATGTTCTAAAATAATTATAGCAGTCCTCATCATGGTGACAAAAACCTGGTAATTGAAGGGATGCACATTAATTGGGGAATGGCTAAACAAATTATAGCATATGATTATGATGGAATACTATTATGCCAAAAGAAATGATGAACAGGTTAATTTTTTAAAACATGGAAAGACCTATATGAAATTAGGAAGAGTGAAAATGAGCAGAACCAAATGCTTTACTTTTTGAAAAATGATTTTACATCATCATCTAATTGGAATTTCACAGCAAACCTAAGAGTTAAATACTGTAGGTATTATTGTCTCTAGTTTGCAGGTGAGCTCATAGAAGAGAAGGTGACATTACTACTAAATGTTGGAAATGGTGTTTCAGTCTAGACTTTTCTTACTCAGGCACAGCCCTCTTTCCTCTATACCACAATATCTTTAAGAGATATTTTTCCAGGTCCAGACCAGGTTCCTTTGATAGCACGATAGACTTTGCGGTCAATCAAACTACCAAAGGGATACTTTCCAGAGCCAGACATAATAATAATAACAAATTAACTTGGACGAAAAAAATATCTAGAATTTCAAGAAAAATAATGAACACATGTATGAATTAAGGAACAATGGTACTTATATACCTCAAGCTATAATATAAAGTCACAACCATCAAGACTCATTTGGCATTCATTTAAAATTTTTAAAAGTAAATCAATAGGCTAGACAAGGAACAATAAGAAATAACTGAACTTAATAACTTTAATGAACTTCAAAATAAATTACCTAGGGCAAAGCTCCCTGAGAAAACTAGAATGCAAACAAGCAAAAATTAGGCTTAGACCAACATCTTACACCATATTTCACAATAAGTTAAAATGGCTACATTATCTGAATATGAAAGATTATAACAAAAAATTAGAAGAGAAGCAGATCATATTTCTAAAACTATAGGTAAGGAGTAAATCCTTAACTAAAGAAGTTATAGACACAATTACAAAATATAAAATGGATAACAGATTGCATTAAAACAAAAAGTTTCTGCACAAACAAAATTAATGCATCTAGAATAAGAAAGAAGTAACTGAGTGGGAAAGATCTTTGTATCATATTTTTCAGATGAGAATTTAATATCTAAGACATATAAATAAGTAACAGAAATATACAAAACCCAAAGCCATTTTCTATTGGATAAGTAATGAAAGGATAAGAACAAAGAGTTCTTAAAAGAAGAATTACAAATTATTAATGACCACATGAAAGAATGCTTCAAATCACTAATAATAAAATAAATATAAAACAAAACAACATTGATATTTCAGCTTACCTCACATATATGACAAAAGATGGGAATAATCAATTTTGGAGGCATTATAAAAAGATAGGCACACAAATTCATTGTTGCTAGAACTGTGGTTTAGAACACCCATTCTGTAACAATTTGAAATTATATAAATAAAATGACCAAGAGGTTCTATTACTAGGCTTCTAAACCCAAAGAGGTCAGTGACAGAAGAACTTGACATGCACAAAAACATTTATACTTGCACTTTTTTATAGTAGCAACAAATTGGATATAGATATCAATT
Organism: Gracilinanus agilis; assembly: GCF_016433145.1. Taxonomy (NCBI): domain Eukaryota; kingdom Metazoa; phylum Chordata; class Mammalia; order Didelphimorphia; family Didelphidae; genus Gracilinanus; species Gracilinanus agilis. The sequence goes on from NC_058131.1 coordinate 537,988,046, forward strand.
TATTGGGAGATGTCTAAATAAATTGTGGTATATGAATATAATGGAACATGGTGGTGCTATAAGAAATAATGAATGTGATGAACAAAGAGAAGCTTAGGAAAACATATGAGCTGATACAAAGTTAAATTACCAAAACCAGGAAAACAATATAAACAATGACTACAGTAATATATATATATGGAAAGAAGAACTAACAGTTGAGAAATTACCATCACACTTGGCATCAATCATAACAAGGAATTAACTTTATTGATTTTTCCCTTTTCTTTTTAATTGTTATGTGAGAGATATCTGGGGAGGAGAAAGAAAATACAGAAGGAAATGTAGATGATTTCAAAGCAAAATATAGCTATATGTCAAAAACTAACAATATATTTTTTTTAATTTTTAGATTGAGGGATGACTAAGTACAAGATCCTTTATACAAAAGACCTAGGTGTTTTAGTGGAGTGTAAGTTTAGTATGAGACAACCATGTGATATGGCAGCTAAAAAATTCTGTTACTATCTGTGAGTGAATAGAAGGCTAGTATCAGAAAAAAGGAAATGATACCTGTGTCTTTGTGGTCTTTTCTGATCACCACATTTTAGAGGGGATATTGACAAGTTGGAATATATTTAGAAAATAGAAACTAGATTGATGAAAGACATAGAAAACAACTGTCATGAAAACTGGTTGAAAAAAAGAGAAAATTTAGAAGGGATGTGATGGCTACCTTAAATGTCAGATTGTTTTCCTATAAAACACAAAACAGGATATTATGTGTAGAGAGTATGGAAATTTAGGTTGTTGGGAGAAAGAAGGGGAATAGAGAGCAGTGAGCATAGGTTATCATCTCCATCTTGCCTTTCTTCTAAGTTTATTTATATGAAAGGTTCTAATTACGGAAGGCAAACAGAAGCTCCTTACCCCAACCCATTTGGAGTTTTTCTGAGCAGATTCCCCAAATGGAGTGAAAAGGAATTTCAAATCATAACTCAGCCAGAAATTTTACTGAAAGAGTCTTGGGGTCAACAAGGGCAAGGGCAGTTCAAAAGAGATTTAAAGATGAAAGCTTCTTTCTCTAGCTGGCTAGGTGCATTTGGCTAAGGAAAGCAACACAAAAGAGCTAAATGACAAAGAACTGCCAGAATCCTGCCACTAGAAGAAACTACATTCAAAAAAAAAAAAAAAAAAGAATTAAGACCAGCAGGTGACAGCAGAGAACAGCATCAGTTAGCAAAGAAATTGCATTACCTATTAATACTAGCAGATAGAAGCAAAGAGCAGTAGCAGTTCAGAAAAGATGCACCAAAACAGTTGCCAAACAGCCCCAGGAAAGAGGGGTGGAAGGGGAGGAAGTCAGGGTCAGCTTAGCAAGAAGCATTGTCAGCAGAGAACTTCAGTACACCCACAGTGACAGAATCATGAACCACCCTGGCCAACCATGTTCTCCACACATCTGTCTGGTCACGTATTACCTTCCTATATATTTCCTATTTGAGTGCATTTCCATGTGTAGTTTTTGGTCATGTATGTTCCTGATATGTGTCCCCTCTCACTCTTATGAATGAATAAGTGAATCTTATGAAAAAGCATTTATTTAGTGCTTACTGCATGCAAAGCATTGTGCTAAACACGGATGATACGAATATGCAAGTAAGATAGTCTCTGTTCTCGAGGAGATAGCATTCTAATGGAGCAGAGAACACAGAGAAAGTTCCAGCTTCAGGTGAGATGGAAAGGTCCCATGGACCTTGAGATGCTGTGACAAAGCCAGTGGTAATTCATTTATAAATAATAAGTATAATTAATATTATAATATATAATCAAATTATATATTATATAACATTTTATTATAATATTCATAATTTATCTTTATCTATAATTCATATTTATTTATATTCATACATTCATATTATTTATTATATTAAATTATGTATATTGAATTACATGTTTATATATTATATATTTATATTTTATTATTTTTATTATAATTACTAACCATTATTAAGGTCAGATCCAGTTCTGATAGGGAACCACTTGAAAATGCTAAGGACTTTGGGGACAAGAATATTCTTTTCTGTGTCTTCAAAAGCAATGGCTGTAGCCCCAGCAGAACAGTTGCAAAGATGCCTCTCCATGAGGGATGCTCCCCTGATGGTGGCTACGAGCACTGGGCTGGAAGAAGGACATTTGCTCTGTGGGCTAGGCAGAGATGTCGATATTCTCAGCAATCTTATGCATCTCTGCCTATCAATGACAGTTGATTAATAGCATTGATAATAATGAAGAGGACCACTTCTCCACCGTCATTTTTCTCCTGAGATGGCCATGGAGCCTGGGATAGAAACAGGATCATTTTTCTTAGAAGCATTGCTACTTCTAAGGTTCTTGTGTTCAGGAACTAGCTAACTCTGCCTCGTTCTAAAGGGTCAAGGAGGTGGTGTTGGTTTGACTGACTCTCACAAGCTAGTTCCTATCTCTCCTTCAGTGCTTTTTTGCTTCAATTTGGATGGCTGACCTGTCCGTCTGATGAGTGGCAGTGATAACCTGGAAAAGAATTTACTCCCCTTTAAGTGGGGGAAATTTTGTCATTGGTTTTACTATGTTCCATACTAGAAATGAATTGCATCATCTCTATAGAAATGTTGGTTCTAAGACTGAGTTTGGATTTTCTCAACTAATTGCTTCTTTGATTAAATATCTTTTTTGTTTCAAATTAACATGTCTGCTGACTCTGTAAATTAAATGCATCAGTGAGGGCAATTTGAATGAATGCTAAACCACAATATGCTGATTCATATCTAGGGTAACTTTCTGGAGACTCATGTCTTAAGGGGACCTCAGATGCTATGAACATCTCAAAAGATGGCCAGGTATATAAGGTATGCCCTGGAGCTTGTTTAACTAGGGGAAAATGAGAGAGGAGAGAAACAAGGAGCCCCTGACTCTTTGACCAAGCAATATTCTGAAGAGAGCTGTTTTTTAAAAAAGGAAAAGGAAAAAAGAAAAGTGCCTATATGTACAAATATATTTCTAGCAATTCTTTTTGTGGCGGCAAGGAATTGGAAATTGAGGAAATATCCATCAATTGGAGAATGACTGAACAAGTTATGGTATATGATTGTGATGGAATACTATTCTGCTATAAGAAATGACAAACAGATCCACATCCAGAGAAAGAACTGTGGGAGCAGAAACACAGAAGAAAAACAACTGCTTGACCATATGGGTCGATGGGGATATGATTGGTGATGTAGACTCTCAACGATCACCCTAGTGCAACTATCAATAATATGGAAATAGGTCTTGATCAATGACACATGTAAAACTCAGTGGAATTGCACATTGGCTATGGGAGAGGGGAGGGGGGAGATGAGGAAAAGAATATGAATTATGTAACCACGGAAAATTTTTCATAATTAATCAATACAATTTTTTTAAATGGATAAAAAAAGAATGACAGGCAGGATGCTTCAAGAAAAACCTGGAAAGACTTCTATAATTGACACAAGGTGAAGTGAGCATAACAAGAACATAATACATAATAACATAATAACATATTGTACATAATAACAGCAATATTTATGAATGCCTTACGTGTTCTTAGCAATACAATGACTTAAAACAATTCTGAAAGACTCATGATGAAAAATGTTGTAAATCTGAATGCAGATCAAAGCCTACTTTTTTGTGCTTTATTTTGGGGTTTTTTTTGGGGGGATCTATGATTTTTTTCACAACATGACTAATATGGAAATATGTTTTTGCATGACTATGAATGTATAATCTATATCAAATTATCTGTTGTTTCAGGGAGTGGGGAGAGGAGAGAGGGAAAGAATTTGGAACTAAAAATTTTGAAAAACAAATGTTAAAAATTTATACATGTAATTGGAAAAAAAATAAAGTTTGAGGTGGGTGTGGAGGGGAAGGAGACCTTGGGTGAGCTAGTGTTTATGTACAACTGAGTAGTCAGGAAAATGGAAGAAAAATAACAATTGAGAGGCAAACAGAGGCAAGCATATGTGAGTACAATGGTCATATCTTCTTTCCATTTCTTAGGCTTAATCCCAATAGTTTTTGGAAAGTTAGCCAGGAAACTCCTTTACAAAGAAAAAAAGTATACCATCAGAGATATTCCACAGCAAAAATAACAGGGTAAATTATCAAAATATCCTTCAAAGAAACTTTTCAAAGAATGTAGTGTTTTTCAAAACCTAGGAGCCAGTCTGATAAGGGTAACATAGATAATCCAAATTCCCTTTTTGAAAACTCCTGGATCAACATTTATTGTTATGTTCAATTTTAATCCTAAATGACTACCAGATTTGAGTGGGAAATATTTTGACATCTTTATTGATCACTGTTTCTCTATACAATCTAATTCCATACAGTATTAACATATGCTACTTTTCAGAATATTTGAATATATGGTAGGGTGAATCTAATGCCTTATTACCATTTTATCTGAGTGTTTTAAAAAAATCATCTTTACAGTAAAAATATATGTTTGTGCATTTAGACACTAAAAGCAACTTTTTCAATAACTGATAGTATCTCTTTTAATCTTTAAGATATGTTTATCTATGCATATGTTTGTCTATGTGTTTATTTGCCATTATAACTATTAAGACATATTGCTAGTTTGTCCCACTAAGTTCTCTTCTGTGTCACAGCTCCTAGAACTGCTACCCTTTCCTGCAGGACACGTTACTACATATATTCATTGCTAAATTAGGTCATGCGGGGCTGCACTAGCTCCTCACCCAGTTTGGCTAAAATAGCCAAGGCAGTCTCTGCAATGGATTCCCATTGTGGGAGTTTTGTGGTGAGAGAGTGAATGCTTGTTCTTGCCCTAAGAATTGCAGCTCATACTCCATCTTGAGGCACAAAAACACAAAGAAGTTACAGATAGTGTAGCCAGAGTGATGGAAAAAGCCATGGTGGGAATTTCAGGTTTCTGGATTTTTTTATTTTGGGTCTAGGGTATTGTTCTCCTCCCATCCTGGGAATTCTCAACCCTCCCTCAAATTATTCCTCCCATGGGATTTTCAGGGTATTTTCCAAGGGAAGGGGCAGGGAAGGAGTGCAAAGATCACTAGTGCACCTGGGTGATGTTCCCTCCCATGTCCTGTCTGTTGAGCTTTAAAGGTTGTTTTGGGTGCTTGAGTATCCTTTGCCAGCCATGCAAACTCTTATCAAAGGGGATAAAGTCAAAACATCCTTCAAGTTAGCTCCAGTGCTTCCCTCTCTCTTAATGTCAGACAAACCCTTATCAGCTAGGAGTAGCTAGGAACGCATAGAGTGACATATACTTTTCTACATTCTAATTTACAATATTTGTTAACTAGTAAAAAGAATAAGATCTAAAAAGCACTACTCAAGAGAAAGAATTCAAAGCATTTCTAAGATATTAAAGTTCCATTTCCCACTGTCAGTCCTTAGCACCATCACTGGAATCTGATGAGTCTTCTGAACTTTTGATGCTCACAGGGTCACAGCCTGGTCTGTTCTCTCATGATATTCATTCATCTAAGAACAAGGAAGAACAAATACAGTGAGGCAAAGAAACAGAAGTGTGATATATTCACATCCATGTGTCAACTAAGGTAGGGAAAGTAGACTATGGGCATCAGAAAGCTTATGGTAATTCTTCCTTTGATCACCACCAGAAAAGGGGAAAAGATGGAGCTCCTCTAAAGGAGACTTTGCATGTGCCCTCAATTCCAGAAAGCTTCACTAAGCCATAAATAGATAAGAAATGGCCATAGAATACCTGTGCTTCCTATGAAATAGAGGGCAGAGCCCACTCTTACACATCAACACACATTTCTGAAAGCAGGCTCCCCAAGCCTTCTCATGAGATGGCACCAGAGAGGGCAGAATGTTCATGCTTAAAGGACTGCATCGCCATTGGCCAGTGATCCCTTTATACTAATTCATATTACTTTTGTGTTACCATTTTGGGTTTTTTTTGTTGTTGAAGGTTTTATTTTCCTGTTTTCTTCTTCAATATCTTCAGTCTCAGTATTAACAGTTTTCCTTGGTGCCACATGTGTTTTTATTCTAAACTTAGTAACTGTCAACAAAAACAAAACATTCAACTACAAAAGTCAGAACAAAAATGATTGTATATGAACAATAAACTCAATTTATTTACATTATCTAAATATGTACATATGTATGTGTGTATATATATATATATACATACACATATATATCATCATTAGCAAACATTCTGTTTGCTTCTATCTCCTTGCAAACTCTTTTTCCTCTACAAATTTGTCCATATTTTGTTGCTATTAATATTACTGAATAAGGCATAGGGATTAGATCTATTGTTTACATAAAGGACTCCTATTGTCAGAAAAATCCATCTTCCCATGCAAGTCAATACTTTTACTATAATATACTAATACAGTTGCCTTTGGCAGTGATAAGTTAGACAGATAGACAGATAGATTGATAGATAGATAGATGGATGGATAGGAAGGAAGGAAGGAAGGAAGGAAGGAAAGAAAGAAAGAAAGAGAAAGAAAGAAAGAGAGGAAAGAAGGAAGGAAGGAAGGAAGGAAGGAAGGAAGGAAGAAAAAGAAATAATTGAGGAAATAAATATATATTTTATATAATTGTATAATATATCAGTATTTTAATTATTAATTATATATTTTATTAATAATATCTATTTAGTTAGTACCCAGTAATTGTTTTGCATCTGCTCTCTCCAAGGTCCCTTTACTCAAGACACCCAAGTTCAATATTTTTGGCTTTGATCAATTTTATAAGACCAAATTTTTAAGGGGAAACACTGTAATAGCACTGATCACTTTATCCAATCTAGTACTATGCAGTTTTAATAAATGTCATTTTGCAAAGCATTGTAAAAATCTAGTAGAGTAAGTCCACCATAATTATCTTTTGCCTAGATGCTTCTTTAACCAGCTTTACAGTAAAAATAAACTTAAACATTTAGACATCATTTTCTAAGATAAGTAAATGAGTCAATAGAAAGTTCTTTCCCTTGCCCCTTTACCTTATCCTCCCACAAGAAGACCCATCAACGTCTTGTACCCACGTATTGTCATACTTCATTTTATTGTGCTTTAAAGATGTTGCGTATTTTTTCCTAAATTAAAGATGTGGTAACCCTGTATGGAGCAAATTTATCAGCACCATTTTTCCAACACATATGCTTATTTCATATCTCTGTCACATTGGTAATTCTCAAAATACTGCAAACTTTTTCATTATTGTTATATCTATTATGGTGATCTGTGATCAATGGTCTTTGATGTTACCATTGTAATTGTCTTGGAGCACCATTAATCGCGTCCACATAAGGCAGTGAACTTAAATATGTAAATGCTCTGTGTGTATTCTGACTGGTCCCAGCCTGCCATAATCCTGTCTCTCTCCTTCTTGGGCCTCCCTCTTCCCTGACACATAATAATGTTAAAGAATATTATATAGACTTTTTTGATAGAGCAGCAGCAGGGTTTTAGAGGACTGATTCTAATTTTGAAAAAAAGTTCTACTATGGGTACAATGCTATCAAATAGCATTGCATTCTACAGAGAAATCTTTTGTGTAAAGAAGAGTCAATCAATACTACAAACTTCATTGTTCTCTTATTTTAAGAAATTGCCATAGCTTCCCCAGCCTTCATAAACCATCACTCTGATCAGTCAGCAAACATAAACATCGAGGCGAGACCTTTGCCAGCAAAAAGATTACAACTTTGCTGAAGACTGATGATGGTTAGCATTTTTTAGCAATAAAAATATTAATTAAGGTACATTGTTTTTAAAAATATATAATACCACTGCACATTTAATAAACATATTACTGGGAAAATGTGTGACTTGCTTTATTGCAATATTCTCTTTATCTCAGTATTCTGGAACCAAACCTGCAATATCTCCAAGGAATGCCTGTAGTTATCAGTTGGTCTGGAAGAGACATAAAGATAGCATATCACTTATGGGTTACTAGAACCTTCTCCTCCCTCCTCATATCTCCTAAATCAAAATCCTTATATTCTATAGCTTCTGAGTTTTTGAAAGATACTTTATATGCCTATTTAGAAAAAGGAAAATGATGGCTTGGACAAACAATTGACCGATTCTGGTTAGTGACAAGAATATGAGATTAAATTTTAGTCCGGTCTTCTGGGCAAATCATTTTCAGAGGATTATGAGATTTAGAACTGGAAGAAAGTTTAGAGATGATTTTTATCTAAACTTGGCATCTGTGAACTAGAAATATTTTTTGACAATTATATTTCAGTAAAATTGAAGGGGTAGTCTTATGTGTCTTATTTTATGCATTCAACAATATTATGATAAGGAAGTCCATAGGCTGCACTAGACATCCCAAGTATTCTCTGCCACACACACAAAAAAAAGATTAAGAATGCCTGACCTAGTCCAACCTCTTTGTTTTATAAATAAGGAAGCTAAAGCCCTGAGACTTTAAGTGGTTTGCCCTCAGCTACACAGATAGTAAATTAAGTGGCAACATAGGGACTTTGAAGAGAGTTCCATATAAAGTACTTCAAAGTAATTTTACTAATAATTAAAAATAATCATTATTTTTGCTCTTTTGTTACTTTATCTTTGTTTGATAATTTACTAATAACTAATAATTATCACCAATAATGATTAGTAATAAAAATGGAGCTGTTACTTGCAATGATTTCTATTAGCCTGGTTTTCACTTTTTAACCTGGATAAATTCTTCCCTTTATTCTTACTGACCAACAGATCACATCTAAGCTTGGAAACTAGAAATTCCAGGGACACTAGATTTACTGCTCTGTGCTTCAGTTCCCTCATATGCAAACAGGAGCCTGAATACCTCCTGTCCTGGTTTCCTTACTTTGTCCTTGTGAGTCTTAAAAAAAGATTCATGCCTTGATTGCTCAAGTAAAATCTTTAATAGATTGCACTGTCTCAAGGAGGGAGGGAGGGAGAGAATTTGGAATTCAATTTTTTTTAAAAAAGGACTGTTAAAAATTGTTTTTACATGTAATTGAGGAAAAATAAAATGTTTTTAAAGTCATGTTCTGACCAAATACAATTTTGACACTAAGAAATATTATCAACTATCAACTTTAAAATGGGATGGGATAGCACTCTTGATAGGATTATGAATTTAGAGCTAGATGAGACTTTAGTGTTCATCTATTCCAATGTCTTTATTTTTACAAATTGAGAAACTAAGATCTAGGATGAGTAAGTGATTTGCCAAAAGTCACACTTCTTTTTAAAAAATAATTAGTTTATTTGTTTCATTCATATACTCGGCTAACTTCCTCCCTCCCTTCCCTCTCTCATTAGAGAAGGTATCATTACACAAAAAGATATATGTATATATAAAATTATGTCTTACTTATTTCTATTAATCAGTTCTTTCTTTGGAGGTGAACATACACAAGTCACTCTTCAAACAATATTTCTGTTGCTGTATATAATGGAATTCTACTCTTCATAATTTCATATAGGTCTTTCCATGTTTTTCCAAAATTAACTTGTTTGTCATTTCTAACAACTCAGTAGAATTCCATCACAATCATATGCCACAATTTGTTTAGCCAATCCCTCATTGATGAGCATCTCTTCAATTTCCAATTCTTTGTTGCCACAAAGAGAGTTGCTATGAAGATTTTTAGAATATATATGTTCTTTTCTTTATTCCCTGTCCATCTTAGGAAATAAACCTGATGGTCATATAGCTGGGTCAAAAGGCATTTACAGTTTATAATTCTTTGAGCATAATTCCTGATTGTACTCCAAAATGGTTGGATCAGTTCACAGTTCCACCTATACTTTATTAGTGTTCTTTTTCTCCATATCCCCCTCCATTTTGCCCTTTTATCATTTTAGCAAGTCAGACAGTTATGAGATGATATCTCAGAGTTGTTTTGATGAGCATTCTCTATAATGATTTAGAGCACTTTTTCATATGGTCATATATAGCTTTGGTTTGTTTATCCAAAAACTCATATTTTTGACCATTTATCAACTGTAGAATGGGGCTCATATTCTTATATATTTGAAAAAAGTTCTCTATATATTTTGGATATCAGACCTCTATCTGAAAAAATATTAAAAAATTTTTTCGCGATCTTTCCTTTCAATCTTGGCCACATTTGTTTTATTTGCACAAAACCTTTTCAATGTATAGGAAATTATCTATTTTATATTTCACAATGCTTTCTATTTCTTGTTTATTAATAAAATCTTCTAACCATAAATACAATAAATAATATGTTCTCTGTTCTTCTAATTTGATTATAATATCTCCCTTTACACTTAGGTCATGTATCCATTTTGATTTTGGTAAATGGTATAAAATATTGGTCTATATTTAGTTTATTCCAGACTGCTTTTCAGTTTTTCCATCAATTTTTATCAAATAATAAAATCTTATTCCAAAAACTTGGATCTTTACTTTTGTCAAACACAAATTTACTATAATCTTTTACATAACTGTTGTATGTTTGCTCTGTTCCACTGATCTACTTTTCTATTTCTTAGGCAGTACCAGATGGTTTTGATCATTACTGCTTTATAATATACTTCAAAATCTGGTACTGCTAAACCTTCTTCCTTTACTTTTTTCCATTAATTCCTTTGATATTCTTTACCTTATGTTTTTCCAAATGAATTTTATTATTTTTTCTATTTCAATAAAACATATTTTCTGGTAATTTGATTAGGATAAAATTGAATAATTAGGCTAGGTAAGACTGTCATTTTAATTATATTAACTCAGCCCTCCCATGAACAATTAACATCTCTTCAAGTATTTAAATCTGATTTTATTTATTAAAAATGTGTTTTTAAATTATGTTCATCTAGTTTCTGGTTTTTGTTTTGGCAGATATACTCCTGGGTAATTTATCCAATCTACAATTAGTTTAAATGAATTGTCTCTTACTATCTCTTCTTGCAGGACATTGCTGATGATATAAAGAAATGCTCATGATTTATGTGGGTTTATTTTATATCCTCCTACTTTGCTAAAAGTATTGATAGTTTCAACTAATTTTTTAATTTAATAGGATTTTCTATATCAATTATATCATCTCCAAAGAGACTGTTTTATAATCTCTACCCATTTTGATTCCGTCAATTTTTTCTACTCATTTCTATTATTAGCATTTCTAATATAATATTGGTAATAATTAATGTTCTTGTTTCACTCCTGATCTTATAATGAGGTCATACTTCTAGCAAATAATTGTACAAATATATTAAAAGACAGAGCTAATATTCACCCCTAGTTCCTCTGACTCCAAATTCAGAGTTCTTTCTTACTGCACTGAAATGTGTTCTTTTATTCATTTACTTTACTTTTTTGTCTAGTTACTTGAAAAGAATCTAAATAACTCTCCTACCTGCTGTTTATAGTCATTAACCACATGGAAAACCTTAGCTATACTTGTGTTCATACTTGATTCCTCCAACCTCATGAAGCCCAGGCTGTTGTCCCAAGTCATGCTCGTGGTGAATGGTAGGAATATGTTTATAATCTCCCAGCTGCTGGATAAGTGATGACAGATAGAATGGCTAAGCCTGGCACTTTCCTTTAGTCCTTGCCCATGTTATTAGTATGTGACTCATGTTAAAATCCTGCCTGGACTTTCACCTCTAGAATGCACATGACAGTGCAAATGACCCACAAAGCCACGAGTTTACCAGCAAGCCTTGGGTAGGCTCCCTAGAGTAAACAATAAAAGCCAACAGGCTTATTGAAGCATTACTATTTCAAGATCCTTAGCATAAGTGCCTATCTCCATGGTAGATGACACTATTGCAGAACTATAAGCAGGAAGTCTAGCACCTAGGGTAAATTCAGTTTGTATGTGTGTATGCAGGGATAAATATAGGAGTGAATGTATGTGTATGTGTTTTGGGCAATTTCAAGTTTAATTGTAGGACATTTAAAGTGAATAAATATCCTAGTTTTTATATCAACTTCCATGCTTAAATGAGAGATAAGAGGCAGCCAGGTAGCACAGTGGCTTGGTGTTGAGAGGTCCTGGGTTTATAATTGACCTCAGAGGACCTATGAGAAAGAATGCTATCCACATCTAGAGAAAGAACTGTGGGAGCAGAAACAACAGAAGAAAAACAACTGCTTGATCACATGGGTTGATGGGGATATGATTGGGAATGTAGACTCTAAGCAATCACCCTCGTGCAAATATCAATAATATGGAAATAGGTCTTGATCAATGACACATGTAAAACCCAATGGAATTGCTATGGGAGAGGTGTCAGAGGAGGGGAGGGAAAGAACATGAATCATGTAACCACAGAAAAATTTTCTTAATTAATCAATAAAAATAAAATAAAATAAAGAAGACCCAGAAAAGAAAAAAATATAATTGGCTTCAGAGAGTTCCTAACTGTGTGACCCTGAGCAAATCATTTAATCCCAATTGCCTAGTCCTTGCCACTCTTCTATCTTAGAATTAATACTAAGAAGGTAAGGATTTTATAAATAATAATAATAAAAATAAAATAGAATCAGAGATAAATTATCATAAAGCTGGAGTTGAGAGCTAGGAGAGAACTGCTGGAGACAGGGATTATAATCTCATTATCTGGAACACTGGCTAATATTTAAAAGAAACTAGTGTTATAGACCGCTCCCATTTATCTCAATCACTCTCCAAACTCTAGTCATTCCCTTTTTCTGTGAAGAAACTATTATAGACCTAGGACTGTGCCATGCAGATGTAGCATCTGTTAAGGTTCTTTCCTCATGGCTCCTGTAAATAATGTATAGAACCTGTAGCCTTCTACTTCTCTTAAATCTTATCCTATCTCATTTCTTTTCCCTTTACACTCCCCAGATAATTACTGATCAATCAAAAGTACTTATAAAGGTCCTGCTATGTGTCGGACACTGAACTAGGCTTTGGGAATATAAGTAACAAGAAAAAAAGTCCAACTCATAAGCAGCTTATATTCTATTGGAAGAAACAATAAGTACAATTTTAAATACACAGCATAAATGTAAATAAATATAAATAGCTAAATTCAAGGTAGTTTGGGACGGAGGGTACCAATAGTAGGGAAAGGGGAGTCAGAAAGACTTTATGCAAGAGATGATGCTTGAGCTACAACTTAATGGAAGAGAATCATTCTATGAGGTAGAGACAAGGAAGGAGTACATTACAGTCATTTGGGGTGACTGGTAAAGACAAGAAAAAGGAAATGGAGTGTTACATATAAGGACCAGATCTGCTGACTCTTAACTGCTCTTTTAGCTGAGGTTACAAGCATGCACCACCTCACCTATCAGGCTGTGCCTTTTCATGGAGGCCATTTCTTATTAACAACAACAACAACAACAACAAAAAGCTCTCTTTTCAGTCCAATTGCATCTCATGATCCACTTTCCTGAGACTTTCTGGCTAGAAATAAGTTGATAAAGAGAGAATCATTATCACTTCCCACACTACCTCAACCCCATTCCAAAAAGCTAGAAGGGAATTTAAGCATCAGCTATAATTACAAATATTATCAAGAATGGCTAAGCAGTCGGGCTCTGACCTAGCACTGTACCCCAGAATTCCTTACCTGGACATATCCTAATTCACTGACAATAATTCACTCAGTGTTATTTTTCTCTCTTTCTTATAGCAGTAGTCACTCCAACTACAGCATTAATTTTTCATGGATGCTTTGCTCTCCATACATTTGGTGCTTCAAACCCAGGAGCCAGATTGCTACTGCCACTCCAAATAATAATCACCAGCATCAAAAGAACAATGATCACAAGTATGTTTTAGAGCTCAGGGAGGAAATACCATTTATAGGCAGCAGTAAGCCCTTTTTCACATTCCATGCAAAGCTGTCTGCCTTTCAAGTTGGTTATACACATAGTCTAACAGCTATTTGCTTCAACGTGGATCTGGAATGAATGAGGTTCTTCTTCTAGAGCAGGGGTCGGCAACCTTTTTGGCCATGAGAGCCATAAACACCACATTTTTTAAAATGTAATTTCATGAGAGCCGTACAGTGCTCACAGTGTGCGCTCCTGTAACAGCGCCTGAAAAAAAAATGGACTTTGTGGCTCCTGCAGAAAGAGCCATATGTTGCCGACCCCTGGCCTAGTCAGGCTGACCAACTCCACCCTAAAGAAGACTAAAAAAAAAATCAAGGTGTAGCCTTTTTAATCAGGTTTAGTTTCCCATTGAAAAAGACTCTTCATCCATTCAGGGTTCATAAGAGTTTGCAAGTTAGTTGATTTGAATTTTTCTAGGAAGAAGGTATTTAGGTCACCTTTTGGGGCGTGCTATTGCCCTTAATTATAATATTTTTTCTCTACAATCCTGAACTCCTCTATGACTTATTCTATATTCTGTTCTCAAAATATTGAAGAGAATTGGAACCTTATAGGAGTTGGAGAAAAAAGAAAGTAGAGATGGTACCATGATACATTTGTGGAAGATTCATAAGATCATAGATGAATGGGTTAGTACTTGAAGACACTTCAGAGGCCACCATATCAACCTATTTCTTCTACAAAGAAAGAAAACTGAGATCTTGAGAGGTTAAATAATTTATATAAAGTCTTAGAAGGAACTGTAGTGGCAGGATTTGAACAAACATCCTCTAACACAAGCATCAGTACCCTTTCTTTTTTAAAAAAAATTATTATATTTTAATTTTTCAGTTACATGTAGATAAAATTTTTAATAATCATTCTCTTATATTTTGTGATCCATGTTCAATCCTTCCCTCTCACCCTTCCTATTCTCCAAAATGGCAGTTAATCTGATATAGTTTATACATATACTATGGTGCAATACATATTCCCATGTTCTTCATGTTTGAAAGAAGACATATGTTGCTTATACAGAAAAAAACTCATGAAGGAAATAAAGTAAAAAATAATATACTTCAATCTGCATTCAGACTCCATCAGGTAAGTGTCCTTCTATCTCCTACTCTGCCACATTGCTCCCTCTAAGATATTCAAACGTGAGAGAAGACAGATGAGACTACTTTATCTGTGCCTTTGTACCTTGAGTGCCTAGTACAGGGCCTTGCACACAGTGGATGAATAGTAAATGATTGCTGCATTGAATTGAGGGACACTGATTCACTGGTGATTGTATTTCAATTTCTAGTGTATGAAGGCTGATATTTAAGGAGAATGGAGAGCAATCACTGTTGCCAGTGGATAAAAGAGTGGCTACTACAGCTCTTTTGCTTGTAAGAGATTTGGGTTTGGAAGGGCTTAGATTTATAAATATATGTTCATATATAGATGTTGTTATTGACATCACTTGTGTCCGACCCTTCATGACCCCATGGACCATAGTACGCCAGGCTCTTCTGTCCTCTACCTTCTGACTTTCTTATGTCATGTCTTTTAGCATCTTAACAATATCCAGGGAGTTTTCTTGGCAAGATACTGATCTGGTTTGCCATTTCCTTCTCCAGTGGATCACCGTTTGTCAGAACTTCTTCACTGTAACCTTCTCTTTTGAGTAACCCTGCATAGCCCATAGTTTCATTGAGCTATGCAAGCCTCTCTGCCACAAGCAGGCAGTGGTCCAGAAGAGGAGGCAGTGATCCAGGAGGGTTTATATATATATACACACACATATGTGCATACACATACACACACACCCACACATAAGAAGGCAGGGCTCCATGGTAGCTTATCCCTGTATTTACTGAGGAGGCTAAGGCTGACCAATCTCTTAAGCTTGAGGGTTCTGCAGTGGTCTATGACGATTGGGTGTCCTCACTAGGTTCAACATTAAAATGTATTGAGCCCTTGGGAGCAAGGGAGCCAACAGGTTGCTGAAGGAGGAGTGAACTGTTCTGGGCTGAAAACAAAGGTCAAAGTTTCAGTACCAATCAATAGTAGTATTAGGATCATGAATAGTACCTGAAATTCTAGCCTGAACAACATAAGGATTCCTAATCTTACGAGAGAGAAGGGGGTGGGAGACAGAGAGAGAGAGAGAAGCAAAGAGAGAGAAAGAGAGACAGAGAGAGACAGAGAGAGACAGAGGCAGAGAGAGAGAGAGAGAGANTCTGCATCATTAACTAACTTGTCTTTGACCAAACTGAAGCTAAGCTTTACTGCCATTTACATTAATTACCAATGTTCCATGAGAACACATTTATACAAAAACCATTCATGATAATGATAGCTTTACTTAGGTTCTATTTTTTGGCTTTAAACCAGAATAAGTAATATTCCTGACTGATGCTGGGAATTAGGAACATTGGATCATAGATTTAAAGTTAGAAAGAAGCTTATAGCTAATCCATGGATTCTTAATCAAGGGTCCAGGAATTTAAATGGGATGGGGAGAGGTGAGAGGAGAAAGGTAAAGAGTGGGGTGGGGGAGAAATAGAGAGAGAGAGAGAGAGAGAGAGAGAGAGAGAGAGAGAGAGAGAGAATACCTCTTAGACTTGTTTGTTTGTTTTACTAAAAGGATGCAAAGAGGCACTATTATCAAGGGTATTGTGTGCTTTAGCATGAACATTTTATAAGTTCAAAAGATATGATTATGGAAGTTTTGACATTTTAGCATGTTTAATTTCTATATAGAATTTAGAACAAGAAATATTTGTATCATGAACTTTCTCTCCTTTGATATTGTTCCAATAATTTTGGGAGAAAAATAATACTTCATAGTTGTGTACTGAGGTACTCTGAGGACAGAAAGATACTTAAGACCAGAGGATCAGGAATTATATTCATAAATCATCTAAGAAACCATATAAGAATAATCTGAGCGAATTCTTAAAGTAGAAGTTGAACACCTCTCTAATGAGCCCAAATGGAATCCTCATTGATATTCAGGATACTTCATACATTACATCCCAAATCTTACTTCATAAGCTGGGACTATCCTATAATTGCCAATTGTTACCCAGGCAGTTCGGCTTAGGACCAACATGATCAAGTGGTGACTGGTTTAATTGAAGTTGAGACTAGAAAATGATTAACAATATATGGCTACAGCCTCATTAAAGACAACTTATTTTAAAAAATTGGCTATTAAAAGTTAATATCGGCAAAGTTCCTCATACTTCTGTCCCATTAAATTTTTATTGCCTCTTATGCCCATGGTAGAAGGGTACTCCTAGTTGAAGGTTCCCATGGCCCCTATGAAGATTCTAGGATGTCGTTGTGTATTTAGGGTGTCATTATTGCTAACTCTTCATTATTTAAGGACCAATAATCCAGTTTGCAAATATCAAGAGTCACCCCCCATTCTTGTTCTCTGCCATATGGATGCTATATTACTAGCAGCAGGAAAGAGAAAGAAATCAACACATTTGTTAATTTGTTATAGCTCTTCAGAAATGTTTAGTGGATAACATAGCTGGAAAAGAACAGTTAAAATGCAATTTAGGGATTATTTTTATCACAAGCACTCAATTGAGCATTTGACAACACACAATTCAGTTGGAGGCAGCTATGATATTGGAGGGAAAAGAACCTGACTGGTATTGGAGTCAAGAGACCTAGAAGCATTCCTTACTGTGCTCCTGACTGGATTAGACTTTCTGCAAATCACTTAATCTATCCATTCCTTTATTTCTCCATCCATAAATGGGAATGATAGTGTTCTCACTAACTGCCTCAAAGGATTATTATAATAGTCACCATGTTTGGCAAACCAAAAAACTATTAATGTCAGTTACTCTTATTGTATTTCGATGAATTTTATTATTTCAATCAAGTATGAAAGTTAAACTCATTAATAATCTAAGTAATCACAGGATTGCTGCAAGGATCTTATCTCCTGGCAAATTATGCATTTTGTTATGTAAATATAATCTATTTACATAACATATAATTTTTTCTTTAATAATAAATTTCTTTTTAGCATAAGATCAAGAATATATTCTTTTGTCTCCTATGGTCTAGCCCAGTGTTGATGTTTAAATCTGTTAATTAATTTGTTATATGTACAGATATCATTGATTTGCTATATTATATATATATATATTTTGTTCATTATATGTATCTCAGTTGGAGAAGGAAATGTCAAACCAAGCCAGCATCTCTGCCAAGAAAACCAAATGGGGTCGCAAAGAATTGGCTATGACTGAAATGACTGAAAAGTGAAAAAATGTCATTATGATGTAGTTGCTAGTATTGGACATGGATTCAAGAAGACATGAATTCAAATCCTGTCCCAATAACTCTACTTGCTAGGAAAATCTCCCTTTTCTGTCTCTGCCTGTCTGTCTGTCTCTTTCTAAGTAACAATTCTAAGGCAAAAGGGCAAGGGCTAGGCAACAATGCTAAGTAACTTGCCCAGGGTCACACAGCTAGGAAGTGTCTGAGAATAGATTTAAATCCAGGTCCTCCCAAACTTCAGAGTTGTCCCCTCAGACACTGTGCCTCCTAGCTGGCCCAGGAAAGTCTCTTATTTTCTCTGATCCTCAGTTCTCTGTTCTGGAAAATGGGGACAATAATCCTTGTAGTATAGATATTATGGTGGGTTATGTAAATAAAGATTAAATGAGATAACATATTAAAGTGCTATCTGCAAAAGTGTTCCAAACTACATTAAGACTTTTGGGACATCCTTTGTGTATACACACACACACACACATATGTATATATATATATATATACACACACACACACACACACACACACACACACACACACACACACATATATACTCAATCATTCCACAAAAAAACCCTTACCTGCCTGGAAACCTTTCCCCAGCCCTTTCTATCCTTATCATTATCACCTTGAAGATGTGCCTAAGGGTATCATGAGTCATAGCTTCAGTTTTTAGCCAAGCCCTCACTTACTTATAGCCTAATTTCTTTAAGGCCCAGTTTCTTCCTGGCCGAAGGTCTTGTATTAATTTGCATGTCTGCAAAATGAGCTCTTTGCCAGTCTGTGACCCAGATGATGTCAGCAAAGAGAATGACTAGATCATATCTCCTTGCTCATAGGAAGAGCTGCTTATTATTTCTTGTGGCATCACCACTTACAAACACCACTTTGACTTTAAGAAATGTCTTGTTGAAACTAAAAGGATGCCAGAATCCTGAAACTTGTCAACTTGCTTGTTCAGTTGTTTCAGACTCTTTGTGACCCTATTTGGGATTTTCTTGGCAAAGATACTGGAGTGGTTTGCAATTTCCTTCTCCAGCCCATTTTACAGATAGGGAAACTGAGGCAAGCAGGGTTAAAAGATTTGCCCAGAGTCACACAGCTAGTAAGTGTCTGAGGACAAACTGGAACTGGGGAAAATGAGTCTTCCTGATTCCCGGTCAAACACTCCATCCACTGTATCACCTACTTGTCCCAACAAGAATCTTTTATTTAGCTTAAAATGATGCCAGAATACTAACTCACCAACTTGCCTAAAAGATATAGAGTTGTGATGCTACCCAGGACTTTGGTTTCTGGTAAAGTTAGAAACCTCAATTACACTGCACCCTTTTAACCAATTCAGACTTAAAGGTTGATTTGTCAAGGAGTGGAGTTGTTTTCCTTTTCTCCTCTCTCTCTCTCTCTCTCTCTCTCTCTCTCTCTCTCTCTCTCTCTCTCGTTATTCACTCCTTTGGCCCTTCTGTTCCTCTTTTTTTTTAATTCATTCTCCATTCTCTTTTTCCTCTTCTCTATTTCATCTTTTCTCCCTCTTTCTGTCTCTCTCAAGAAAATAATAGCACACATTCCCATTGACCTTTAAGGGCTATAAAATATTTTTCATTCTTTTGGAAAAGTTAAAACTCTTTAATGTCACAGTTATTTACAGATATACTTTCTATTATACCCTGCCTTGTAACAAAGAAAAGCAGTTAAGCAAAACCACTCAACAAAGCAATCATTTATGCAATATTCTTTACCTCTAGAGCCTTATCAAAATATTGAATATATTTCATTCTCTATCCTCTAGATCAGTGATGTTAAACTCATATAGAAACAGGGTCCACTAAACCTACAATCAGGATCCTTACAGGCTGCATATTGACTTGGAAAAACCACACCTTTATATATTAACTTTATATTAATACATCCACCTATTAAAATGAGATAGGAACTATATTTTAACCTGATTTTAACCAGGTCATACTCAAGAGTGTTTAGGGCTGCATGTGGGCCACAGGCTACTTGTTTGACAACTATCCACTAACTCAAGATTAGTCAGAATTAATCTGAGTTGAGTTCAGATTTTTTGTGTTGTTTTCGTTTACAGAATCATGGTTATGTTGTAGATTGTTATTTCTCTTCTTTCTTCTCTTTTTCTATGCTTCCCTTTACAAATAACTTCCTATATTTTTCTAAATTCTTTATGTTTTTTTCTAAAATTGCAATAATATCCCATTATATTCATAAACTGGAATTTTGTTTTGTTTTGCAATTTAGCAATTCATAAGCACCTAGTTTGTTTCTAATTTTTTTCTATAACGAATTATGGTAATAATAAAATTTGTATTATTTATATTGGGAACTTTCTGTCATTGACCTAATTGGGGGTATATACACCCTGAAAACATAGTTTCATACCTTTTCATACCTAATTTCAAATTATTTCATAGAATGATTGAACCAATTTACTTCCCACTATACCTCCAACACTTTAATAATCTACAATATGATCTATGGTCTTATTTTCATTTTGGGGTTCAGAAACTCTTTTTCTGTTTCTCTCAGGGTAAAAAAATATAAACTGATTTACAAACCATAATGCCAACATATTAATTTATAATGTTGGTCACATCCAGCCTCAAAACCAGCATTGGCTATCTGCACAATATTCTTCTTCTTGAGATTAGGGACACTAAAAGGCCAACATAGATTTAAATATCATTTATTGGTCAAAAAATACAAAAGAGAGAGCTGGGGATTACCAAAATAGCACACATGTTAAGTTAATAGACACTAATATTCTGTATTGCTTCATTTTAGTTATATTTCTGTCTAAAGAACTGAAATTGAACATATTCTCTTTCTTAGACAGTGACAGAGGTTCACTGACATTCTTCTTAATCTCTCTTTTCAATATTTCTTATCAGTCACCAAAAATTTTGTCTTTATATTACTTCGCATTATAATTGTCTGATAATTTATTAGATACATATTATGGAAAATTTATCCAAGTACCTACATTTCATAAATTAGCTTTCTCCAAATAGGATTGACTTTCAACAACCCCTGTCTACTGTGTGCTGATTCCTGATAACTTTATTTTCAGAGATTGATATACCCTGACCTCTTCCTCAGATTTCTAAACTGTGTTTTTGACCCTATATATCCTTCCATCCAGAAGGACAGCAATGTAGAATGGAAGAATTTTAAATGTGGAGTCTAAAGGCTTGATTTGTTTTCTACCTATGGGATAAATAAAGCAATTTCAATGCAAATGATTTTTATATAAGTGCCTTTTATTAAACACTGCATATTAGATATGTAATCACAAACCTGAAAAAAAAAACTTCTGCCCTTAAAAATTTTATATTCTACTAGGTAACCATGACACCAGCTGTGTGACCTTGGGCAAACCTCTTTGTCTTTCTGACCTTTAGTTTCCTGATCTGTAAAACTGAGTTAAAAATATTTTCATTGTTGAATTTTGCTGGAAGAATTAGATGGGGGGGGGATATATATATATATGTATATATATATATGTATCTCTTCCATATATCAGACATTAGGGGCAGAGCACCCCCCAAACCTGGAAAATCTACATAAATTTTTTTGGCTCTCTCTTCATACCAGAGAAGAAATCTGAATATTTTTCTTTTTCTTTTATGGGTATTTTTATAGCTTATTATAACTGTCATTAATTTTATCATAGGCTATGTGTAAATCAATATTAAGTAAAAATATTGTATGAAAAAGAACTTTTTTAAATATGAAAAAACTTTAAAATGAAAGAGATTTGAGGAGAATAATACTGAACATGCTATAAGGATATTATATATAACAATACATGCATTTTATGCATGTACGAATTACTAAACTTTTAAAAATCTCTCTACATTTCTTGCCTTTGTGTGTCATCTGCTGTTTTTTGCAAATTTTAACTTATTAATTACTTTAGCTTTTTTTTTAAATTGTATATACTTATGGCATTAAAAGAGAAAATATGTTGATATTATATAATACTATACACCTATTTTATGCATTTCTACGTTTCTAAATTTTTTCTCTATCATTTGCTGACCTTCATGGGTCATTTACAGTCTTTGCAAATCTCCCCCCAAATTCCCATTTAATTTCTTATAGCAATCCATGATATATTGAAACTCTTATGGGTAAAGTCATAATGTGGAAGGGATACCTGTCATTGCAACCTGCTATTATCAGTAAGCTGAAATTGGCCCTTTCACGCCTCTTTCTTGGTTTACTATTCCCTTCAGGAACCATACTCTCCCATTTGGAAATACTCCCTCCCAAGATAGGTATCCTCATGTTGTTTCCTGCCTATCCAAGACCACTCATACTCATGTCTTAATGATGAACCAAGATTTAAACTTTTCGCCATCTTGCATCCCAATCAATGCTTAACAGTCTTGTGTCCCCTAACCTCAAAGCACTAATCTTTTTTAATTTAATTCATTTAAACTTAGGTGTTAAAGATGAATTTGAATCCTCAAATAAGTATTTCCATATTAATAAGGGTTCTTAATACATTAATTCAAAGGGGTGAACAATAAGGAGATTTCAAGTTTCCTACAGGGCTAAAAAGGGAACTTTAAATCTCCATCATCCCATCATGTAAAAGAGGGGCACTTCTATAATATATAAAATATATAAAATTCTATAATATATAAAATATAAAGGAGGTATATCTATACCTCTTAACATCAAATGCTTAAAGCTGACCACATTATATCCTACCAGCTACCCATATCCCAAGTCCCCTGTTGCTAATGCTAGCACCAGGGCCATCAGCCCCCTTTCCCAACACCAAAGGGTTTACTTTAAATATGCAATTTTATCAGATATAGTGACTTTATTTACTTTTCCCTCTGGGAAACTGAATTCTAGTTAATTCTGCTACTAACTATGTATGTGACCTTTGGGCAAGTCTTCAACTTTCCCAGGTCTCTGTTTTCTACTGAGGAGGATGGAGTGCATGCCCATAATTTAGATTCAGGTATGATTTTATGATTTCAGATGAGTCAGATCACCTCTTTTGTTTCCCAGCCTCCTCATCCACAAAATGATGTGATTTATTCTAGAAAGGAGATGACTTTAGAGAGGGAACATTTAAGAAATATGAAAAATTGTCATTTGAACCTATTCTGATATTTTATTGGGGTTTAGAAATGACAAAGTCTGTGTTCACAGGAAAAGTTCAGAAAGGTCTTATTAAGAAAGGACATTTTCAGTCTCTCAATTTCTGAAGAACTAGCCTAGCTAAAATGAGAGATGCTTCTCACAGAAGGTTGACAATAAGTACAAGGAATTGTCTACTAGAACTCATGAAGAATGAAGACAAAAAAGTATTGAATTGGTAACTGGAATTCTCCCAGGAATGAAATCATGAAAATCAAAGGCATTTGGTGGAGCCATTCCACCTTTTCTGCCTGGTTCTAGGTAACAGGACTAGAACCATTGGGTGGAAATTACAGAAAAATTACAGACACATTTCAACTCATAATAAGCAACAATTTCCTATTAGAGCTATTGAAACAAAAAAATGGATTACCTACGGGAGTGGTGAGTTCCCCACTCCTGTAGGCTTTCAAATAGAATTTGTGTATGAGTTAGACAAAGAAATGAACTGTGGACTTTTCAAGCTTTTTTAAAATATATTATTTTCCTTCATTAAAATGTGAGCTCCTTAAGGTTAAGGGCTATCTGCTTATTTGTATTTATATTCCCAATACACAGCATAATTCATGGCACATAGTGAGTGCTTAATAAATTCTCTAGCTATCTCTCTATCTATCTTTAAGCTTTGTTGCACTTCTTAACATTCTATGAGTCCCTGAAAGAGAACATTTGGCAAAATCTAGATAACCACTATACACAACTATGTTTTTGGACATTCATTGTGTTTACCCTCATATTCTGGGGCTTTTTAATTTTATTCATGCAGATTCGAAATACTCAACTTGTATTTAGAGAGATATGAAATTCCTATGTACAAGAGGAAAATATTCATTTCTGTCAACTATTTTCCCCAAATAGTACTTGTATTCAAGAGGCACACTATACCCGCTTAGCATGCTAGGAATATAAGAAATAGGTTTCAAAGATAGGATTTTTATTTAACTTTTTATTTTTTAATTATTTATTTGTTTATTTATTTTTATTATTATTTATATTAAAATATAATCTAAAATATTTATTTATTTAGATTATTACCTAATAAATATTTCTGACAAAACTGCAGATATGGTATCAGAGACTCAGTACTAGATGATCAATCAAGCAGTAGACATTTATGGAGTGTTATTATGTCAGGCACTGTACTTACTGCTGAGGATACAAACATGGAACCAGTCTGCCCTCAAGCAGCTTATGTTTTAATGGTGAAAAAAATATACATATATATTATACACATATATAAGTATATACAAACTACTTACAAGGACCCCTTGATGGTACTAAAAGCAAGGCAGATCAGGAAATAACTCGTGCATAATGTATCCCTTGGACTGAGTGTTGAGGGAAAAAAAGGGATTCCAAAAGGAAATGATGTAGAGAAAGTGCATTCCAAGCATGTGGTAGTACAAAAACCTGGAGATGGGAGAATGTCAGGTGCAAAGAATTACAAGAAAACCAATTTTCTTGGACCATTGAGTAGGTGTAAAAGAATAATGTGAAAACAGTAGAAAGATAGTCCAGGATCTGCTTATGAAGAGCTTTAAAAGCCAAATTAAAAAACTGATAATTGATCTTAGAATTAATAGAGGATCACTAAAATTTTTCAAGTGTACGGATAGGATGCTTATCATGCTTGCCACTTTGGGGGGGAAAAACAAGCACTGGTGGATGGATGAATTATATATTGGAATAGTGACAAACGAGGCAGAGAGATAAATTAAGAAACTCTTTTAAGAGTCTAGGTGAGAGGTGACTAGACCCTGAAATGGGGTGGATAGCAGGATGAGTAGAAAGAAGGGAGTAATGTGAGAGGAGCTGTAGTGGTAGAAATGGCATGATTTGTCAACTGATTATGTGAGATGTGAGAGAGATAAGAGTCAATCATGGCACTGAGGTTTTGAGCCTAGATGACTGGAAGACTGGAGGTTCCCTTGGCTGATGAAAGATCATGTTAATCCAACTTCCTCATTTAAGAGCGAGGGAATTTAAGACCTAGAGAACAGAAATGACTTTTACTTCAGGTCATACAGATCATACATAGGAAAGCAGCTAGAATTTGAGTTGGTTTTTCCAACACTCCCTCATGCTTGAATCAGAATGAATGTCTCCTAGTCAAATACATAAAGAAAATATATATATATATGTATATGTGTATGCACATATATTTTCTTTTATGTTATATTCATTTCTAAAAATGTTATTTATAAAAGATATTAATCATATTCCAGAACCATAGAGTTTTAAGAAAAAATACAAAATAAAATATCCCCCTTACCCTTCTACCTTTAATCTTAAAATGTTTATAGAAACTAGTTAGTTAAATCTATTAATACCCCCTATTGGGCAGTTCAGAATTTGAGAGCTATTTCTTAGTTGAGTAATTTAAGTTTAGACTGGTAAGATAAGTAGCCTGAGTCACATAGCCTGGCAGTGATAAAACTAGGAACTGACAGCTTCCATCTTTCAACAGAAAATGACAGTACTTCAATTTGTTGTCTTCTGAAGCATGAAAAAATATATACCCAGAGAATGGTGAAAGCTGAATTTAACCTTGGGGGTTCATTTACTCATTCATTTATGTACTCAAAAATATTTATGGAGGACTTAATATGCTCAAGTAACAGTGTCAGGTAGCGAGGATATTATGAAGATGAATAAGATGTTATCGCCAGCTTTTGCTTAAATGCCTACAGTGATGGGGAAATCGATTATTCAATGTGGGGCAGCTAGCCCATTGTCCAATATTTTTTAGGTCATCTCTAATGGTTAGCAAGTATTTCCCCCTCATATTAAAGCTGAAATCTACCTCCCTATAACTTTCACCATTTGACCCTGACATCTAGCATCCAGCCAAACAACTTTAATCTTTCCATCTGACAATTGTTCAAAGTCAAACAAGCTGTTACTTGTCCCTTCCTTTTCCTTCTCCTATCTTTCACCTTATTTTCACTTCTCTGGGCTAAACATCTCCAGGAACTTCAAGTAATCTTTTTATGACATGGTTTTAATTGTTCTCACCACATAGTTCGTCCTCTTCTGCACACATTCTAGCAGGCCAATATATTTCCTATATGTAGAATCAAAAGCAGAACATATTTAAGATGTGATTTGACTGTGATGTGAGACGTTGGGTTATATTAGGGAAATTTTATAGAAAAATACAGCAAATTAAACTTATTTTCTTGCTGAAAAGTTGCTCCATGTAATATGTATTTTTTTCTTTTAAACATCCTCCAACAGATCTGGGATCCCATTGAAAAACAGATTTTTCTCTAGAGATGCAAATTCTGGCACATTTATACACACCTGTCTTTTGTAACTCTTCTCCACATCCCTCCATGAATTTATCACAGGGGTCTACACAATGTTTTGGGAGCAATTGGGCTACCCATGAATTGCCTCTTTGCTTTTTTTTTTTTTTCATAAACCCATACCTTCCATCTTAGAATTAATACTGTGTTTTGGTTCCAAGGCAGAAGAGTGGCAAGGGCTAGGCAATGGGGGTTAAGTGACTTGCCCAGGGTCACCCAGCTGTCTGAGGGCAGATTTGAACCTAGGACCTCCCATCTCTAGGCCTGGCTTTCAATCCAATGAGCCACCCAGCTGCCCCCAACCCCTTCACTCTTGATATGTAACCCGCTCATATTTTTTCAGCTGTGTATTTATGATGACATGTTTTTCATCATTTTTACTGTATGATTCTCCATTCATATGTGCCCTAAGCCTCTTTGTTGCCCAATGGACCTCTCTATTGGCCTTTGTTGGTGTGTGATCCTTAAGTTTACTTCTTCAGAGACTATAATATGCCACAATTCACAGCCATATATCACTACCAGAAGAATATCATTGCTATAAAGAGGAACCTTTGTTTTAGAGAAAAGTTTTTTTTTAAACCCTTACCTTCCGTCTTAGAATCAATACAGGGTATTGGTTCCACGGCAGAAGATGGTAAGGGCTAGGCAATGGGGGTCAAGTGACTTGCCCAGGGTCACACAGCTAGGAAGTGTCTGAGGCTAGAGAAAAGTTTAAGGTCATTATGAGCGTTATACAATTTTCCAAAGACAACCAAGCCTGCCCTCATCCACTTGTCCAATTTTTAGCTTGATTCCTTGTCCATTTTCAGTGTCTATCTCAGATAAAATACTAATGGAAACCGTATATCAGAGTCTTGACAACAGTCATTCTTTATCCGCTCGATTTTTAGTGTGAATGGTTAAGTATACCTTTTTTTTTTAAAGATTACAAATCTCATGTAAGAGACTCTACAGTGTTCTTTGGCTTGATACCATTATCAAAATGTCACAGTCCAACAGGAGGACCTCCCTATCAATAAGAAATTCCTCTTCCACTTGGATTCTGTGCTGGCCCTCCTACCTGACAGTAACAAAAGCCTTTGTCAGGCTTACCTTTCCCTAGGCTATACCTCACCTGATCTTAATGGTAAGAGGTTTGTTGAACAAATATGCCCTTGTTGTTCTTTAAAGGTTTATTGTATGATTTTTGACCCCTGCATTGGGAGTCATTTTGTTGGAAGAAAACCTTTGGGAGGGAGACAATTCATCCTCCAGCTGCAATTGCTTTTTAAAAGTCAATAAACAATAAGCACAATGAGATATTTTTTCTTTACACCCTTCAGTAACCCGTATGAAACAGTCCTTCTCAGATGCCTCAGCAGGATGTCCAGATGACCTTTGGTTCTCAAAGGCTACGCCTGCAGACTGCAAAAACTGACCGAAATGCTTCTAGTATGGTCTCAGCAGGCGATAATAGTGCCTGGCACTTGATGAATGCTCCTTGATTGATTAGTTTCAGGAAAGATATATTTTTATCTACACATAATTTCACATATAATATTGAATACTAAAATATTTCTATCACAATCGACTTATAGACTCCCTAGTCACATCTAATGAAAAGCCCGAGTTTCATGCAGTACATTTTGAAAAATTCTCTTAATATGTAAATACTCCTGCTGGTTTCTTTTCATTGACTCCTGGATCCAGGCTGCTACAGATTTCCACCTCATAGAGATTTTTAGAGACAAGCTAATTTGATATATTGGATAAAATTTTCTTTTAAAGCTGGGAATAAAAATAGATGATGGAAGTCATACTGATTTTTAAAAAATCTATGACTGTTGAAAGGAAGCCATTTTTATCTCCTAATAGAATGAAACTGAAACTTATATCTAGTTTCTTATTCTAAAATAACAACCTTTTATGTTATCTTTTCTAAAAATCTATCTATATAAGGAAGTAAAATCCATTGATTCATTAGTGAAAATGTATTAATAGGTAAAATGTTCACACCTGCAACAGCTTGATTAAGAAAGAGGCCAAGTCTTTATTTGTTACCAAAAATAGTATTTTAAAAATCAAATAAAAAGGAAGTGTTGTGTCCTGGATAATATGCTGCCCTATGTTCCAGTTTCTACTCTGCCCTTAAATAGCTATGTGGCCCTAAACATATAACCTTTCCAGGCCTCAATTTTCTCCTTTATCAAATGACCTTGGTGTGAATTATTTCCAGTTTTAGGATACTGGCTACTAAAATTCAATTCTACCAAAAGGCATGTATGGTCAGGATGAAAATCAAATTCACTTAGTTAATTTCTATATCACTGCTAACTACTGACATAAAGCAGATATTTATTATGGGATGGAAATATAAATGCCTGGCATTTCTAAAAATCTATGATATTGCATGATTTTCATTTTGGTGTGGAAAGACAAATGGAATCTCCAAGTGTGTATTTTAGAGAACTAAAACAATTACTGCATATATTTGATCAGTATGGAGAAATTAAACTGGTTATTTGGTTGTATATTCTTTCTCCACATCCCAACAGGCTTTTATTTTTTAATATTTCTTCTCAGAGGCAACATGGAGCCATGGAGGTTGACTTTCATCTCTCCAAGTCTATGCTAGGAGATTCCAAGGTCTAGTATGTTTTGCCAGATTGAATTGATGAATCGGTCATTAAGCATTTATTAAATATTGGGCATATTGTACCAGACATTGTGATGAGTGCTAGAAAGTTAAAAGGCTTCCAGTATGTACTCAGGAATAAACTATGGCTGCTTTCTGTGGGAGAGTCTAGCTCACAATGAAGAGCTTTATTGTCAGTAGGCAGCCACTTGATCATGCATTCTTCAGTTATGGCGACAAACCCATGAAACAAACTCAATTTAGAGTTTTGCCTCAATTTTCCATTTCACTTTCCTTACATAGTTATAGCTATAAGAAGTTTCCCTGACATAGGGTAACCCTAATCAGATTCCAAACAATGATTCCTCCTCTCATTTTTTTCCCTTATGTCTAAAGAGAGTGTTCTCAAAAGTCTTTGCTCGGTTCAAAATTATTCAAGCTTAAAATTAAAGCTTTTGAAGACACTTGGCATATCTTTTTTTCTGGACCTATATAGGGAAATGTAGGAAAGTCTGGGAATGGAGACTCCCTCCACTATTGTAATCAGCCATCTTTTCTATAATTCAGAGTTTTCAAGTAGCTTGAAACTCTGAGTACTTCAGGGACTTGCCTGTGATCACACAATTGATAAATGCTGGTGGCAGAACTTAAATAGGTTTAAATAACCTCAAGCTTCATTATTATAGTGACATCATGATTCCTGTCCATGGACTACATTATGAATAAAACTGTAAAATGGCAATTTATTTCTAGAAATAAAATACTCTTCTTATGAGATTCTACCAAGAGCTTTTCTGAATTCTTCCTTGCTATTCTAGTGAGGCTCCCACTAGTCTGTATCTTAAAGCACTTGCCAACTATTTTTTTTTCTTTTAATGTTATATCTTTCTTCAGTTAATTAAAATTTCTTTTGGTTAGTTGGTTGGGTTTTTTTTTGAGCCTTAATAAAGGAAATGAAGAGGGGTCAGCAGGAGGCATGAATATGAATTCATTCTACCTGGAGCTATGTTCAATAAAATCTAGTCACTGAACTGCAGGTAGCACTCTTTGCTAATGGTAGAATATTTCATAGTGTATTTGAGGTACAAAAAAAGAGAAACTCTTTCTATACTTACCTTACTGGTTCTGAGCTCTTTGAGCACATAGGTGGGTAGCTCTTTTCTCCTTTGTGCCCTGTCTTCATCCACCTCTTATCCATTACTATATCTTCCATAAAGTATACATACATATACACATATGTACACATATATACATATACACACACATATATATATGCACACACACATATATGAAAATTGCCAACACCCTGAATCAAGAAAGCAGATCTTTTAGAGACGGTGCCATAAGGATACCTGTGGAAACCACACACTGCATCAAAAAATCCAGAGTGAACTTTGGGATATAATGAACTGGACCTAAGGGAATTGAACATATCACTTATTCTGAATGTAAACTCTTATGTCAAGGGGGAGGGCCCCCTAATTGGCTTTTTGTCAATGCATGTCAATCATTTTTTTAACTTTCTTTCTCTTTTCTTTCCCTCTTATCCCCAAATTGTTGAAATTTCCCTTTTATAAAGTACAATATGTTATGCACCTCTAGCCAGAGAATCTTTAGATCAGTGGTTCCCAAACTTTTTTGGCCTACTGCTCCCTTTTTAGAAAAAATATTACTTACCCCCCTGGAAATTAATGTTTTTTAAATTTTAATAGCAATTAAGAAAGATAAATGCACCTGTGGCTATCACCGACCTCCTGGATCACTGTAGCACCCACCAGGGAGTGGTGGCACCCACTTTTGGAATCACTGCTTTAGAGGTATAAACTGGTTATGTGAAATGTTTCATTGAGGAGACTAGGCATGTTAATCTCCCAAAACTCTCAACTGGGGAGATTTCAACATGCTCATAGAATCAATAGAATCACAGGGGGGATTGTGTAAAGAGAACCCCCTCCCCGCCAACCCCCAGGTTGTGGACTTGCTTCCCATCCAACCTGCATCCCGTCTGTCCTTCCTACCTGTGCTGCATGACTGGACATCACATAAATGCACAGGTGATGCGTGCAGGCACTAAGAGAGGATAAAGGAAGGGTTGCTATGGGGCGCTCTCTCTCTATTCCTTTGAACGGCAGTGGTGTGGGATGCTGGCTGAGAGCCATGAGGATGGAGCAACACATGATCAGAATTAGATTAGGCTTTAATTTCTACCTATCTGCTTTCTCTATTTCAAGTGATTATTAATAAACTATATGGAAACTAAGAACCTGGAGTTTGTAATTTAACTTTAAAATATACATATGTCCTTTTAAAATAGAAGGATTCTATAAAACCTTTTTTTTAAATCCTTAATCTCTTAGGTACTGAGCTATGATGTTGTAATATAGTTTATGAGCTATAATATAGTTTAGAAATTGTTACATATTTTATCTCATTAGCTCCTTAGAACAAACATATAATGAAAATTCTATGATTATTATTATCTCTGTTTTAAAGATGGGGAAGCTGAGAGTGAGAGAAACTGAATGATTTGCCTGAGCTTATAGACTAGGAAGTAGCAGATCTAAGTTTTGAATCCAGCTCTTCTTATTATAGAGCCAAGTCTCATTCTAGACTGTACCACAGCTGTCTTTTTTTAATATTTTATTTTACTAAAACCATTACCTTTGTGTTTATTTCTTCATGGTCTCCTTTTCTTACAATTCAGTCATTTCAGTTCTATCCAACATTTGGTGACACCATTTGGAATTTTCTTGGAAAAGAAATTGTAGTAGTTTGCCATTTCCTTCTCCAACTCATTACAGATGAGGAAACTGAGGCAAACAGAATTAAGTGATTTATATCAAGTATCTGAGGCCAAATTTGAACCCTTAATCCAGGCATTGTGATCTATCCACTGTTCCCCTTAAGTTGCCCCTTCATTGCCTCCTTATCAATTGTAAATCTTCAATATGCAAAGGCTGCTATTTTTAATTTATTTTGTTGAATAGGATAGTATAGTCCATTGTTACCAAGAAATTATTTATTACAGGACTATCTTTCTGACCTCCTTAGTCGAGCTCCTTAGACCACTTTTATCCTTTTTTCTAAGTGCTATTGACCTTTCCATTTTCAGACTGCTTTGTGATCACAATGTAGCTATTTTCCATTGTCTCAGAAAAAAAAATGTTCCTATCAGTGGAACACATTATTCCTTAGCATTTTCATTTCTAGCTGAAAATGTTTTATATTTTCAAAATGGTTTGCCAGTCTCCATTCATTATAGTATCATCTCCATTTTGCAGATGAACTAAGTGATCTAAGGAAGAGGCAGGTGTTTTGTACAAAGGATAATAAGTCTTTTGCCTCAGTTTCTTATTTTCTGAATTATATATGGACAGGTCAGAACACTGTCCAAATAGTACCATGCTTTATCTATGCAGTTATTACCCCCAGTGTCTAGAAATGGCAAAAAAAAATAATCTCCAACCATTTCTCTTAAAACAATGATTCATGAAACTGAGAAATATTAAGAAGACAGCAGGTACTCACGGTCTCATTTTAAATTTGAGAAAATGTTCTGCCAAAGAAAGAGTCCTGAAATGCTGTCACAAGCTGAGATATAAAAGACAGAAAGCATATATTCCCTTCCTGGAATCTCTAGGGGTTTTTTCAAAGCAGTATTACTGAAGAATACTAAAACGTTACTTGTAACACAGCCAAAGAAAAGAAATATTAATACAGAAAGCACTCATAGAAGCTGTTTGAGTTTTAACTGCCTCTAAATAAACGTAAGGGCAGCTAGATGACTCAGTGGACAGAGTGCCAGGGCTGAAGTAAGGAAGCTCATCTTCCTGAGTTCAAATCTGACCTCAAACACTTATTTGCAACAATATACCCTGGGCTAGTCACAACTGGTTGCCTCAGTTTCCTCTTCTGTAAAATGAGCTGGGGAAGAAAATGGCAAACTACTCCAGCTTCTTTGACAAGAAAATCCCAAATGGGGTCACAAAGAGTTAGATGTGACTGAAAGGACCGAACAACTCCCTTATCAGCTATGTGTATGTGTTTAATGGAGACAAGTAATGATAAATATTTTTTTCTAAATTTTATTTATCATAAACTTAACAATAATCAGCAAATACAAATATTCTAGTATACAAGTATACAAAGAAAAATTATGTTATATGCATTTTGTTTCTTTTCAGCATGTTAGATTTAACAGAATAGTAGTGAAATTGGCCTTTGTATGTCTAATCTGAACTTTTTTTGTGTGTATGTATTTTTATATTTGATTGATGTACTATCTTTTCTCTCTCTGTCTCTGTCTCTGTCTCTGTCTCTGTCTCTGTCTCTCTCTCTCTCTCTCTGCAATTCTATCCTTTCTAATACTCTTCTTCCCTATTCCCCATCCACCCAAATGGGTTACAATACATATTATGTATAGTCAAGCAAAACAACATCAAAACATTGGCAATATTTGAAAATGTACATATCATTCTACACTTTTACCTCAGTCTACACATCAAGACCTGCTTTATCACTGGGCTTTTGAAATCATGATTCATCACCAAATCATTGGCATTCTGAAGTCTTTCTTTTTTTCTTTTTCTTTTTTTTTCTTTTTTATTGTCAAGCAAAAAAAAAAAACAATTTCTGTGTTGGTCATTGTTGTAAGAACAAAGTCATATATAACCAAAACCCCAAAATAAAACCAAAGATACACTGATGTGAAAGATGACTCTAACAATTCTTTCTCTGGAGACGGATAGCATCCCCTGTCAATAATTCTTTCAGAAATGTCCCAGTTCATTGCGTTGCTGAGAGTAGCCAAGTTTTCACAGATAATTATCATTCAATATTGCTGTTATTATGTACAACATTCTCCCAATTCTGCTTATTTCATTCTGCATTAGCTCCTGCAGATCTTTCCAACCTTTTTTTTTTTTAAACCCTTAACTTCTGTGTATTGACTTATAGGTGGAAGAATGGTAAGGGTAGGCAATGGGGGTCAAGTGACTTGCCCAGGGTCACACAGCTGGGAAGTGTCTGAGGCCGGATTTGAACCTAGGACCTCCCGTCTCTAGGCCTGGCTCTCTATCCACTGAGCTACCCAGCTGCCCCCCTAAATTTTTTTTTTTAGGCAATGGGGGTCAAGTGACTTGCCCAGGGTCACACAGCTGGGAAGTGTCTGAGGCCAGATTTGAACCGAGGACCTCCCATCTTTAGGCCTGACTCTCAATCCACTGAGCTACCCAGCTGCCCCCCAACTTTTTCTGAAATCATCTTGCTTTTAATTTCTTGTAGCACAATAATATTCCATTACCAGCATATACCACAATTTATTCAGTCATTACCCAATTGATGAAGATCCCCATAATTTCTAATTCTTTATCACTACAAAAAGAGCAGCTATAAACATTTTTGTACAAGTAGGTCCTTTCCTCTTTTTAATTTTCTCTTTGAGGTACAGACCCAGTAGTGACATTACCAGATCAAAGAGTATGCACAGTTTTATAACACTTTGGGTATAGTTCCAAATTGCCCACCAGAATGGTAGGATCAGTTTACAGCTCTACCAACAATGCATTAGTGTCTCAATTTTGCCACATCCCCTTCAACATTTACCACTTCACTGCCATATTGGCCAATCTGATTGGTGTGAGGTGGTATCTCATAGTTGTTTTAATTAGCATTTCTCTAATCAAGAGTGATTTAGAACTTTTTTTTCATATGATTATTGATGGCTTTGATTTCTTTATCTGAAAATTGCTTGTTCATATCTTTTAACCCTTTGTCAGTTGGGGAATGGCTTGTATTCTTATAAATTTGACTTAGTTCTTTATAAATTTGAGAAATTAGACCTTTATCAGAAATATTTGTTATAACATTTCCCCCCGCTTATTATTTCCCTTCTAATTTTTGTTAATTTTGTTTGTACAAAAGCCTTTATATTTAATATAATCAAAATTATTCATTTTCCATCTTCTAATGCCCTCAAGCTCTTGTTTGGTCATAAATTCTTCCATTCTCCAAAGACCTGCTGGGTAAACTATCCTATGTTCCTCTAATTTAGTTATGGTATCACTCTATCTAAATCATATATCCATTTTGATTGTATCTTGGTGTAGGGTGTGATATTCTGAAGTCTTTCAAAGGTGACTTTCTATATGTCACGGTAGACATTGTGTAATGATTCTCCTTGTTCTACTCATTATACTTTGTGTAAGTTTATTTCAGTCTTCTATATGCAAATCCCTCATGTTTGCCATTTTTATAGTCCAACAACATTCCATTACATTCATATACCACACATTTGTTCAATCATCATCTGTATAAGAGTTTGTTTATATTGAGTCCAATTCTTTGACAATAAATACCACTATACATATTTTCATACATTTGTGGATTCTTTCTCTGTTTCTGGAAACTTCTTCCTAAAAAATATTAGCATCTTAAAATTTTTGGTTTAAGATGGGAAAATTATACTTTATACTATATATAGCTCTATCTATGCTGGTGTTACCTAAAAAAAACTTTTTATTTCATCAATTATTTTATTTTATGCTGTCTTAGGAACAAATTAAATTTAGGAGCAAAACAATTTGCTTCCAATAGAAAACATTTCCTTTAATGTAAAGCATTCCAAAACTCCTTCATTATTTCATGTTTCTTGGGAGCTGTTTTGACTACTCTCAAAATCTTTCTAAATTGTTTTCTACTCCAGCTTTAGTTGGAAGATTGCCTGGGAGGAAAATATTACATTATAACAAACCTTTTTTTTAAAAAACAGATAGGATGCAAATGTTTGCCTGGCCCTGTAGCAGTATAGTTGCCAATATAGACCCAGCCAAAGAAAGAAGTATGTTTCCAAAGGTTAGGTCTTAAGGGGAAAAGTTCTTAAATTCAAATTCTACTTCTATTATGCCAAATCTGTATAGCTGCAACTAGAAAGTTCAACTTTCAATCCAATCAAATTCAAGAGCCATTTATATTAGTAAACAATCACTATGTTGAAGACCCAGTTTGATAGATGCTACAGAAATAGGTAATTCATTTCCAATCATTACTCAAAGAATCAACATTTATTAAATATTTACTGTGTGCCAGACATTGTGTTAAGGACATTGGGGGTTCAAAAAGAAGCAAAAGACAGTCTGTGCCTTAACAGGCTTTATAATTGAATGGGGGAGACAAATATGTACTAAGCAAATTATATACAGGATAAATAGGAGATAATTAATTAGTAGCAAGAAGGCACTGGGATTAAGAGGGACAGAAGAAGAAATATTCCTGTAGAAAGTAATATTTTAATTGGGATTGAAAGAAGCCAGGGAAGTCAGTACTTGGAGTAGAGAAGGGAAAGCATTCCAGGCATGGGGGACAGCTAGAGAGAATGACAGGAACAGAGAGATGGAGTATCTTATTTGTAGAACGGCTGGAAGTCTAATGTCACTGGATTGAAGAGTACATGTTGGGGAGGAAGGTGTAAGAAGACTGAAAATGTTCAGGAGGGAGCTAGGCTAGGAAGGTCTCTGAACACCAAATAAAGCATTTTGTACTTGATCTTAAACATTTATGGAGCCCCTATTATATGCAAGGGACTATGCTAGGCTCTCGAAATAATAATAGATGAGACATACTTCCTGCTGTCAAGGAGTTTACATTCTAAGGAGAGGAGAGAGGTAAGTGCAAAAGGAGATCTCTAGACAAAGTGGTGTAAGAAATTTTAAAAAAAGAAAGATGATTTCCAGCTGTAACTGGCATGAATGGGTAGGGAGAAAGAAGATTTGACAGAGAAGTTGACTCCTGAATTGGTCTTTGAAGAAGGGAGAAATCAATAATCAATCAACCAAGAAGCATGTATTAAGAAGCTCTGTGGAGATAGGTAGGTAGCACAATGGATAGAATGCCAGGCTTGGAGTTGGTAGGACCTGGGTTCAGATCTTGGCTCAGATACTTTCTAGCTGTGTGACTGAGGGTAAATCACTTAATTTTGGTTGCCTAGCCCTTGCTGCTCTTCTGTCCACAACTACTAAGACAAAAGGTAAGGGTTAAAAAAAAAAGAAAAAAGAAAAAAGAACCTATTATGTGGCATTTTGTGCTAGATAGAGGAAATACACTTAAAAGTGAACTGGGGGTGGGGGGGCAGTTGGCTCGCTCACTGCCCACCCTTACCACTCTTCCACCTAGGAGCCAATAGGCAGAAGTTAAGGGTTTAAAAAAAAAAAAAAGTGAACTAGGCTTTGCCTCCAAGAAGCTCAAGTTCTACAGATAAAGATGGAACAGGGAGTACATTTCTGGTATAAACAAAAATGCAGAAACCCTGGAGGGAAGAATAAGAACAAAGGATGAAAAATAGTCATTTTTTAGGGAAAAGACAGCAATCTGAGATAAAGCTAGAATCTTTGGTTAGAACCAGATTAGAATCCATGAATGCCAAGATCAGAAGTTGACATTTTATTCAGAAGACAAGAAAGCACTGACAGTTTTTGATTACAGGAAAAGACTTGGCTTGACCAGTGCAGCAGGGAGATTACTTTCAGCATAAAGGGTGAACTGGAGAAAGGATGGATTAGAAGCAAGGAGGCTTTTTCAACAATAGTCCACAAGACAAATGATAAACCTATGGGAGAAGCTCACAATATTGTGGCGATAAGACCTGGACACCAATAATCTTAATGTAAACTAGAATGATGTAAATGTAATGGAAAATTTAAGGGATGCTAACCCTGTAGAGAAACATTTAAAACATTTTCCCCTATTTTCTGTTTACAAAATAAAGACACTAATCCTATTTTCTTGGCTTTGCTCCTATCTTGGGCAGGTGAGCATCCATTTTATAAGTTATACATAAAAGAAGCTCCATAAAAACCAAGTTAAAGGTAGCTTTTATAAGGGCCATCATTAACAATGAAATGTCTCTGGTTTAAAACAGATTCTCTTCCCCTCCCTGCCCTGAAATTGCATATTCAAAGATAAGAAATGCCAAGTGTTCTTAAATACTACATAATGACCTAGGTACTATGGGAAAATTTTGAAGGATTCTCTGACATTTTTTTTTCCAAAGGAAGGAAAAAAAAATATATTTTTTTTAATGAGAGGATTTGTTTTGCCAATTACTCTGCATCAGACCTTGAAGGTCCTTCCAGCTCTTTTTGAAATCATCCTGTTCATCATTCCTTACAGCATGATAATATTCCATCCCCTTCAAATAACACAATTTGAAACAATTATTTATTAAGCACCTTCTATATGCTAGATACTGTGTTAAGTACTTTAAGAAATATTATTTCATTTTAATTTTATATTCACTAAAACCCAGGGAGGTAGCTACTCTTACTGTCCCCATTTTACAGTTGTGGAAACTGTAAAAGACAGATTCAGTGACTTACCTGGTGTTACACAGCTATTATACATCCGAGATCACATTTGAACTCAGATCTTTCTCACTTTAGGCCCAATGCTAGGACATACTGACTCTTAAAATTTGCAATTACTTTAAATTTAACAATTCTATATGTATTTTTAAAATAAAATATTTAATAAAATATACTATTCTAAGTACAAAGACAAAAAACAAATAGTCCCTGAAAGAGAATATCATTTTTAGGGCACAGTATGTGCATATATACAACATGGAAACAGATAAATAAATGAAAAAATATAAAAATCAAATGAAAGGTAATTTGGGGAGAAGCACTCACAACTGAAGTGAGATTTTCATATAAAGATACTAAATACTTATTGAATGGCTGATAAAAATTTTTCCTTTAAATGGCCATTCAGTTACATCTGACTCTTCATGACTTCCCATTTGTTTTTTTTTTTTCTTGGCAGTTATACTAGAGTGATTTGCCATTTATTCCCCCAACTCATTTTACAGATGAGAAAAATCAGATGATAGACAATATTTAGAGATGTATTTATGATAATGAATTGAATATAAAGAAAGGAGTCGTAATTCATTCACAGAGAACATCGTGACTTTCCTATTTTTCTTAAATATCAACAACAGTATTTTTTTTTAACTTTTTTTTTTTTAACCCTTGCCTTCAGTCTTGGAGTGAATACTGTATATTGGCTCCAAGGCAGAAGAGTAGTAAGGGTAAGCAATGGGGGTCAAGTGACTTACCCAGGGTCACACAGCTGGCAAGTGTCTGAGGTCGGATTTGAACCTAGGACCTCCCCTCTCTAGGCCTGGCTCTCAAACCACTGAGCTACCCAGCTGCCCCCTAACAACAGTATTTTCAAAGCAAAGCTATGTAAATTAATGTAGAACTACTGACTGCTTCCTTGAAAGCAAAGGTGTGTATAATGGTTGGACTTGTAATTAGGAGAGATTTGGGTTCAAATCCTACCTCTGACACTAATTGACATGTGACCATGGGCAATTTGTGCCCCCTAAGTTTACTCATTCACAAAATGGGGATAATAATACCACATGGAGTATTTGCAAAGATCAAAACAGAAGGTATCTTTAAAATGTTTTGAAAACCTAAAAACACTGAATAAAATGTTTGATGCTGATGAACATTATTATTCCTGATTTCTAGATTTAAGGAGTAAAACATAACACAAATGTGAGACTTGAATTACTGAATGATTGATTAATCGTTGGAGCTACTAAATCTGGTTATTTACTGTGGGTAGAATAACATAAACCAGAAATGCTTTCCAAAGGTAGGAAGGCCACACTTCTGCCTTTTATAGGTGTCGATGTTGGATGTAAGCAATCTCTTCATTATAATTGCCTTAGAAACACTGTTTTTTAAACTTTCCTCTGCTCAATTTACCTTTGTCATATATTATTAGTCAGAACTGATAACTAAAAAGATAGGAGACAATATTTTGCTCTTCTCTCAAGACAAATGGAGGAGGAAGAATGAGAGGCAGTCACCATACTCAGATGTCATCGAAGCTTCTTAGAGGCCAGTGTTCAGTACTCACTAGCTGGCACAGTAATAGCTGTATGACCCTGGGCAAGTCATTTAACCCTGTTTGCCTCAGCAACTCATCTGTAAAGTGAGCTGGAGAAGGAAGCAAATCACTCTTAAAAAAAAAAAAAAAAGAAAGAAAATCCCCAAATGCTGAAGAGTCAGGCATGAATGAACAGCATTCAGTATACTGGTCTTGATTCCTGTGAAATCTTTTCCCAGAAAATGATATGCTAAGAGGTGTGGAACTGGGCAGTCAGCAGCTGGTTTTCAGCATATACTTTGGAGAGGGATTAGCCCCATCTGCTAGCTAACCAAGTATTTGTCCTGGAAGGATTCAATTCAGTGAACTGATAACAATTTAGTTAGATAAAAGCAGGATCTTGTTAACTTCTTTAAATAGAAGTTCATTCTCAATAAAAAATAAATAAAATTCAAGAAACATTTATCAAGGCCTTAGCTGGGGGGAGGAGGGTGGCATTAAAAAAAAAGAGAGAGAGGCAACATTACGTCCCTGCCTCTGGGAGTTTATGCTTTATTAAAGAAGTCAACCACATACACTCCCAGCTCAATTTAATCTCTGGAGACCACCTTCCCACCAGAAACCTTCCCACCTTGGAAAGCCTCTTTCAATAGGCTTGATCTCCTGATGGGCAAGTCTTGAGCCCATAATACTATTACCATTTCATAAGGACATTCATGAAGATATTTACTGCCAGCTCAACTCACTCTGACAACTTCACCATTTTGAGAGAAGTCTTGTGCCAACATAGGTATCCTCTGCTTCCTCTATCCTTTACAGTTCCCCTTTATACATTGTGTTCCCTCCTAAGATTGGAAGCTCTTTGTAGTGAAGCTATTTTGTTTGCTTGTATTTGTATCTCCATCTCTTAGCACTCACTCTCTCTTCTCTCTCTCTCTCTCTCTCTCTCTGTTTTCTCTTTTCTCTTTTTCTCTCTTTCTCTCCTTTCTCTCTTTCTCTATCACTCTCTCCTTCTCTCTCTGTCTGTCTCTCTCTCTCCCTCTCTTTCTCTATCACTCTCCCTCTCTGTCTGTCTCTCTCTCTCCCTCTCTCTCTCTCTCTTTCTCTATCACTCTCTCCCTCTCTGTCTGTCTGTCTGTCTGTCTCTCTCTCTCTCTTCCTCTCTCTCTCTCCGTCTCTATTTTAACCCCTATCTCTTTCTACAAATATAATACAAAATCGATATAAATATTTAATGCTTGAGTTCTTCTAAAACAAAATGGAATTTTCCACAGAATGTTTTGCAGAGGCTCAGAAGAGATTCAATCTATTAACTTAAGTTAAAATTTGAGGTGATAGATGTAATGCATTTATCCAGATTTCACCTCTCCGTTGTAATAATAGCAAGAAAAACTAACATTTTAGTTATCACTTTAATATTTGCAAAGAGATTTTTGTCTACTATTTCAATCAATCCTAAAAATAAACCTAAGGGGTAAATATTATTATGCCCATTTTTTACATGGAAACTGAGCTTCAGAGAAATGAAGTTCACAGATCAAGATTTAGGGCCAGAAAAAACTTCAGAGGCCATCCAATCCCTTCATTTTATAGTTGAGAAAACTGAGTTCAGGAAAGTTCATAGGATCATAAGAGCTAATAAGGATCTGAGTTAGTTTTCCTGATTCCAAGTCCAGCACTACACCACAATGTCTTAATGAAACCATCAGTATATATATACTTGAAAATTGACCATCTCCTTTATCTGTTAACACTTTATCACTGAATACCACTGAGAATTGCTGAAAATAACAATAGGCATATGTCTTTCCCTGTCGCAGCCTACTATGTTGAGGTCACCCTCATCCATCCTTCTCAGTTTTTCCTTATTGAGACTGTGTTGTCATGGAAAGAGCTCTGGAATGGAGATTAGGAGATCTGACTTTCAGTCTTGGTTCTGCCAACAAATATGGTTCTGTGGCCTTGGACAATGACATAGAGTCTCTGGAAGGTGAGGATGGGGTAGGAGGGAGGAGGGTAAGGGGACTTAATGATCACTAAGGTGCCTTCCACTGCTCATATTTGATGATCCTATTTTTCTGTGAATTACTATTTTAGGGGAAATCATTTTATAGTCAAAGTTCCAGGCAACAGTTGCCATGTATCTTGCTCAAACATTAGCATTATGTTTGGTGTGTCAAAGCAGAGCCGATCTCCTGCTATCATCTGACTGGGATATTTTAGAGAAACTGTAATAGGTTGAAGGGGAGGTTGGAAGGAGTGGGTTCTGTCAATCCCAGGCCCCTCAGAGGGCACAACAGGGTTTAGTACTTTAATGGCTGTGCTTCCTTTCTGTTCTTTATTTAGTGCAAGAGGTTGAAATGTTCCTAAGACCTGCCATCGACAAACCTTTTGAAAATGTTCCCATTAAAATCAAGATGGGAAGGTATTAATAATTTTCCATCCTAAGAATCCACACCCGATGTTATGTCATGCCAAGTAGAAATGCCTGGAAGTGTCTCAAGCACCACAAGATGTCAGGGCCTTTACCTAGAAATGTTTCTTTTTCCCTGGTTCTAAGAATCAAAGGACACAGTCATAGGCTTCAAGGAATGTGAGTGGGGCCCACATTCCCATAAGCTTTTCCTCTGGTCCCCCTCAGGAA
The DNA here is from genome assembly GCF_016433145.1 of Gracilinanus agilis. Taxonomy (NCBI): domain Eukaryota; kingdom Metazoa; phylum Chordata; class Mammalia; order Didelphimorphia; family Didelphidae; genus Gracilinanus; species Gracilinanus agilis. The sequence goes on from NC_058131.1 coordinate 538,030,809, forward strand.
AAAGACAGATGGGATTTCTCTTTTCAGGGAAGGGGTTCAGGCACAGCAAGCTCTCTCTCTCTGCAGTCCTGTAAAGATGGCTTCATGCTCCCAAAGAGTCAGGGTTCTTCTTTTCTTTGTATACCCAACTAAACACAGAGAAGGGATTGAATTTTGCAATAATGGCAGGTACAGGTAGGCCCTGAGTATAATTGTTAAAGAAGGTCAAGTTTATCCTCCTTTTAGAATACTTTTGACATCTAGGTAACCAGGGGGTTCTCTGGCTATTCAAAGCTCTTAAAGAGACCCATCTTTATCTCATAAGACTGTGAGAAAAGTCTATTGAGCACTGAATCATCTATTCTCTCTTCCTTCATCAAACCATGCAGATCTAATATTCTATTCTCTAGTATATGAGGTTGAGTGGTAATGGACTATGACCCCTTCAAGAGGAACTACCTTAATACTAATATGCTTTTTAAGAATGATACCTGTGGTTATAATGACTGCACCTACCCTGCAAGAGAATTTATTTTTAATATATACTGATTTATTACTATAATGTGGGTTTTTGAATTAGAGGTTCTAATCAACTTGTGGACTTTTTTATACATTTCCTTTGTTCTTAGGAGCTTCAAGAAATATGCTCCCCATAAAACCTGGTTAATAGAGAAGGCAGATAATGAAGTTCTTCTATCTATATACATTATAGTTCACCAACCCCTATGATGGTGGGGAGTGGTTAAGAGTTTTGATGGACCACCTCCCAATTAGCTATTTACCAATTAGAGATGTCTTGAAATATTCCAGGGTGGGGCTGCATAATGAGCTCCCAAATTTGTATTTATGGTCTTATGCCAGAGGACTTTGCCAGAGAACTTTGGGGTCTTTGATTATTGGGAGAAGAATTTGATCAGATTAATTTGTCCTGACCAGTTAATTAATAAATTAATTTAATACCCAGAATTATTGTCTATCAAAATTTCAATTGTCATACCTGTCAAGAATCAGGAAAAAAGAATGCTATGTAAAAAATAGTAACATTTATAAAACTTTGCCAAAATAAACTTCCTTTTCTAAAATTTGTTTTATCTTAGAATATTTTAGCCCTATAGTTGATATGTCTAAGTAGTGCAAAAGTTAGAGTGCTGGGTCTAGAGTTGAGACAACCAAAAGTCAAATCCAACCTCATGCATTTACTAGCTGTGTGACCCTGGGTAAGCCATTTAACCTCTCTTTGACTCAGTTTCCTCATCAGTGAAATGGAGATAATAATAACACCTTTCTCCTGGGGTTATTATGAGAATCAAATGATATAATAATTTGTAAATCACTTAGCACAGTGCCTGGCCCATACTAACTGCTATTTAAATGTTAGTTTGTTATTATTATTATTATTATTATTATTATTATCTATGATGAACATTTTAGGGAAGATTGGTGGAAAGGTTGTTTTCCTTCTGATGTTTCTCAAATATTATTATATTCCTTCCTTGTTCTTCCTAGGCACAATAGAGTAATTACTTTGCAATCCATAAATCAGTCGTTCAACAGGCATTTATTAAGCACTATGCCAGAGACAGTGTAAAATGTTAAAAATGAAAAGAAAAACAAATCAGTGCCTGCCCTCAATAAGTTTACATTCTTTCAGGAAAAAACAATACATACCCCCATCTATAGGTAGATAGAGGATGGATACAAAGTAAATACAAGAATATTGCAGAATGTAGAGAGGCCCTAGCACCTGGAGGGATCAGGAAGGCTCTCGAGGAGGAGGTACCTGAGCTGAGATTTGAAGATGACTAAGGAATCTAAGCAGCATGGACTAGGAGTACATGACAAGCAGAAGGGACAACCTTTGCAAAAGAATGGAGACTGGAAATAAAATATCCTATGTGAGGGAGAGCAAATTGGTCAGTTTATCTGCATTATAGAGAGTATGAAGGAAAAGAATATTAGGCTGGAGACAGGCAATCAAGCAATTAACAACCATTTAATTAGCATCTACTGTGAGGCAAGGCACCATGCTAAATTCTGGTAAAACAAATAAAGTTCAAAAAACATTCATTGCTTCCATGGTCCTCAGTCTAATGGCCAGATGCTGAAAGGTTTTTTAATGCACCTCTATTGAAATGACCAAGATTCAAAATAGAAAGGGATTAGGAGATGGAAGAGGGTGGAGGAGAGAAACTATTTACATCTTTTTTTTTCCTCATTCATTTAACAAAATATTTGAAGGCAGTGCAATATAATGTATAGAACTCCAGACCTAGTGTCAAGATTAGGGTTCACATCCCAACTCTGACAGTTACTAGCTATGTGATCTTCGGTAAATTAGTGTTTAAATAAAAGCAGACAGCTTACAGGATTGTTGCAAGATAATGAAATCAGAGAAACAAATCTTTTTGCAAATGTTTAAATTGTGTATGGGGGTGGGGTCAGTTATCACTTTCATCATTATTAGTTCTTGTGCTGAGGGAGATACACAAAAAAATAATATTTCTGTCTTTAAGGTGCTTACAATCTGGCAGGAAACATGAAATATGTCCATAAACAGCTAAAATACAACTAGAACAAGTACCTAAACTTCAGTCAATGTGTTCAGAGGAGGATAAGATAACTTCTGGGTAGAGGAGATAAAATTATCAACCTCACAAATCATATTCTCAGAAAACTTAAAGTTATTCCCTGGGCTAACTTCAGAAGCTGTATTTACTCTTCTTATGTCTCTGTTTCAATATACTTAAATACACTAGTGAGATGGAAGATTTAATGCCCTTTCTATAAGTGTCTAGTATAGTACACAGGAGTACATTAATCCCTATTCAATTTCATCTTGCTAGTTTCAGCCCTTCATATCTTATTCCATCTTCTTTAGATCTTTTTGGATAGCCATCTTGTTATTTAATAGCTGCCCTCTCGGCTTCATACCATCCACAAATTTGATAAGCATGCCATCTGTGTCTTCATCCAAGCCATTGATAAAAATTTTGCACGGAAAAGGACCTATTTGGCTAATGGGTATTAATTCCAGATTACATTTTTATATTTTATTCTCGAGTTCCATAAACAAAAATGAATATTTTGAGTAACAGTGAATATTGAAAACTGTGAAAAATGTTAACCAGAACAATCTCTAAACTATCTTAAAGAATGTTTCCAATAATCATTTCAACCAGAGCCAATTTATATACTGAAAGAGTAGACACTGTCTACTTTTAAAACATGGTTTGCTTACATAGAGCTCTGTTTCACAATTATAATATCGAGATGGGACCTGACAGAAAGGTAATGGGAGTAGATTGAGATGTACATTTTTGATATGGTCAATGTGTGGATATATTTTGCTTGATTTTGCTTATTTGCTTCAAAAGAAGCTTTTAAAAAAAGTTTTGTGGGAAGGTTTAGGAGAGAAATGAAGAATAATTGCAAAGGAAGAGGAGGAGAGGGGAAAGAAAAGGAGAAAGGAAGAGGTTAAGGAGGAGGAAGAAAAAGAGGAAGAGAAGGAAAAAGGAGGGTGGGAAGGAAGGTAGGAAAGAAGGAAGGAAGGAAGGAAGGAAGGAAGGAAGGAAGGAAGGAAGGAAGGAAGGATACATTTTTTTTAATGTATCAAAGAAAACAGAAACTGGTCCAGAAGGAGACAGTCAATAAACATTGATTAAGTGACTACTATATGCCAAGTGTTATGCTAAGTCCTGGAGATACAGAGAAAGGGAGACAAAACAGTCCTTCCTCTTAAGAAGCTCACAGTTTAACAGGGGAAACAACATGCAAATAACTATGTTCAAACAGGATATATACAGGATAATTGAAGATAACCAATAGAGGGAAGGCACTAGCATTAAGGAGGACTGGGAAAACTTTCTCATTGAACGTTAGATTTTAGCTAGGACTGGAAGGAAGTGAAGAAAAGCAGGAAGTGCTGATGAAGAAGGAGAGAATCCCAGGCATGGGAGACAGCCAATGATGAAAATGCCCAGAGTTAGGAGATGGAGTAACTTATTTGAAGAAAAGCAAGGAAGTTATTGTCACTGAGTATATTAAGGGGAGAAAGGTATAAGAGGACTGAAAAGGTAGAAGATGGCCAAGTTACAAAGAATTTTATATTTGATCCTAGAAGTGATAGGGAGCCATTAGAATTGATTAAATAGGAACATGCAGGACCAAGTAGGACAGCTTTGAAAGTAACTTTTGAATGTATTATATCTTTTAAAATGCAACCTATGTTATAGAGATTTGTGGTTTCATATACCATTCTTATTTTTTTAGCAGAGTGCATAGAAATGACTATGTTTGATGTTTATCAATTAAAAACATAAAATAAAAATAAAGGGGGGAATGCATTTTAATAGGGGATTTTTCACCATGAGAAACTTAGGTTGCATAAAAAAATAACTTGCTAACAATTTAGTCCTCCTTTTGAAGAAGAGGACAGACATTTACCCATCTGAAGTGATTTAGGTGAAATTTGCCCTAGGAAATGAAAAAAAAAACACCTCACTTTTATTTATTTATTTGTTTGTTTGTCTTACATTTTTTCCATGTCCTAGAGTTAAGGAATTATGCAGGAGAACTGGTCTGAAGGATATCATTGAAAAATGTATGGATGAAAAAGAAGATGAGCTGGTCATGTGAGAAAACACAGGGTAACTAGTGAAGTACATTACTAGTATGCTCTAATTTCAAGAAAAATAAAGGAAGGCCCCCAGTATACTAGGTAGATCCCCAAAAGGAGGATCCTTAATTTGTAAGAGGAAAAAATGGAGAAAATTAGTCTTGTACAGCTTGGAGGATTTTGATCTTATTATCTCTTAAAAACTCTGAGTGGTAGTTACTACAACTGATCCCCTGACTTGCCCAGAGTTACACATCTACTGTACATCATTGGAAGGGACACCCATATTAATGAGTTCATTACATCTATTTCAGTATCATGCATCGAACTGGAAAAGATCTAAGAAGACAGCTAGCTTGATCCCCTTCTTCTACAGATGAGTAAACTGAGGCTATTAAACTGAGGAGATTAAATGATAAGTAATGTCAGACATGGGATTTGAACCCAAGTCCTCCAGCAAGTTCTTTCCTTTTTACCTAAGCTTTGTAATGCTGGAATTAATGGTAAAGTGAGGCAAAAGCTCCATAAGTGCTTACTATCCCTGAAAGTCACAAAATGAATGTTCAGCATCTTGCTTTACTGAAGAAACAGATGACCAAGGACAAGGGATAATAGAAGATAGAGATAGAATTGATGCCGTAAACACACACACCCCCACCCCACCCCCCACCCCCATTCATCTATCACACCCTGTGGCTGTTAAATCTTGCAGCTTCTCAGCAGCAGCTTCTCAAAACCTGCAGCCTCTCAGCACTTCCTCAAAGAAAGCTCCTGGAACGCCTGGATGTCTGCTCTGCCTTACATCTTGACTGCTTTGAAGTCTCTCCCAGACAAGACAACAGAGAGGGTCTTTTTCAAGTTACAGTCCTCTTTTTCGGACAGTGGGCCACAACCTTGCCTACAATTTTATATTTCTCTCCGTCCCCCAGTAAAAAAACAATTTAGTGAATTTCACTTGCAAAGCTTTGGATACTGGTGGAGAAACATCAGAAACCAAGATATAACTCTGTGGCCGTTTCTTTTGCTGAAAATTTCTGTGCCAGTTTCATTCGCTAAAAATTTCTGTTAGAAATCACTCCATAATGCTCTTTTAGATTCATTATTATTCAATCACATTGTTCCTTTTCTCAGTTTCACAAACATGCCCTGTTGCGGATATATTTAGCTCTCTGTATAATTGGGAAGGGGAGGAGGTGGGGGGGCAGAATTCTCTCTAGGCTCACTGCAGAGTTACCAGAAAGGTAACTTACTAGACAAAAACATAAGCTACCTGTAAAACATTGTTCATTGGGGAGATCTCCAAACACTAATCATGTACAAGAGAAAGTCAATATTTTCTATATATCCATGACAGGATTAGCATAGCCCTGAGGGAAAAGGCTAACCTAGAAGACCTAAAAGGAGCTCTTGGTTTACCCTTTCTGGAGAGTCGAAATCTAGCTAGTTAAAGAAAAAAATCAAGTTTTAGGATCAAAGAATTTAATAACAGCTAGTATGTACACTGATTTTTACATATGTCATAGTATTTCATCCTCACAACAACCCTATGAGGTAGGCATTATTATTATTCTCATTTTAAAGATGTGATTTTTTTTCCCTCCAGGATCACCCAAATAAGAAATTTCAGAGAAGAAATTTGAATGCAAGTTTTCCTAACTAAATCCAAGACTCAGAGGCCGTTAGAAAGAGAAGGGGTCCTGAAATGCATTATAATCCCTCCTTTTTATAGAGGTCCAGAGGTTGGAAAGGATTTGTCTTGGCTCACATAGGTGGTACATAAAAATCTAGGATTTGAACTTAGGATTTCTGATTCCAAGTGAGGTGTTTTTCCCATTAGTATTCAACTACTTTGCTAGAAAAAATCAATCTCAGTGCTAGAAGAGATCCCAAGGGATCATATGGCATAATTCTCTTCCTTTGGGCAGACAAGGAATTATGCTCTCCAATTTACAGAAAAGGTAACTGAGTCCCAGAAATATAAGTAGTTTACTTAAGAGTACATGATTTAGTAAGTGATCGAAGCCTGGAATTCACCTCTTTTACTATTAATCTAATTTAATAAACATTTATTAACCCCCTACTATATATAAAGTACTATGTTAGGTGCTGAGTATTTAAGAACCAAAAATCAAAGTTTCTTTCTTTAAGGATCTTATCTATTAAGGGGGTAGGATATGAACACAGGTAAAATAACTTTAAAAATATATTGTCTTCACAACCCCATTTGGGGTTTTCTTAGCAAAGATTCTGGAGCCGTTTACCATTTTCTTCTCCAGCTCACTTTACAGATGAGAAACCTGAGGGAAATAGGGTTAAGTGACTTACCCAGGGACATACAGCTAGTAAATATCTGAAGCCAGATTTGAACTTAAGAAGAGGAGTCTTCTTGACTCCAGGCCTAGCATTCTATTCATTGCCATCACTCTCCCAGCTTTATACAAAACATGAAAGCTAGAAGAGATTGTGAAAAAAAAAAAAAATCCTGTTCTTTCTTTGAATGGCTCTCCTTCTCCTTGAGCTGATTGCTCTAACTACAAGGCATTCAAATCTATTTTTTGACCAAAAGTGGATACTTCAGGATTCCTCAGTAGTGAGTAAGGCAGTGGGGATATGTGGGCCATTACTGCATCCTGAAGCAGGCTGACTTTTCATCCAGTTTGGTATGAGATCCTAACACGGTCTTACAAAGCAACAGTAGGCTAAATTTGTTGCACATCTGTTCCTTTGAAGCCTGGAGATGTACACTGAATAGAAATATGGGTACATTTCATTTACTTGAAAGAAAAAAAAGAAAAACAATAATATATTTGCAGACGTATGGATTCATTAACTTCCATGAGTGCTGTAGTTAGGCTGTCAACAGCAAAAGCTGTTAACTCCAAAACAACAATTAAAATGATGCATTGTAATAAGCAAGTCATAGCTCATCAAAGATAATTTACAGTTGTGGCATCCATAATAATTTAAGTTTAGGAGACACTTGTGACATTATATAAAAAGGCTTAGGCAGTTGTCCACATTGTGTAAGTAACAATGAGGTTGTCTTATTTTATGTGATCATTTTCAGCAGAACTAGAAGTGAATTTGGGGGGATTTTGTTTGTTCCTGTTTTGTTGTATTTTGATTAGGAAAACTCTTTAAAAACAATATTTTATTTTTCCACCAATTACATGTACAAATAGTTTTTAACATTCTTTTTTTTTTTTTTAATTTTGAGTTCCAAGTTCTCTCCCTCATTTCCAACCTTCCCCTCTCCCCCAGACCTTAAGCAATCAGGAATTTAAGAATATTGTAAGGTCTAATTTATTCATGTTTTTTTAAATGTTCCAATGAAAATTATCACTTTTCACAGACTATTTATTGCTTTGGTGGGCAGGGGAAAAAAGGAGGCAGGAGGGAAGCAATCTGAATCACAAAATGTCAGAAACAATTGCAAAAAAAATTGTTTCTACATATATGAAAACAGAAAAAATATTAAAAAAGAAAATAAATTGAGGAAACTTCTAAAAGTTAACTGTGTAAAATTAATTTATCAGATTGATAAAAATGGTAAATATACTTAAGATCAGTAACTAATTTTTTCTTAAAGAAGTAATGTCTTAGGCATAAACTTTCAAATAAAGATCACTCACTTTCACCTACTTTGATTCATTTAGACAATTAGGGAAAAGGTTTTTCTCTCATTTAAAAAATGTTTATTTTGTTAAACATTTTCTAATTAGATGTAAAACATTTTAACAAATATTCTTTAAAATTCCAAATTCATAATTGTCTTCCTCTTGCTTCTTCTCCCTCCTTCAGAACACAAGTTATTTGATACTGATTATACATATGAAGTCATGGAAACATATTTCCAAATTAGGTGACAAAAGGAAAAAGACAAAATAAAACAAGAAAAATAGTTTTTTTTTAAAGTATGCTTTCAATGAACATTCAGAGTTCATCAATTCTCTCTCTGGAGGTAGATAGCAATAGCATTTTTCATCATGGGTCTGAAACTATTTTAAATCACTGTCTTCATCAGAGTAGCTAATTGATCATCCTTACAATATTACTGTTACTGTGTAATATTCAACCAATTAAGATGTAAGATTCAATGTTCTCCTGGTTCTGCTTATTTCGCTTTGCATTGGTTCATATAAGTTTTCCCAGGGTTTTCTGAAATCATCCCGATCATTATTTCTTAAAGCACAATAGTTTTCCATCACAGTCATATATCATAATTTGTTCAGACATTCCCCAATTGATGGGCATCCCCTCAATTTCCAATTCTTTGCCATCACAAAAAGAATTACTATAAATAATTTTTCTATAAATATGTCCTTTTCCCTTTTCTTTGATCTTTTTTGGATACAGATCTAAAATTTGTACTGGGGGAGTCAAAGGGTATGTACAGTTTTATAGCTCTTTTGCCATAGTTCCAAATTGTTGTTCAAAGTATTTGGACCAATTCACATGAACAGTACATTAGTGTTCCAATTTTTCCACATTCTCTCTAGCATTTGTCATTTTCTTTTTCTGTTATAGAAGATAATCTGATATATGTGAGTGGTATCTCAGAGTTTTAATTTGTCTTTCTCTAATGGGTAGCGATTAAGAGTATTTATTTCACTTTTGATAGCTTGATTTCTTCACGAAAACAGCATGTTCATATCCTTTGACCATTTATTGACTGAGAAAAAGCTATTATTTTTATTAATTTGTGCCAGTTACTTATATATTTGAGAAATGAGGCTTTTTTTAGAGAAACTTGCTTAATTTTCCCCCATTTCCTGTTTTCCTTCTAATTTCTGATGTATTAATTTTGTTTGTGCAAAAACCTTTAAATTTCATGCCTCCATCTCTTGTTTAGTAATAACCTCTTCTCTTTTCCATAGATCTGACAGGTATTTTTCATGGTCCCCTAATTTATTCATGATATTAACCTTTATATCTAAGTTAGTTATTAATTTTGATTCTGTGTATATGGTATGAGATGTTAGCCTATGCTTAGTTGCTGTCAGTTTTCCCAGAAATTTTTGTCAAATATTTAGTTCTTGTCCCAAAAGTTAGGCTCTTTGGATATATACAACACTAAATTACTATGGTCATTTACTACTATGTATTGCCTAGTACCTAATCTATTCCACTGACCCACCACTCTATTTCTTAGCCATTACCAGATTGTCTCAATGATTACTGCTTTACAATATAGTTTGGAATCTGGAACTGTTGACCTGTCTTCTATCATATTTTTTTAATTGATTAGATTGATGTTCTTGACCTTTTCTTCCAGATGAATTTTGTTATTATTTTTTCTAGTTCTATAAAATAATTCTTGATTGTTATGGCACTGAATAAGTTAATTAATTTAGATAGAATTGCCATTTTTATTATGTTGACTTGGCCTACCCATGAACAGTTAATATTTCTCCAGTTGTTGAGATCTGACTATTTGTGTGAGAAGTGTTTTGTAATTACATTGTCTTGGCAGGTAGACTTCCCAATATTTTATATTGTACACAGTTTTTTAAATGGAATTTCTCTTTCTATCTCTTCTTTCTTTTTTTTAATATATTGGAATGCTAATGATTTATGTGGGTTTATTTTATACCCTGCAATTTCCCTGAAGTTGTTAGTTGTTTCAACTAATATTTAGTTAATTCTCTAGGATTCCCTATGTACCCCATAATATCATCTGCCAAGAGTGATAGTTTGCTTATTATATCTTATATATACATATGTTTACATATATTATTACATTAATTTCTTTTTCTTATTAGTATATTTAGCATTTCTAGTAAAATATTGAATAATAGTGGTAACAACGAGCATCCTTGCTTCACCCAGATCTTATTGTGAAGGCTGCAAGTTTATCCCTATTACAGATAATGCTTGCTATTGGTTTTAGGTATATACTTCTTACCATTTTAAGAAAGTCTCTATTTATTACTATGCTTCCTAGCATTTTTTTAAAAATCTTTACATTCTGTCTTAGAATCAATACTGTGTATTGGTTCCAAGGCAAAGTGGTAAGGACTAGGCAATGGGGATTAAATGACTTGTCCAAAGTCACACAGCTAGGACGTGTCTGAGGTCAGATTTGAACCTAGGACCTCCCATCTCTAGTCCTGGCTCTTAATCCATTGAACTACTCAGCTACCCCTCCATTTTTTAAATATCATTCCAAAATTAACTGACTCCCACATTCTCTATGTAGAATCATTCTTACTGCCCTAGTAATGATAAAGTTATTAGAAGTTACATGTATCTTCCTATATAAAAATGTTAAAAGTTTAACTTTATTGAATCCCTTATGTTTTCTTTTTCATGTTTGCCTTTTATGCTTCTTTGAGACATATTTGAAAGTCACATTTCCTATTTAGTGTTTATCTTTACATGGAGAATGATTGAAAATCCTCTAGTTCATCAAGTATCTATTTTTCCCTTGAAGAATTATCCTTAGTTTTGCTGGATAGCTTATTCTTAGTTGTAATCCTAGCTCCTTTGCCTTCCAGAATATCATATTCCAAGCTCTTTGTTCCTTTTATGTGGTAGCTGCTAAATCCTGTGTGATTCTGACTGTAGCTCTTTTCACTACAGTTAGAATGGTTTCTTTCTGGCTACTTGAAAGATTTTTCTATCATGTGGGAGTCTTGGAGTCAAGAAGATCTAGATCTAAGTCTTGGTCTTGATATATACTAGACATAAACCAGGTCACCTTATCTTTCTGTGTCTCAGTTGTAGGATTTATATTAATATCCAACACAACAAGAATTGTATATTATGAAGTGTATTAATAATCACTCAAAGTAGAAGGAATAAAAAGGAAACAGAAGTTTAAAAAACCCTACTTATTTAACAAAATTAAGACTATGTGACTAAGTTCTCCTTGCCTGTTTTAAAAAGCTCACTCCACCAAAGCTGAGACCAGAAGACAAGAGAGCAAGAGGCAGAACTGCACCAAATTTATATCCTCCCTATGTCAGCATGTAATGTGAGAGTTGGGTGCTGAGAATTATAGTTTTTAGGGTAACAGATTCTAATTACACTCAGGGACTTGCTGATCTGCACTGGTGCCAAAGACTTATAGTTCTTTATACTGATAAAGTCACTTATTACGATGAATGACTTTAGGGACACCTCACTATTGTCCACTAAAAGCAAAGGGTACAAAAATAAACATTTAATTTTGGAAAGGAAGAGTTGCTAAAAAAGATTGTGTCTGAAAATGAAATTTGGACTTCTAGGCTATAGTTTGAAATATAGGGTTGACAGTTTCCTGGCCAGAAATACAGAATACCTAACCAAGGCTGGTAAAAAGGCATTTTCCAGGTGTCTTGAAAAATAAAATCAAAAAGGATTTGAAATTTTAAAATATGGGGACGGGAGAAAACTGCCTATATATAACCTCCAAGTTAGATACTCTAAAGAGTTATAGTAAGGAAATTATGAAATTAGTAATATATTGCTAAGGTTTGATAAAATAAGGAATTTTGGAGGGTTGTCCCAGAGACTGAAGAGTAGATGAGGCAAGAAGGAATTCTGTGCATGAGCTTAGAATTGTTTTTTTAAATCCTTACCTTCTGTCTCTTCTGTCTTGGAACCAATACTATGCATTGGTTCCAAGGCAGAAGAGTGGTAAGGGCTAGGCAATAGGGGTCAAGTGACTTGTCCAGGGTCATACAGCTGGGAAGTGTCTGAGGCCAGATTTGAAACCAGGACCTCCTGTCTCTGGGCCTGGCTCTCAATTCACTGAACTACCCAGCTGCCCCCAAGCTTAGAACTTTGAAGGAGTAGAGCAGGCAGAGAGAGTTCTGTGAGCAATTGGTCTCTAACTTCTGAAGAGCCTGGACAGCTCAGCTCTTGCTCTCTGGATATAGCTCTGCTGTGATGGGAAAGAAAGAGAACTCAGAAACCATCTTGAGGGTTTTCCACTTTTCTCATTGTGGAAATTCATCATTAAGAAGAAATTGTCAGATCTGCTGATTTGAGAACTATAGTGAAAGGAGAAAGACCGAAGACTTGCTTGCCTGGGCTCTGAGTGCCATCTCAGAGTCACGTTCTGGTCAGTTAGCCTCTGAGACATTTTGGCTAACTGATTTGTTTACTTGGAGACACTTTTTTTGTTTTTAGATTTAAATATTTTATTTTTTTTTAGAAAAATTTTCCGTGGTTCTTGGAGACACTCAACATAAACAAGTTACTTTTAAGTAATGATTATAGATAGTTTTAGACAGATAGTGTTGTTTATAGGTTTTTAGTCAGTGATAAGGAGTGTGAGAGTAGCTTGAGTGAATACTCAAGATGAAGAAATAATTCACCGTGAGGTAAAAAAGGCTGGGTAGAGAAATTAGTTTTCCCTATAGTTAAGGCTTCCTGTTATTACTAATCCTTATTATATAATATAAATAAATAGAATATATATATATGTATATATACATATACATACATACATATATACATACATATATATATATGTATGTATACAAGTAGTTTGTGTACTGGCCTAGTGAAGGGAAGTCACTCTTGGCTTTCCTTCAAGGAAGAGAGCTGAAAAATACTTTGTGCTCAACCAGCAAAGTATATACCACAGTATCCTCCTTAATAACATCCTTTTATACCCCAATACAACAGAGTAGATACAAAGAAGGAAGAAATATAGCAAGTGATGTACTCAGAAATTCTTATGATGCAAAATCCAAGAAAGGAATCAGCAGTAAAATCTATTGTCTCAAAGGTCTATATAAAAATGCCCAAGGTTTAAGGCATCAAATAAGAGAAACTAGAAGTCTTAATGGAAGAGGGAAAATCTGATCTCATCATTCTTATTCAGACTTAATGAGATGAAACCCATTATTAGGCCACTGCTCTGAATGAATGTTTCTTATTAAAAAGAAACAAGATGGACAAAAATGGGGAGGGGAGGGTCCAGAGAGTGCTAGCTGTTAAGAAGGAGGTATATTCATGGGAGGAATTAGAAGGGGGAAGCATGATAGAGAAAGGAAGGAGTGATCATAGACTCAAAAGCTCATAGAATATTAGAGATGAAAAGATATTTTCTATTTCCTCCACAGACCTCACAGGTCACCTTTGTTTATCCCAAATGGACTCAGCTGTGACAAAGAACTCACACTTCAAATCTGCTACTTTTCAAAAAATTACAAATTCTGATTTAAGTTGTTTCAGTCGTGTCCAATTCTTCTTGAGCCCATTTGAGGTTTTCTTGGCAAAGACACTGGAGCAGTTTGTCATTTTCTTCTCTAGATAATTTTACAGATGAGGAACCCGAAGCAAACAAGAATTAAATGAATGGCTTAGCATTTCACAGCTAGAAAGTGTCCAAGGCTAGGTTTGAACTCAGGTCTTTCTGACTGCAAGCCCAACACTATCCACTTCATCGTTTAGCTGCCCCTACCTATCCTATTTCTGCCTTTTGAAATAATATTCATCCATTAGCCTAATAACTCATCTGAAATGACTGAAAACACGCACCTTGAGGAAATTACTTAGTTAGGTCAGAGCTGAAGTGAAACGCCTTCCAAGCAGAGCTTGCTTCATTGTACTTGTAACTCCAGTATTTGTAACCTAGCACTGCGACTGGCACATGGGTAGCATTTTATTAATAAATGTTTGTTCATTAAAAGTAAAATGTCTATTCTGTAGTCTCTCTAGGGGCAGCTAGGTGGTTCTGTGCATAGAGAGCCAGGTCTGTAAACGGGATATCCTGGGTTCAAATGTGGACTCAAGACACTTCCTAGCTGTGTGACTCCCAGTTGCTTAGCCCTTTCTGTTTTTCTGCCTTGGAACCAATACTTGGCACTGATTCCAAGACATAAAATAAGGGTTTTAAAAAATAGTCTTACTAGTGCGCCATTGTTTTAATGTTCTAACTATCAATGTCTCAGAAAAGTATACCAGGAGTTAGACATTGCTATAACATGGCTTTTTGCCAATGTGTACTTTATGAGTTTTTGGTCTTTGCACTCTTTTTTATTATAAAATGGAGGAAAGAAGTAGTTGTTATTTGCCTAAAAAAAGGAAAAGAAATCCTACCCACCCTTCAAGTTTGAGTCCAAATGCCACTTTCTCTACAAAGACTTTCCTGATTCCTCTTAGACACAATTAATCTATTTCTCTTCAAAGTAATAATCCATATTCATAGATTGCCAAGACAGCTATGTAAGGTAAATGATGAAAGTATTATTATACCTATTTCATAAATTAAGCGGAAATACTTGTAGTCACACACTGGTATCAGGGCCACGACTATTTATTTGTTATTAGAATGTGAGTTTAACTCAATCCAATTCATTGTAATTCAACAGAAAGAAAACATTTATTGAGCATAGTAAAGGTGAAACTCTGGTAGACCAAGGGAGGTACTTTACTTTGTGTTCAATAAATGTCTCCTTCTGTTGAATTACAATGAATTGGATTGAATTAAACTCACATTCTAATAACAAATAAAATGGGACAAAGAAATTTAACATTTACATGAGCAAGGACATTATTAATATCAAAATCTTTTTTGTATACATATGGTATACAACAATGCAGGAAAAGCTAAGACCACTTAGAGGTATTAAATTAGTTCTGTATTGATTAGAAAAGCCTTCTTAAAAGAGGATGGTTTATAAATAGGTCCTGGGGGCTTTGAGAAATGAAATTCAGTGACATTGGCTGCCCCCTAAATGAGGAATAATCTTAATAGTCAGTGGGAAAGGAAGCAAAGTTCCTAGGGATTTTAGAATTTTGGCCTCAGGCAGAATTATAAATTTAAATTCTAAACCAACTAAGCAAGCATTTCTGAAAGGTTTCTCTCACCCATATTAACTTGGAGATAAACAACTCACAACAGAGAGGGATTCTTTGATTTTGTAAATAGAGTTCCATGCACAAACTTCTTGGGCAGAATTTCAGCTCATGATCTTAGGGATTCCAGGCATTTAATGAAGGTAGCTTACTTCTCTGCCTAGAAAATGACTGATTGATGTTCTAGCTGATTAGCAGAGAAATGTGTTCCTCTTAGCTAGACAAGTTTTTCTTAGCCAGGCTCAACCTCCTTTAGAAACTTCTGCACAATCTCCCACAAAGGTGAGTCGGACAGGTTAATGCTGTGTTATTTATAAACATATCACTCTTGCATCCTGCAATGTCTTGTCTCTTATCTATTTTTTTTTATCAAGTGCTCTCTCTCTCTCTCTTTCTCTCTCTAGCTCCTGTAAATAAGATCTCCCTATTGGCCTGGTTATGACATTCACTGTTTGGTATTCCTGTCTTCTATTTTCTCTTGCTCTTCTCTGTTTCAACCTGAATAGCTCTTATTATTCTACTCTCTTCTCATATGGGCCCTTTCCATTTCAAAGGCCGGATTATTTTTTGCCACCCTTGTCACCAGGCCTTGAAGTGAGTCTTGTCCTTTACAGAGACTGGGTGGCATGGACAGAACTTGACCCAGCATTCCAAGTGTAGGACATATCCTGAAGAAAGATCCCGAGGTCATCCTACCCCCACCAATGAGCCTACCCACCTGTTCAGAAGTCATTTGCTTTACTAATTTTGTCACATTGCTGGTACCACTTAGCCTTTAGTTGACTTGAACTCACTCTTCACAGCACATGTGCAGATGACATGACACGGTAGAAGAAATCAATATAAAGTGTAAATAATTATGGGTACAATCATAGTATTTTAGATCTGGAAGAGACTTTTAAGAGATCATCTAGTCCAACACCTTCATTTTGCATATGAGGAAAAAGCTAAATATACCAGATAAATGCCATATAATCACAGAATTTTAGAGTTGGAAAAAATCCTTACAGGATATTGTGTTTTAATTGCTTGCATGTGTTATAAATCTTCTCTATAATGTCATCAAAAGTCATCCAGTTTCTATTGAAAAATTCCTGTGACAGGACTGAATCAAACCGTGTCAAAAAGAATTGTTGATGGACTTGGTCCATTTCAGTTGAATCCTGAGATTACTATGTATGTGTATACCTTGTATGTATATATATATACACATATATAGCATATACTTACACATGCTTTTTGAACAAAGTGTTTTTTGGCATTAGTTATCTGAGCTGCTCAGTAGGTAAACCTAGTTCTTTATATTTTTGTTAGTCTTTAAAATTTTTTTTATTTAATTAATTAATTTAGAATATTTTTCCATGATTCATGTTCTTTCTCTCCCCTCCTCCCATCCCCCTCCTGTAGCCAACGTGCAATTCCACTGGGTTTTATATGTGTCATTGATCAAGACCTATTTCCATATTATTAATATTTGCACTAGAGTGATTGTTTAGAGTCTACATCCCCATTGACCATGTGATCAAGCAGTTGTTTTTCTTCTATGTTTCTGCTCCCACAGTTCTTTCTCTGAATGTGGATAGTTTTCTTTCTCATAAATCCCTCAGAAATATCCTGGGTCATTGCATTGCTGCTAGTAGAGAAGTCCATTACATTCGATTGTGCCACAGTATATCCTTCTCTATAATGTTCTCCTGCCTCTGCTCCTTTCACTCTGCATCAATTCTTAGAGGTCATTCCAGTTCGTGTGGAATTCCTCCAGTTCATTATGGAAAAAGTTTTAAATTGCACTAAGATTTTTGGGATACCCATGCATGTATTTAAATATATATTTATGTATATGTAGTTTTCAAAAAAACATCCTATCAAACTTATTCTAGGTATATAAATCTAAATACTGCATATAAATCTAAATAGAATTAAGTATATTCATGTGTGCCAGGACCAGTCCTAAGCAAAATGCCTTCTAACCCTACTATTTTTGCCTTTCTTTAATACTCTAGTTCCAATACTCCCCATTTCCTCTATTTTAATCCCAATTTTCTAGTAAATGTTATCACTCCTATTCCCTCAGAACCTAGTGAAAAGTCTAGTTTGAAAATTTCTTTTAAAAATTCATTAATGTGGCTGTGTTTAATAGATTATGTTATTCCTCTTAAGAGGGCACAATATTTAATTGGGATTTGTGGAGACACAGTGCCTCAACCCAATAAGGCACATTGAGAACTCATCCACAGGTGATAGACCAGTATGAAATATAATTAGGCAAGGAATCTTTTTGTCAGGGTCTCTGAAATCATACTGAGTGTACAACTTACTATAACTATTCTGTATATTTAATTTCTAATCCCTAAAAGTCAAAGGCCTATAGAATTTTGAACAAAATTGGTGAAATAAAATCTTTCCTCTAGTATCCCATTCCATAATATTTTCCTAACCTTATGTTAAGGAAAAAAATGCAACATAGCTTTATTTTTTATAATATCCCACATTTCCCTAATGTTTTAAAGCTTGCTTAAACACTTCCTTTACATCAGCCTTGAGGGTAAGCAATACAGATATGATTATCCATATATTACAGATAAAGTGGCTTGTCCATGCTCACACTGCCAGAAATGGTCAGAACTAGAATTTTAACCCAGATATCTTCATATGAAAGAAAATGTTCTTTCTCTTGCTGCTTTCTTCTTTTGTACTCTTCCATTTCTCTAAGTACCTTCTTTTCCTTTCTTCCTTCCATACTGTCTCCCTCTTTTCTGAAGGTAGTCTCCTGATATAGTCTCCCGTATATATTATTTTGCCATCCTTAGTAGTTTTAAATACAATAAGTTTGGCTGACTTGTGGACAAAGTCCTTCTAAATTAATGAAAAGTCTGAGTAATACAACACTTTGAAAGAGTGATAGTTCTAGGACCACTAGAATCCTGGGTTCCCCGGCTCTTCTCCAAAGAGCGTTCTTATAGATTTCCTATGAAAGCAAAGAATATACAAAGAAATTATCTCTAATGGTTTATTTTCTAGTTCTCAGGTGTTTTCTTGGTTTTATCTAAGTGTAACAAAATTTCTACATTTGTTAAATATTTAATATGATAGCAACCATGACTTATTCATCTACCATAGCATACAGAGAAGGCAACTAGAAGGTTCAGGAGATAGATCATTCAGGAAGATTCGAGTTCAAATCTGACCTCAGACACTTTTGTGTGATTCTGGGCAAGTCACTTAACTCCATTTTCCTCTTCTAGAAATGAGCTAGAGAAGGAAATGGTAAATCACTATAGTCACTTTACCAAGAAAACCCCAAATGGAGTCAAGAAGAGTCAGACACAACTGAACATGACTAAACAACAAAAGTGTATATAGAGTCAGCCTAGAAGCCTAGAATAATTGGGTTCAAGTCCCATTTCTAATATACTGTCTGTGTGTGTGTGCCTGTGGACTCAGTGCTGTATCTTTCTCTGACCATAAGTTACAGAAAAAATACTGACTTGTTTCCCAGATAAGAAAATCACAGATTTAGTCCTTATTTTTATCTCTCCCAGTGCTGAACATAATACACATAGTAAATTAGTTAATTTTTTAAACCCTTACCCTCAGTCTTAGAATCAATACTATGAATTGGTTGCAAGGCAGAAGAGTGATAATGGCTTGGCAATGGGGGTTAAGTGACTTGTCCAGGGTCACACAGCTAGGAAATATCTGAGGTCAAATTTGAACTCTGGACCGCCAATCTCTAAGCCTTACCTAGCTACCCCCAAATTAGTGATTGTTAATGAAGTAATGATACTAACAATCTCAATACCCAAATGCTTTTCCTGATCCTTGTCCATACAATAGTAACTTATTTTGCTAAGAATAGATGATATGGATATAAAAGTCTCAAACTGAAATACTGATGAAATGCTCAAAGATTTTTTTTGCTCTATCATTAAGAAGCAGTTACCTCACTAACTTACCTTTTCTATTTCTAAACATATTACCTCACCCTTCAAGAAAAACCTAACATGATATAAAATTTATAATCACTAAAGACACAGGGAACATGAACACAAAAAGGAACCAGAACCTTGATTAGGTTCTTAGGGCATCTTTTCTATTGCTAATTAGTGAAGAGATACCTGGATTCTGTCTCAAAAGCAAAAACCAAATTTCTCTTTTTACCAGGCAATTTTAGTGCCCCTACCCTTCCTCTTTTCCCTTTTCTTCTGATTCCCTGTTCCCGCAATTCAATTCTCTAACAAGGTATTCTTAGAATGTACTTAAAGGTACTTTAGAAATTATCGAGTCCTTTATTTTACAAATAAGGAAATGAATTTCCCGCACAATAAAGTGACTTTCCTAATTTCAGTAACCTTTATAATAAAGAAACTACTTTATAATAAAGAAAAATAGTGGACTCCCATGCCATATTCTTGCCTTTCCTAAATGTCTGCAACACAAGGGTAATTTTAAAATACTTGTTGGATTGAATTGAACTGATTTGAACTGAAAGCCAAGAAAGCATCAGTTTGGGGGTAGAGGGAAAGGTAAAGAGTGAAGGAAGCAGTGTGGTATAATAGAAAGATTATTGACTTTGAAGTCATAGAACCCAGGTTCAAATCCTCTCCCCGATATTTACTGCTTGTGTTATGCTGACGTGGTTTCACATTACGAGATGTCTATTTCTTCATATATAAAACGTGGGAGGGTTGTGCCATATGGCCTTTGGGGTCCCTTCCAGTTCTAGATCTGTGACTCTTCATGTAGCTATTTTCAACATGCCACAATACTCTCCTACCATGGTGTTTTTAAGGATTTTGGAAAGGTGATTCTGGGTATAGAAGTTGTTAGGACCCCTGAAAAAAAATCTAAGGTTACAACTAACACTCTTGCCTCCTCAGTGACTTGGTATCTTTCTTTAGTAAACAATATAATGCTTGGATGGCAAAACCCCACTGTCTGAAAACAGATAATTTTACTTGAGAGAAGGAGAAGAAATATTTCATGAGGAGCTGGAAGTGTCTGGGCTTTGAGGGAATGTTCTTCGAAGTGAAAAAAATGCAAATCCATCAAAAATGACTTCTATAAATTGAAAATATAATTCTAAATAGTAACCCTAAGGGCAAAGAAGCAAAGCAACACTGCAGAGGTAATAAAACTAGATTACAAGCCTGTTCTAAACCCAGCTTGGCCTCCACTGTGGCCACCATGGGAAAGCGCCTAAAGAGAAAAGCAAAAAGTGCTCCTACCAACTTCTTCCAGGAAGCAATTCAGGGCAAAACTTTTGCCCGCCAGGAAGGGAATGAAGAGAAAGAGATTCAAAAGATCTGGTTAATGAACTAAATTGTGCCCCAGATAAGTCAAGTATAGTAAATATTGTCTCTATGATCTTGTCTCCCTAACCTATTTTTCTCCCTCAGAATTAATGATACATAGGACCTCAGCATTCTAATCTTTGCACCACATCTGAGAGCTGGAAGAAGTGTTGTCCCTTTATAAGTAAATTTTGAATCAAGAGAGGTCATTATCCTGTAGGGAGGCATCTTCTCAGTGTGACTGGATGGTACATGCCTCATTGCTGTCAATTCTCTGGAGACCTATTGTTCTAACTAGAACTGAATAGGCGAAGGGCAAGTTATTACAGCTCTCATTTGAAATAGCTAGAAGGTATATTAAAATAACTCAAATGGATCTGTGATCTCCTCAGTTTGGAAGTTCAATACAGTGATGCTGAAGGCAGTCCCTTCATGCCTGCCCATGTGTGTAAATTTTGTCTTTTCCAAGGAAATGCACCAAACAAACTAGAGGCCTTCCTGTATTTTTCCTGATGTCATTAGGGTGCCTTTAAAGCTCTCTGACTTTTCACCCATCATACCTTTCTCTCCAAAACATTACCACCCCACCTGTTCTTTCCATAATACATTTCTTAATTATTGGTATCTGCATCTAAGGTAATGGATTTGATCACAAAGAACAAGGTGAGAACCCAGTTCTAGAAATGAGATCCATGAAAATAGAACTTAGTAACAGCAAAGTTGATTTTATGTAAGGATTTAGAGCTAAGGATCTAAGAACTCTTATATTTCTCCAGCCTAAGGGCTGAATTGGTTTTGATATTGGGATTGATCTTGGTGTCTAAGGAAAGACTGATCTGCTGATGTAGAGATTGAATTGCTGTAGTTGTGGGAAAAGGATCTTAAGAGCTGAAAAGAACCTTATAAATCATCTATACCCAACACCCTATCTAATCTGTAAATTATTCAACATTCCCCATAAGTAGTAGCTTCTGCTTGAATTCATCCATTGATGGGGAACTTACTAGCTCATCAGGCAATGCATTCTATTTCTAGACTATTCTAATTACTAGAAGCTGTGTGATACAATGGAAAAAGTGCTGAACTTAGAATCACACAGTTTTGGGTTTATATCCTCCCTTTAATACTACTAGCTGTATAACTTCTCTGAACCTCAATTCCTTATAATAAAAGAAAATGGAGATAATAATACATTGAGATATTATGATTATCAAATCTGATAATAGACATAAATTGCTTTTAAATCTCAAAGTGCTATATAAACCTTAGGTATTATGATTATACATTCCATTAATCCAAATGCTTTCTCCCTCTGACTTCTACCACATGGTCCTAGTTCTGCCATCTGGAGCAAGTCTGTTTACTGTTCCCTTTCACATACTTAAGTGCATCTATCCTATCATCCTTAAATCTTCATTTTTCAAGTTAAATATCCTTACTTCCTTCATCATTTTCTCACTTAACATGGTTCCAAATCTTCTCATCATCTCTGGAACCCTCTTGTCCCCATGTGTCTAGCATGGTTGTGAGAACATACTAGACTTTCAGTGGATACTTGTTGATTGATCAGTTATTGATTCCTTATGAGATATTTAATGTTTTTTTAATTTGGGGTATGTGTGTTGGGGAAGGGGGCGGGCAGAGAAAGAGTTGTACCTAGTCCTCATTGATATAAACAACACACTGATGCAACTTGGCTGATTAGGAATAAGAGTGAAGTATGAATGAATGAATGAATGAATGAAAAAGTATTTATTAAATGCTTTCTATATGCTGAACACTGGTCATAAATTTGCAATAGTAGGGCTCTCCTTGCCCTCAAAAAGTTTATATTTTAAAAGGGAGAGACAAGACATATAGGGGAATAGTGAACAAAGAAGGGCATTTTGGTTTGAAAAGTCATGGGCATAGTGTATAATCTCAATTTGATTATAGTTCCAGAGCTAGAAGAGGAGAGAAGAGGTGGTGGTACTTTGCAGCAGGCAAGAAGAGAGCCTGCTAAATCTCGATGATGAGAGGCATTTATCAATTAGAACTGTGCATGACCCAGGATGGACATTCTAGAGCTGAAAAATATAATTCCCCTGATATGGTGTAGGGAACAAAAAACTGTCTTCAAATCCAGGAAGACCTAATTTCAAGTTCTACCTCTGAAACTAGCTACATGACTCTCTCAGTGTTTTAGGCATTAAAATAAATAGTCCACAACAGTCCTGAGAGGGCCCCAAACAATATTAAATGTGTTGATGTAGTCATTAAAAAAGAAACATATAAGCATATGTGCTTTTCTAAGTCAATCTACAGCCCACAAGAATCTTTACATATAGTTTAGTAGTCTCTATTCCTATTTGAGATTGATAGCATGGCCCTAGGTAATTGTTAATACTGTAACTTGCAGAGATGGGGCCAGCTTGCAATGGTAGAAGGTGTTTTCCCCTAATGAGTTCCCTCTACCAAGAAAAACCCAAATCTAGTCCCTATCCCCATCCCTCTCCCCATATTCTGAGGCATAATTTCTGGTCCAGAGAATATAGTGGCAAGGTAATGGGCAACAAGAGAGCGAAGGGTAAAATGAGGATACATTTCATTAAGGGGTCCTTAGTTGCTCCATTTGCTGCCTGGCCTCCCTTCTGCATGGACATTTCAAGGACCTGGAAGTACAGATTCAGGACAAAGACAAGATCTTGAATGTCAGACAGCCTGCCCTGGATTGTGATGCTGGGAGCTATCCCCCAACTGTAATGAGATTTCCTGTTATCGTCGTGGTATACAACAGCCTCAATCCATGTATGTCTCAGGGTTTTCAGATATCACAGCTGTAACTATTTCAAGGTCCTTTGCCCATGGCAATCTCCCAATACTTGTTTAAAATGTCCTAATGTATTTTTGATTGCATTTTACTCGGTAACAAGCATTATAACACTCGTTTTTGACGCAGACCTACAACAATTAGAATCTCCTGCTATTTAAAAATGGCTTCAAAGTAATTTAACTTCAGGCCTTTGAAAATGGAGAACATAGAGAAAACAAAAGGCAGAACCTTGAATAATGTGTTTCACAATCTGGCAATATAAACGAAAGCTCATTGTAGTTTGAGTTTATGTGGAGTTCAGAATAGGCAGAGCTGGCAAACGCATAGGTTAGAATTTAAGCAAACAATCACCTATGATTTGTTTGGTGCTAAATTAGCAGTGCTGCTATCCATCTCTTACAGAGAAATGTACATTATGAAGCACCCTAATGGCTTAATTTATGAGCTATGTAAGTGGCATGTGGTGCTGAAAATGCATCATTTTATTAAATAAATAGCTCACTGTTCTTACATGAAACTTTTAAAAAGTGCAACAAACATTTCAATAGATTCTGGCAAACAACTGTTTCCTGGCAGGTGACTTGGTGCCTTACAGGGTTAATTTTAAACTCTTAAATCCTTAATACATTAATGCTTTTTCCCCCTTCTCCTCAGTAGTTTACAACAAATAATAATATCAACAACAATAGCTAGCATTTTAAAATTTGCAAAGCTCATTACAAATTTTTTTTCATCCATTTCAAGTAAGAAGAAGGGCAAAACTAATTCTTAATATTGTGTGGTAAGGAAACACAGGGCACACAAAAGTAACTGCAATTTCACCCAGCCAGAAAAGTCAGAGATGTATACTAGAAGATTTACAGTTCTATCTAAATTGATTCACAGGATGCCCTCATAGCCCATTATCCAAGAATCTACAATGATGAAAAAACACCCATATTCCTTATTAATTTCACTATAACTTATACTTTTGTTTGTTTTGTGTTTAATGCACAGCTGTTCTACACTTTAAACTTGCTTCAATTCAATGATGTAAAATGTTTAATTCTTTGCAGGTCATAGAAGAGCTAGAAATCTAGTAGCATGATTTTTAAATAACCTGTCTTTGTTTTTGATGTTACACAGTAAACACCAGTAGTGACCAAGGACACAGTGATTACGACAATATACTGAAGGGATTTCATTTTGAATTCATCTGTATGAAGATTTAGATTTCATTACTTCTGTTTAAATGGAATTAACATTTGGGTACAAAATGCTAAATAATAATAAAATAATAAAAAGATAATACAAAATTTTAGACTCAGATTAAAAACACATATATATGTATTATTTCACTTCATCCAGCCAACATGATGTAGGAGCTATTATTATCTTCCTTTTACAAATGAAGAAATAGAGGTTTAGGCAAATTATTCTTTTTTTGCCCAGGATCAGACAGCTAGTAAATTTTAGAGGCAAAGTCTGAAGTCAAGTCTTCCCAACACCAGCCAGGACTCTATCTATTGTACAACTTAACTATCAATGATTAAATTTTAACTATGCTAATCTTCCCAGTTTGACTGGCAGATAATTGCCACTGCCCTGAAATTCAAGTTCCATTAGAATGAATCATACAGGGCCATGCTCCTTCATTCCTTTTGATTACATGCCTCCATTCTATCAGCTTTTGGTATGAATCATCATGGAAATATGTAAACTTATTTTGAAAGCCTTTTTTTTTTGACAAATATTTATCAAGCACCAATTATCTGTAAATCGCTCTCTTAGTTTCTAAAGTGAGGAAGACAAAAGTTAATCAGAACTTGCTTGAAAAGATCTTACATTCTATTTGGAGGAAACGCTTACCTAATCTCTCTCTCTCTCTCTCTCTCTCTCTCTGCCTATGTATATTTATCTATCATCTATCTGTCTGTCAACATACATGAGTAAATAAATACAAAATAATTCAGATGGGGAGAGCACTTAAAATTGGGAGGATTAATTGAGAAAGTTTCAGGGAGCAAGTGACCAGTGAACCAAGTTCTGAAGTAAGATACTCCTGAGAGGCAGTGAATTATAAGTATGTCATTATGTAAATGTGTCTGACATACTTACATTGCATTTGCAAATGCACAGAGGTAGGAGGTTGAATGTCAAGTTCAGGGAATAGCTGCTACTAATCCATTTTATTGTAATATAGTTTGTAAAGAGAAATGATATTAAATAAGATTTGAAAGGGAGGTTGGAGCCAGACTGAGCAGTTGGGGGAGAAGGTTTAAACAACAGATTGAGAAATTTCTATTTTTTTATTAGAAGTAATAAAGGAAATGACAGTCAATCAGATCTCTGCCTTGGGAAGATTGTTTTGCCAGTTTGGAGTATGGATTAGAGAGATAAAAGATCAGAAGCAGGGAGACCAATTAAGGAACTATTACAATAATCTTAGTGAGAAGTGATGGGAACCTGAACTAGAGTGGCATATGAACAGAGAAAAAAGGATGAATATTAGAGATGCTCTAAAGGCAGAATCTACAAGATTTGTCAAGTAATTGAAAATAGGGAAATGATGACAGGTAGAAGAGACATTCAAGAATGACACAGTTTGGACTAAAAGGATGGTACTTTCAACAAAAATAGGAAATTGAGAAAGAAAGGCATGTTTAGGGGAAAAAATAATCAGTTCTGATTTGGACAGATTAAGCTTAAGATGCCAATAGGGACATCCTCATGTCCAGCAAAATGACATTCAGATGGAGATATTTAGCAAGAGATATTAGAGTTGAAAGCCATCTGTAGTCATATGAAAAATGCTCTAAACCACTACTGAATAGAGAAATGCAAACTAAAACAACTGTAAGGCACCACCCCATACCTATCAGATTGACCAAAATGACAGAAAAGGAAAATGATAAATGTTGGAGGAGATGCATGAAAATTGGAATACTATTACAGTATTAGTGGAGTTGTGATCACATTCAAATATTCTGCAGAGCAATTTGGAAGTATGCCCAAAGGACTCTGAAACTGCACATACCCTTAGATCTATCAATACCTTTACTAGGTCTGTATCGCAAAGAGATTTTTTTTAACAGGCCGAAGAACCTATTTGTACAAGAATATGCCTTGCAGTTCTTTTTATGGTCGCAAAAAAAATAGAAAATTGAGGGATTGTCCATCAATTGGAGAATAGCTAAACAAGTTGTGATAATATAATTTTGATGAAATACTACTGTGCTATAAAAAATGACAAGCAGAATGATTTTAGAAAAATCTGGACTTTTATGAACTGATGCAAACTGAAGTGAGCAGAACCAGAAGAACATTGTACACAGTGACAGCAATATTTTTTGACGAATAAGTGTGAATGACCTATTTATTATCAGCAATATCATGACCAAGGTAATCCCAGATTCATAATGAAAAGTATCCTCTGCCCTTCAAGAAAGAATTGATGGGGTCTGAATGCAAACTGAAACAAAAATATATTTCACTTTCTTCTTTTTTTCAATTTGAGATTTCTTCCACAAAATGACTAATATGGAAAAATGTTTTATATAACTGCACAAATAAAATGGATATCAGATTATCCCTGGGAGGAAGGAAGGTTGGGAAGGAGAGAGAATTTGGAACTAAAAAAAATTTTAAATGAATGTTAAAAAATTGCTTTTACATGTAATTGGGGAAAATAAAATATTATTTTTTAAAAAAGAGCAATATTTGGGATGAATATATAGATTTAGAGTCAGATGCCTAGAGAAAATTATCAAATTTATAAGAGCAGATGTGATTATTGACAGCAAGTGGAGTCAGAAGTGGGCCTAGGACAGACTCTTGGGAAATATTTATGTTTAGGAGCAGGAGAGAGATAATGGTTAACAAACAACTGAGAAGGAATGGCCAGACAGGGGAGAAAATCAAGAGGGTGAAGTGTCCCCAAAACCAAGGAAGGAAACAATATCCAACAGGCAGGAGTGGAAATGACTAATGTAAATTTAATTTCTCTAACTGTGAAATGTAAAAAAGCCTTCACTCTGAGACAATTTTAATGGAAGTGGAAGCAGAAGTAGGAGTGCCAGTGAATTGTATCATTACTATTATATATTTTTATGTTCTTTGTTAAGATCGCTTTCTAAAATAAGACATTCTAAAACTTAGGATATTTCTGGGGCCCTTAGAAAAGGAGGATAATGGAACAGGGTGTAGAACTGATTGATTGTCTGACTTGCTAGAAAAAAGTTGGACATATGAGAGAAAGTCCATTCTCCTGCCCAGCTATATGGCCCATTGCCATT
Organism: Gracilinanus agilis; assembly: GCF_016433145.1. Lineage (NCBI taxonomy): Eukaryota > Metazoa > Chordata > Mammalia > Didelphimorphia > Didelphidae > Gracilinanus > Gracilinanus agilis. Next base: position 538,058,577 of record NC_058131.1, read on the forward strand.
CCTAGAACTGCTGTTTCCCATTAAGAAGGATGTGGAAGTCACGCAGAGCCTTCCAAAGCATGGCTCTTTAGAGTGCAATGCACCCTGGATTATTATACTGCAAGTGACCACTTTGGACCCTCCCTTTGATCTATTCATGTTTTTTCAGGCCTCTATTTAATTCCTAAATAGTCGATCTTGTCTCTGCCCTTGAATCCCTTAACTTCACTGCTATTCCCAGCATAAGGTACAGTATACAAATATATCCCTTTGCTCAGACCTCACTCTCATGAAAATATAGTATTATCATCCATTGTCTTGTCTTAGTGCAAGTTTAAGCTTCATTCGCTGCTCTGACTTTTGAGATACATCATATATGTGTACAGACATGTGTTCCTACATAAATATATATAGAGAGAGATACACACATACATGTAAACACACAAGAGACAGGAAAGACATTATAACAGAGTGAAGAGGAATTCAGACTTGGAGTCTGATAGATCTGATTCTAAGCTCACCTCTGATGCATACTAGCTAGAGACTTTGGACAAGTCAGGAGATCCTTCAGTGCCTCAGGCTACTCTCTTAGATAAGATAAGTAGATCTCCTTTGGTAGAGGAAGTTACCTCAATGGGAATCTTTATATCAATCTGATTACAGATCAGGTTATATTTATGCCTTGTTGTTATTGTCCATCCTTCTTTTTCCAAGAGGAACAATGACTTCACTGGGTGGCATCTTGACTTGCATGTGAATTGGATTTAAGTGAGGCAGAGTGGCACAAAATCATCTGCTTCACTCTTTCTTCCAGAGTCTTCAAGGTTTAGTGGCAAGATGAAAGTCAAGAGAACTGCTGATGGTCTGGAATATGGTGGATGACTTTGGCATTCTTGATGTCTAACCAAGCCCTAAGCCCTCTACAATACCTGCTTCAGTTGCCTTCATGGTCATTGGAACTGATTGTTCTCATCTACCCATTCAGCCAGGGAAAGTCCTTGCATTGCTGAGGGTAGACATATTCCTAACTCACCAAGAGGTTTAAGGCCAGTTGGTTACTGGTTTAGTTCCTCTCTTAAGATGGATTTATTGGGGTGTAGCTTCTTGGAGCCACAGAGTAGCGTTAGGTGAAAGGTGAACACCAAAGATGGATGAGCAGTCTGCAAGCTCTCATACCAGAGGTGCTACTCCTCCCTCCTGAATATCCCCATACACCCCATATAAGCATACAAATATATATGCACTCAACTTCTGTATCCTCTCTCAACAAGTTACTCCTACCTCCTTGCCTCCATCCTCTGATCAAGGTGTAGCAAGGGACAGTAAGGATGCCTGAGACATTCATGATGTCTGCTTAAAGAACTCAAGTACTAGAATGTATTGAATGAAAATTGATGATGATTCAGAGTACTCAGTGTTTACCTAAAGTTTAGATTGGGACACGATTATGTAGAATTGGACTATTTTCTGAGCTGGAATCAAATTGGTGAATAGGGCTGATCATGGATATAAATAGAACAAGTCCATCTGGCCTGATTTAATGAATACTGCAGGGCACAAAGTCTCCCCTCAAAGTAGCCCCATTAACTTGTCATGATGCTGCTCTCCTCATCTATTAGAACTGATATTCTTATCATTAGAATCATTCCTTTGGCTTAGATAATAAAGGTCCAATCTCCCTAAAATGCAAATATGAAATCTAAGAGAGGAGAAAAGATCCTAGAGATCTCCCTTAGCCTTTTCCTATTAGTCTACAAGACAGAAGAGTTTGTCAGCTTAGATAATTTCATTCTAGAAAGTAATTTGGTTCTTCGATGATCATTTATAAGGCAGATAAATTTCATTAGAGGAGAGACGGGAGAGAGCATGGCATTGACAAGCCTTGGCATCATGAGGCATTGACTGCAGAGAGCAGGCATCAGACAATGGGGTGTCCAAGTAGTGTTGATAGGAAGAAAGACTACCAAAAGAGAACTTTTAATGGGAGAGATTCCAAGAAGGGGTGACTACTGAAGGCAGAGTAATAATGTTAGCAAGATAATGTTTCAAGGTCATAGAAAAGGTCAAGGGAGGAGAACTTTGCAAGAAATAAACTTCGCCTACTTAATAATTTTTGCTTAGGACTACCCCTGAGTTAAGGAAAACTATTTTGAAGTCTCTGGAGTGGCAAGATTATATGGGTCTAACTACTGGCTTATTAAACCTTCACAGCTGGCCCACACCTGGAATAATTTCCCTTTGAGACAATTTCAGCCTGGAACAGGTGGCCTGGGTTCATCCAAAGCACAAAAAGCAAAAGAACCTTTTAGATTTTAGAATTGTCTCATTCCAAAACAATTCTCCATTGTTGAGGAAATTTTGTAAAAGAAATGGAATCACTGAGTATTTCATAAGATGACCTTAGATCATGTTGAGAAAGGCAGAATGGGTAACAAAATATTATTAACTTTCCCCAAGGTCCCACAGAAACCATAAGAAAAGACTTCCCCCCTCCCTTCCTTTTAGAACAGAGTGCTTCTTCATCATCTCCTGGGTTGGTTATGATGGCTGGTTTTAGAAACTGCTCTGTGAAGCACCTATTCTTGAATATGCTACTTTTCTTTCTGTCATATCTTTTTTTTTTTCAATCTAATTGTCAAGAATGATTTCATCATAATGTGATTCACAGATTCATGCATTTGTTTTTGTTTGGATGCTGTCTTTAAAATCAATTCTAGTTTCTGGTGAACAGGGCTGGATTGGGCCACCTCCAACAAAATGGGGCATGTATTCTGATCCCTTTCTTTGGGGGAATATGTTTTGGCCGCTTGCTTAAAATTCAAGGGAGAACTAGACCAGTGTTGGATCCACTCCTAGAGAAGGCAGTAAGAAAGAGAAATGTGATAGAGATTTTCTGTAGCTCTTAAATTCTATAGAGGTTAGGCTTTCTCCATATAAGTTTGCCCCTGTGATGCTCAGTGAACAATCTTCTTTGAAACAACTGTAAGGAAAGGACATACAGAGACCAATCATGAGTTTCTCTGTCATCTAAGTAAAGTGAAATTCTCAGAAAGCCATTGTTCCTCCCCAAGGAGACAGAGTAGGAGTCTGATGAGATTGCTACCATTACACACGGTTTATTTTTTCATTTTTTCCCTTCTAATTAAAAAAAGTCATATTTTCTCTGCATCCTTAATCACAAGTGGCAACAAACTCCTTCTACTGCTTTGTTTCCCCTGGAACTTGCAATAGAAAGAAACCAGGCTTCCAAAAACTGCATTAAAGCCTGCTCCATCAATAAAACAATCACTGGTGCTGCAAAAAAACAATTTTATGAGCTCAAGAACAGGCAAAGTGAATTGTACTCAAAATATAATGAGCAGAAATCTGATAGTAACATCAAGCGTTAGGGCATTTTGGAATTGTCTCAGGGAATGACATGATGATCTAAGACCCTCCCTGGAATTAAACATGACAACTCAGCAAGAGACATATTTTGGTTATGTTCTGTGAGCAACTCCCAGAGAAGACTTCTAGGGTTTGGAATAAGGACTTTGTTCCCTACAGATAACCTCCTTTATTTCACATAAAAGGTACATTAAGGCAGAGAAAAACAATATCTCTTTATCTTCTAATTCAAAAAATAGTTTCATGGTTTCTGGAGATACTGGACATCAGGGTATCTGTTACTAAAGGAAATCTATTGGAATCTGCTTTTTTCTTGCATTTGGTAGATGATTCAGGAACTTGAAGGTAATTCAGTGAAGACTTGTGAGAGAACAGGACCTGACTGAAAGAAGTGAGTCTGTGGGCAAGTAAGACTTTATTAAGAGATGACCTTTGGCCCATGTGTCATCCAGCCAAAGAGGTTCACTACTACCATGTTATTCCAAAGTTCTTAGCACATATAGGAAATGCCATTTGAGCTCAAATCTAGCCTTAGTTATTTACTAGCTATGTAATCCTGGGCAAGTCACTGAACTCTATTTACCTCAGTTTCCTCATCTATAAAATGAGCTAGAGAAAGAAATAGCAAATCACTCCAGCACTTTTGTCAAAAAAATCCCAAATGGGGTCATGAAAAGGCAAACACTACTGAAACAACTGAAAAACAACAATAGGAAATATCAATAGAATCAATGGCATCCCTGAATGTCCTAGACAAGATATAGGGGAATAGTGCAAAGGGCAGTGGATTTTAGTGGGAGGACTTGAGCTCAGGTCTTGGCCCTAGGTCTTACCAGATGCATGATCTTGGGCAAGTCTCTTAACTAATATGAGATGGAGTTTCCTCATCTATAGCAGGTAGATATTAATACTGGCAATACTTACTTTACAGGTTCCTTGTAAATTTCAAATGAGGTAATGTATGTAAAATGCTTTTAAATCATAGAAGGATACATATATATGCATATATATATAAAACATGTAAACTATTACTAAAATTATTTAAATTTGCTTCTAATATTTAATCCTTCTAGGCTTCCTAGGCCAAACATTGGGACAACAAATGGTAATCTTCATACCCTGGAATTGACCTTCTACCTTCTCCAGAGTCAGTGTAGGATACATTACTCCATTCATCTATTTACCATCCTGAAGACACTGGATAGGGCAGATCCTTGTACACTTATTTGGCTTCATTGCAGAGATGGTATGTTCAATCTTCTGAAGGAATAGAGTTACTCGTTACTGAATTTCAGTGCTAGAGGGAAAATGAGAGATGATTTAGTGCCACCCATATGGTAGCAAGATTGATACATCCACTAACAAATGGTCATCCAACTTCCACTTGAATACCTCAAGGGAAAAATGTTCTAAATATCTCTTGATTAGAGAAATGCAAATTAAAACAACCCTGAAGTACCACTCACACTTATCAGAATGCCCAATATGACAGTAAAGGAAAATGATAAATGTTGGAGGGGATGTGGCAAAATTGGGACACTAATGCATTGCTGGTAGAATTGTGAACTGATCTAACCATTCTGGAGGGCAATTTGGAATTATACCCCAAAGGCTATAAAATGATGCATACCTTTTGATCCAGTAATACCGCTACTAAGTCTACACCCCAAAGAGATAAAAAATGGGAAAGGTCCTACTTGTCCAAAAATATTCATAGCTGCTCTTCTCGTTGTGGCAAAGAATTGGAAACTAAAGAGATGTCTTTCATTTGGGAAATGGCTGAACAAATAGGTGATGAATACTATTGTGCTATAAGGAGTGATGAAGAGGTGATTTTAGAAAGAGCTGGAAAGATCTACATGAACTGATAACAGAGGGAAATAAGCAGAACTAGGAAAATATCATATCAAGTAACAGCAATATTGTAGCATGATCAAATGTGATATACTTAGCTACTCTCAGCAATACAATGATCCAGGACAATTCTGAGGGACTTTATAAAATAGAATGCTATCCACATCCAAAGAAAGAACTGTCAGAGTAGGAATGCAGATGAAAAAACACAATTTTTCACTTGTTTATTTAGGTATGTGTTTCAGAGTTTTTGTTTTGTAAGATTCATCACTTACAAAAATGAAAAATGTTTTGTATGATAATACATATATAACCCAGATTAAATTGCTTGCCAGCTCCAGGAGAGGAGAGGAAAGGAGGGAGGGAGACAATTTGGAGCATATAACTTCTGAAAACTTTTGTGGAAATTTCTTATTACATGTAATAGGTAAATTTTTTTTAATTTAAATGAAAAAAGAATAACTAAAGTAATGAGGAACATACCACCTCTTGAGACAACCCACTATAATACTTTTGAACAGTTCTGATTATTAAGAAGCTTTTCCTTTGTTATAGCCAAAATACTTCTGTTGAAAGCTTTCCAACATCTCCAGATAATCTGATAAGGATGGCTTAGGTGATAAGAAAGAAGCAGGAGACTCTAGATTTCTGTCAGCTCATAGTTGCTTCGAGGTACAATGGAGTCACAAGTTTATTATATATGAAATTAAAGCTCCCTTTAACCCAAAAACACAGGAAAAGTTTCACAGCTGTGCAGAATTGTAGTTTCAACTTAGACAATACAAAGAGGCTTCAGAAACTTCAAGGTGAAGATAAGAACCAGGCTGAACTTTCAGCCGCCTTATTATAAGTAAGCTAAGTCTGGGAATATTTTGCTAGGTAGGGATGGCCCAGAGTTTTTGGCCTTGGTTTTCTGAAACAACTTTTGAGACTCAGCAGCTGCATTTTTGACCAAAGGAGAGAATGTTAACCTCTTGACTGCTAATTTGCTAAGAACTTATAGCTTTCCAGTAAGACTATACTGCTTTCTAATAAGAAAAGGTATGGATCATAAAAGGGGTCAAAAGAGGAATCTCAAATTTTTATCTTAGATAGCCCATCCAGTCTTGTTCTAATTTTATAGAAAAGAAAGATTAACACATGGCTCTGCTGGGCTGCATTGACCTTTTGATGGGGTCCAGATAAAAAATATCTGTTTGAGACTCTGTTCCTCTTAATGGCCTCCCACATATTCATCCTTTTCTTTTAAATTGAAGTGATTTCTTACACAGAAAAACCTTTATTAATGAAAAGAGTCATAGAGTAGTTATAACCATTAGCTACACCTGGATCTGATGGGATTTACAGATTATGCTGTTTCTTTATGGCTCACAACATACTTCTTTTTACAACTTTGACCCATTACTCTTAGTTCTTCCCTCTTGGGTCAAACAAATCAATTATTACTCTAAGACAACTAGGTAGTGCAGTGCATAGAGTGCTGTGGCTCTAATCAAGAAGACCCAAGTTTAAATCCTGACTCACATACTAGCTGTGAAACTCTGGTCAAATCATTTATCCTCTTTGATCCCTGGTATCCCCCTCCATAAATTGGGGTTAAAAATCACACCTACTTCAGAGAGTTGTTTTGAAGACAAAACAAGATAATAAATATAAAGCACTCTAAAAATTTCTTCCATATAAATGTTGTTATTATTCTACAGTATACATGTTCAACTCAACTACCATATTACTAAAATATTTCCTTTTCCAGGTTAAGCATCCACATTTTTTTAGCCAATTTTCATTAGTCATGATTTCTAGTCTCCTCATCTTGGCCATTCTTCTGTAGATGCGATTCCATTTTACAATGTTCTTCTATAAATATAGGGCCCAGAAATAAACACAATATCCTGGATGTCTTTTTAGGGCAGAGAAGAGTGCTCTATAACTTCTCAGATTGTGGATATTATGCTTCTATTATTGTAGGTTAAGATTACTTTAGCTTTTTTTGGTGCTATTCAATAATGAACTTGCAATATGTATTCTCCATAGAATTTCCATTTATATATTCTATCTCCCATTGTGTACAACTGAATTGTTAAACCCAAGTTTAGGAATTTATATTTATCATTATTGAATTTCATCCTATTAGATTTGACCCATTGTTCTAGCTGTAAAAGAGTTTAATGGATTATCTGTTTCCTGGTGTTAGTTATCTTTCACAGGGACATGCTACCTACAGACTCTCTCCTAGTCAGCATTAATCTATTAAGTTGATTCTGGTCATTCAACCTGGCATGAGGCTAGGTAATTAACTATACTACTGACTGTCCCATATGTCTCTATCAACACAGCTTGAGAGAGTATGACAAATTCCTTAATAAAATACAAATAGGCTCTTCATTGTTTCATTTTTTAAAAATATCAGTATCTTTTGTTTTCTGAGTATATACCTCTCCCTTCTCCATAGAAGTGAGATTTCATGAGAGACAGACAGAAAGACAAAAAGAAAGAAAAAGAAAGGAAGGAAAAAGACTATTCAGCAAAACCAACACATCAACAATCTAAACATGTATGCAATATTCTGTTGACTGCATCTGCAGAGTTATAGCTTGATCTATCAGTCTAGAAGCCATGTCAAAACAGGAAATGAGGCTAATCTGTCATGACATGTCCTTGATAAACAAATGTTTATCACATGCACTTTCCTTTCTAAGCACTTATAAGTCATCTTTTTAAAAAGGCATTACTGAATTTTTCTAGGAATAAGAGTCAAAATAACTAACTTTTATTTGATGAATCTTCTTTTTTTCCTTTAAAAAAAACAAAACAAAAAAAATATATCTCACAGGTTTATTTTTTAAAAAGAGGATTGATTTTAAGGTGAGAATGATGATCCTTAGCAGAGGTATCAAACATTCTGCCAAAAACATTAAAATGGGTTTGGGAAATATTTAACAAAATAAATAAAAATTTAACAAAGTATAGGTAATGATAATTTGTCATTTTCTAAGTTGTTATGTGGCCCATGGAGAATCTTATGTCTGCATCAATTTTCTCCTTGATTTTGATACCATTTATGTTTAGAATAAAAAATAAATGCAAATGTAAGCTGTCTTTCTGTTTATATATATGTACAACAAACTAGAATATAGCATGCTCTATAAAAGAAAAACATTATAAAGCCTTAAATATTACAATATTCCCATAGCAAGGATGAAGATTTCAATATCTAGCATTTGAAATTTATGCTACATTCCTTGTTATTGTTGAGGATTGTTGAATAGATAGCACAGTCCATGCTCTAACTAGGCTTGAACAAGTGGAAAAAAACTCTGTCTCATGATTCATGTAATTGCCCAAAATTCCTCCCCATAATGCAGTTCCAGGTAGGGTTCATACTTCTTGTCATGCACCTTCTTAATATGGTTGGCTAATTTTTTTTTTTGGTAGGGCCTAAGCAGCACATTCCATAGAGTCCTAATAGGTCTCCTCTGACACATCCGGAGTTTTTATTATGGCCGTGTGGTCACAGATGGTTATTTTGGGACAGGGATACTACTGGATTCCATCTATCCCAGTTAGAAGGAGTAGAGGTGTGGTTCAGACACTCTAACCCTGTTGATTTTAATGCTGAGTTGGTATTGAATTGATAGGTGTCTTTCTTCCCATAAAAAAAAAAAATCAGGTCCAAATTTGCATATTTCTGCTCTACAAAGTCTCTCCCTTGTTTTCATGATTTTGCAAATCATGATTTTCACTACCAGCAGCTCAGGAACTATATCTCTAATTTTCTTTCAAGCTCTGGTTTGTCATTTTCCCACAAATGGTGATTTTAATTCATTGAGGACTACTAAATATTCTCTTTACCAGTTTTTTATCCTCAATTTCAATTCCTGTTAACTATTTGTGTCCTATCTTCCCAACCAAGAAACATTCTTTGTATTGGAGAAAATAAGCAAAAAAGGAGTTGAATGTTTCTGCTTTCTGATCTTTTGTCACCTTCTCTGCCACAAGCAGCAGACATCTCTGTTTTATCTTTTTTTTACCTTCAACATAACTAAAAAATCTGTTGGGTTTTGTTTTTGTCTTTTTAAACTATTCAAATTAACTATTTGCTATTTTGAGTCTCAATTTGTTCTGAGGTTAGTATTTATTTCTGTTTTTTGTACGTATCTTTTCAAAATCGAAGTTGGCCACTGAATTCCTCTTGAGTCAATTTCAGGCCGCATGATTCTACCTATACTTTTTTTTATACTTTTTGAAATCTCTTCTCCCAAGCCTGTGAACTCTATATGTATTCATTTCTTTCCAAGATTTAGATCACATCTACTTTGGCCTTGTTTTTGGTCAGAACCACCTTTAATATTGAAAACCCCCTTCGTTGTTTATTCTTTTTCTGAAAGATTAAATTCCAAGCAAAGCAAATTAAGAATTTTTAGCTGGAGACAGAGAGAGAGAGAGAGAGAGAGAGAGAAAGAGAGAGAGACAGAGAGAGAAACAGAGACAGAGAGAGAGAGAGAGGAGAGAATTTAACTCAACTCTTAACTTTACTCAGTACCCCTTTTTAGGAGAAGAGGGAAGGGAATAAACATTTATTAAGTACCTACTTTGTGCCAGGCATTGTTCTAAGTATTTTACAAATAATATTTCATTTAAACCTCACATCAACCCTGAGAGTCAGGTAAAATTACTATTATTACCATTTTCTAGTTAAGCAGACAGAGTTTAAGTGACTTTTCTAGACAAGTTCTATCTACTATAATAATTAGGAATTTTTGAAAGAAATTGGGACATAGGGATAGACAAATTTCTTTTCACTACCCTATGTCCTTAAACCTGCCATCACTTCACAAAGTCAGTATTGCTTCTGCATTCTCTACTGGAGGAAGCAGTATCAAGTAAAGCAAGAATTTATAAATTTAATTCAATTCACCAAACATGTATTTACTGTGTACAACACATAGGACTATGTCCTGGAGGTACAAAAAATATATTAAGATGGAGTCCTTATCTTTAAGGGGTTCGCAATATAGTAGAGGAGAGGAGGAATAAGAAAAATAATTATAATACAAAATAGACTGTAACAAACATCATGTTACACCATTCCAATTAAAGTGACACTTGAGAAAGGAAAGAATACTTGCAGGTGGAGGGGGAGATTGATAGAAAAACCTCAGGAAACAAGAAGTACCTGAATTTGACTGTAAAAGCAAAAAAAAAAATTACAGTTGGTGTCAATATTTGTCCACTCTATTCATGGAGAATCATGTATAGAAAATTATAGACTAGAAAAGAAGAGACCAACTCAAAGAACTTAGAGAAAACCAATTTGGAAGGAATAAAGAGTGTTTGGAAAGAAGTATATGAGAAATATCTTAAAAGACAAGTTGAAATGTCAATGTAAAGAGTTTAGGTTTATTTATTATGCAACGAGGAATCTGTAAAAATTTTCAAAAGCAAAAGAGTGATATAGCCAAACAAGCATTAATCCATTTAACATTTACATTAGTACTTTAAAGTCCACAAAGCAATTTCTTGATAACAGCCCTTTGAGGTCAATGTTGTAAATATTTTAATACCCATTGTGCAGATGAGGAAACTGAGGTTCAGACAGGTAATGTGACTTTAGATGATAGGGTGACTACTAGAAGGAACCTGAGAGGCCATCCACTCCAATCACCTCATTTTACAGTTGAAGAAATTTAATGACTTGCTCAAGGATCACACAGATGCAAAGCAACAGAGACAAAGTTTGACCCCAAACTCTTCTGAACACCATATGAATGTGCTCAAAGGCACATTAGCTGTGATTCAAGCTGATTTTTCCTAACTCTAAGGCTGATGTTTTTGTTCTTTTGTTTTTATTTTCACCTTACACCATACTAATTATATATGGGAAAGATCAGGTAGGAGGCAATTACAATAGTACAATAGATGATGAGGACCTGCAGTAGAGTGGCTGGAGTCAAAGGGGAAAGCAATGAATGATAGCAGATGGGTAGGATTACATTCTTTTTAAAAGCTTCTTAAGCTTGGTTAAGAAAATCTGCCCCTTTCATAGTTTGCTCATCTCTCAGTCTCCCTGACCCCAAGAGGTGCTTAATTAGGATTTAACTTCCAATTGCAATAGAAGTTATCTCTGGAGGGAGAGAGAGTCTCAAAGGAACAATAACTATTTTTTGCAGCTATGCTGCAGTTGTCTGGAGAGCTGATCCAGAAAAATCCAGGAGGGGTAGGCTTGGCTTGAGGCCATATTATAAGGGACTAATATGATCTGAGGGAAGAGCTGTAGCAAAGAAAAGCAACTATAGTTGAGCAGAAAGGGAATTAATAGTACCCTATAGGAAAAGTGGCTGATGAGGGTTGTAAGAAGTCTCCCCAGGAAGAGAAATGTTTGAAGGAGGGTTTGAAGACAAGACCCTCTGGTAGCCTCACAGAAATCAACTAGGTCTCACATACTTGCCCAATTTTGTTATTCTGGAAAATGGAACAGATTCTACTAGGTCAGAAAAGTATAGTAGCTTCTTCTAATTTTTATTCTAAGCCTGGGATAACTATACTTCAACATGTTTGGTTTACTTTGTAACTCAGTGAATTTAATTTTATGCATTTAAAAGCAGTCTGAGAAGGGGTCAATAGGCTTTGCCACACATCCCAAGGGGTAAGAACACCTCTACTCAGAGAACCAATGGATCATAAATTTAAAGCAAGGAGGGAATTTAAAATTTATCTAGTTCAATTTTTCTCAGAATCTCCAGAAGGAACAGTGGAACACCTCAAAATTTTTTTGGGGGGGGTGCAGACCTCATATAGTATTTGCTGATTTGACCTTATATGTTACTTATTAAATTACCATAATAATTTTAGAAGATTTTACTTAAGGAATTCTGTCAAAATTTTCTTAAACTTAAATGTCTTACCATGGTGGAAAAATTTGAGAGTCATTGATCTTGTCCAGTGATTCCCAAAGAGGGCGCTACCGCCCCCTGGTGGGTGCTGCAGCGATCCAGGAAGGTGGTGATGGCCACAGGTGCATTTATCTTTCCTATTAATTGCTATTAAAATTTAAAAAAAAAATAATTTCCAGGGGGATAAGTAATATTTTTTGGAAAGGGGGCAGTAGGCCAAAAAAGTTTGGGAACCACTGATCTAGTCCAATGTCCTTACTTATAGATGAGGAATGTAAGAAATAAAATTTAGTTATTAGCTATATATTAAAATTATGTGGCCGCCAGGAATCAACAATTCAGGTTGATTCCGTAATTAAATCAGACCCAAGTCAGCATCGGGTTGAGGAGTTTATTTACAATCAGGAAGGTGAGTAGGGATAAAGAGAAGAGGGAGGTTAGAAGACTAAATAAATGAAGCTGTAAGCCGCAAGGCCCAACAGCCGGATAGGCAGAGTTTAGAATTGGCCCAGCTAGGCCAAGGAAGCCAGCCTAACTTACCCACGTGACAATACAGAGCATAAGCTGACTGTGGTCTCAGGAGATGCTTCTTCCTCTAGTTCCAGACGACAACTCCTCCCACAGGAAGTTCACTAACTTACTTAAAGAGAACGTGTCTTTCATCACTTCCTGTGGTCCACCTCTAATTCAAATGGACAAATGGCAGTTTCTACATTGATTTGGACTGCCCAAAGGGCAGTCCCTTATTCTTGATTTGTTACTTATTGTCACGTGTGGGTAACTCGTCTCCCCTCCCCACTAAGAGAGGTGGGAGTGACATCATTAGCACGCCTGGGTTGGGTAGATTTTTGACTATTAATGGGATCGAGCTAATACTATTTACACAGGAAATTGAGGTCCAAAGAATTTATGTGACTTACCTAGGTTACACAAGTAACCTAGATTTCAACTTTAGTATTCCAGCCACTTTATACTGTACCTTGCTGGAATATAAAGAATCTATATTAATCTAGTATAATGAATCTGAGAAAGGCCTTTCAAATAAAAATGACCACTCATGGCCTCTTTTGAGGTATACTCTAGCACTGGCCCAGTGTTCTCAAAGATCTAGTTTGTACATGAGAGGACCTAAGCCTATAGTTATGTGATAAGATGCAAGGGATCAGACTCTACCTATTTTGAAGATCTATAAGGGTATAAATGTTATATGCTGGAGATTTTTTTTCTTTCAAGAGAAAGCTAATATTAATTGGACTTGACGTATCCTTTTGGTAATCTGAAAGCTTGGCCAAATAGCAACCTAGTTACGTGATTCTAGTTTTGTGTAGAGGCACAAAATTTCCTTCCGCTTGCAAAAATCTTCTAAGGGGAAGCTTTGCCTGGATTAAAATTATCATCTCCCTCCACTATGTGAGTACAGATGAGTCACCGAAGATCTCTAAATCTCAGGCTCCTCCTCCCACCCACCCCACCTTGTAAACTGAGAGTGGCCGTGATAGATGTAAGGAATGAGTCATAGAAATACATATACCCTTGTGAATGTGCACAAGGATGGGGACACCAAGCAGTTCTGGCAATAGGTACAATATAATTCTTCAAAAAGGCTTTATGTTGATACTCTAAAATACTCTGGTTTCCATAGTGTGAAAAAGACTTGTGAAATAAGGATAGTGATGATAACTTTATGATAATGTATTAATTAGAAATCTTGAACCTTTGGACTCCAGCTCCCAGAATTCTTTTTTCATTACCCAGCATCCTTATCCCTTCATCCCCAAGTTGTGTGCTTACGTTGTTTGTGTATAGTTGGCTGTCGCTTCGCCTCTCACTCTCTCTTTTCCCTGTACACAGCTGGGGATGCTGGTTTTACTCAGGCTTGTTTATTTTACTTCAAGTTATTAGTAATAAATCTGATTAAATGTAATACTTGAAGTATTTGGATGTTAATTATAATTCTCACAATTAGGTATAACCAATCACATAGAGTCATTGACCATTCATAACACTGCCTCACTGGGTTGTTATGTTGCACTTCATTTAGGGTCTCAGCAGTGATTTAGGTCACTGATGGGCAAACAATGGCCCGCGGGCCAGATGTGGCCCCCTGAAATGTTCTATCTGCCAGGTGACATTATTCCTAATCTGACAAATACAATGAGTAGGATACAATACAATGAAACTTCAAAAGAGTTGCCTTAGAAACAGACTGACAGACGAGCATTTCCTTTCCTTTGGCCCCCTCTTTAAAAAGTTTGCCCATCACTGTTTTAGGTATATAATTCGTTGGATGATTATAAATGTATAAATGGAATTGAATTGGCCTTCTAAACTGTCTCAATTCACCCTAGTTTTTGTCCTTGTTTCACACTTTGGTCCATAGCCTGTCATCACAGAGTTGTGTCAGTCAGGAAACTATAGCAAACTCTGTTAGAACCATAGCTTTAAATTGGAAGGGATTATGAAGACACTAAACGATAACTCTAGCCCAACTATCAATAATATGGAATTAGGGCTTAATCAGTGATACATATAAAATCCAGTGGAATTGTGCTTCAGCTAAAGGGGGCTAGGGAGGTTTGGGGGAGAGGGGAAAGAACATGAAATATGTAAATATAGGAAAATATTCAAAATAAAAATAAAAAAATTAAATAAATTGGAAGGGATCTCATATGTTAATAGAGTACAGTCCCATTGTTTTGCAAAGGTCATAGTACATGAAAAAAAGCCAGAATTTGGACTCAGGAACTCTGATTTAGTGCTCTTCCAATTTTTTCTCAATAGATGTTCCTCAACATAGTGACAGCATTATATTAAACATGTAAAATGCAGCTGTATTTAAAATTACTACACTTAACTCCGTTTGCCTCATTTTCTTCATCTGAAAAATGATCTAGAAAAGCAAATGTCAAGGCACTTTGATATCTTTGCCAAGAAAACCCCAAATAGGGTCACAAAGAGTTAGACAAGATTGAGCAAGATTTTTTAAAGGTTCCTTTTTGTATTATGAAGTAAACCACAAACACAGATATTTTGGTATATAAAGTCCAAATATAGATAGCAATATATGTGAAATGTGAACTTCTATTATGTTCAGCTTTTAAGTATTTATTAAATTTTACACAGTAATGCCAACATTGCTCCATGTCCTCCTATAGTTCTCCACATTCTGCTCACTTTGTATTTTTTAATGTTTCCTTGTTCCTCTGCTTTACCATTGCTACCACCAGGTACTATCACCCAGACACATCATTGCCTTTAGATACACTATTCTAATAAACATTCCAGGGACCATAAGCATATCGGCCAAGAATGATGGACGATCAGTATTTTTAGTCTAAGGCTGTGATTCTCAAAGTGGACGCCACCGCCCCCTGGTGGGTGCTGCAGTGATCCAGGAGAGCGGTGATGGCCATAGGTGCATTTTGGAACGTGGATTCAGTGTGGTAACCAATTTATTAACAAAAAAAAAAAGAAACCAATTGCAAATAGTCAATCGCGGTGATTTAAGATTACTGCTGATGAAAATAGAACCAAGGATTACTAAATTGGCAGCAGCACACCAGGTTCATCCTTCTCATTAACATGATTTTGAATGTTTTAACTTTTTTTATATTACATTCTATTCTGAGTTCAATAAATAGTTTCATAATTCAAAGTTCAATGTTTCTAATTTACACCTTTCTTTACCATATTTTATGAAAAAGGTAGAAACATTAATACATATATCTTTCCTATTAATTACAATTAAAATTTTTAAAAAATTAATTTCCAGGGGGCACTAAGTAATATTTTTTCTGGAAAGGGGGCGGTAAGCCAAAAAAATTTGGGAACCACTGGTCTAAGGGAATTAAGTAGCTGCTACTAGACTGCTGCAGGGAAGCCCTCGTAGAGCATTCTCTCCCAAAATGTCTCTGGGTAGAGGACATCTACCTTTGAGTGACTTTTTAAAGTTTCTTAGGAGTGGGAAGCCTACATTGAGTCAGCTAAGTGATTAGCTACTATGTTGGTGAGAACTCTAGAATTTTCTCTGGAGAAAGGCACTATGGATATTTCACACACCACGTCGAATTTCTTGGGGTCTCCTCCTATTACTCAGATCTCGGTCATCTTGCCAAATATAATCCAACAAATTTTACATGCATAACCAACAGGTTTGCTACATACCCAGGATAGAGTGAACACTCTTGCAGCTGGTACACAGCATGTGGCATTTGTCTGGTAAACAGGGCATTTCTTCTGAGGCACATGAAAGAGCAAAATGATACATGATCCTGGCTTTGCACAGAGGCCTAAAGATTCATTTGGCATGCAAAAGATTTTCTAGTTTTCCCCACCCTAATCAGTATCATAGTGACAAAGCCTCTGTAATGTAAACAATCTTTTTAATTAAACCTTTGGGGTTTCACTAAAGGTGGGAAGTCATGATACAAGGAGGCATGGAGGCGCTGGTATAGAGGGGATCATAGTTTAATTGGTGACTCAGCAAATTAAAAAAATTGGAAAATTCATTTCAGATTTTGATCATTCATTTGGTTCAAAGCATTGTTTTAGACTGATCTTCTTAGTCTGAGTCCTTATTCCTTCATGCTTGTGATCTACAATGCTCTGCAGAAAGAACTGAGGATACAAAGACAAAAGCAGTTCAAAACACAATAGCTCTTATCTTCAAGAAGCCTAGATTCTAATGAAAGCAAGAAACTCTTCTAAGATTGAAAAGACTTTTCTATATTGTTTATCTCACCTCCAATCCTTTTACTCTCTCCTCCTTCCAATCTTAACAAATTTCTATGAGATCAATTTTCTAAAAAACTGCTTTAAACATATCACCTACTTGTACAAAACCTTCCATGGCTCCCTATGGTCTATAATATGAATTCAAAAGTCCTTTGTCTAACATTAAAAACTTTCCACAATCTCCTGTCTACCTCTTTCTCCATACTTACTCTAAACCCTGCTCTACAGAATGGCCAAATTCACTTGTTTAAGAATGGCATGTGTGAACTAGAATGACCTCCAGGAATTGATGCAGAGTGAAAGGAGCAGATCCAGGAGAACATTGTACACAGAGACTGATACACTGTGGTAAAATCGAACATAATGGACTTCTCTACTAGCAGCAATGCAAGAATCCAGAGCAAGGCTGAGGGACTTATGAGAAAGAAAACTAGCCACATTCAGAGGAAGAACTGTGGGAGGAGAAACACAGAAGAAAAACAACTGCTTGATCACATGGGCTGATGGGGCTATTATTGGGGATGAAGACACTAAACAATAACTCTAGCCCAACTATCAATAATACGGAATTAGGTATTAATCAATGATACATGTAAAACCCAGTGGAATTGTGCATCGGCTAAGGGGGATAGGGAGGTTTGGAGAGAGGGAAAGAACATGAAACATGTAACTATGGGAAAATATTCAAAATAAAAATAAAAATATAATTGAAAAAAAAGATTATATCCACTAACACGCTTTGCACACCAATGAGCACTTTACCATTGTTAGTGTTATTAACTACCAACTCCCAAATATTGACAGGAGTATGTAGTTAGAATGTTCTACCCCAGGACTATGTTTTCCAGAATTCCTTTAGTATTACCCAGCATCCTTTTCCTTTCATCCAATTAGTGTCCTTGTATGTTTGTATATAATTGTGAGTAACCACACTTTCTCCCTCTCTTTTCCTGCATGCTCAGCTGGGAAAGCTGGTTTTCTTTACTGAGGTTTTTCTTCCCTTGCTTCAAGTTATTATAAGTAAATCTTATTAAATGTTAAAAAAAAAGAATGGCATGTGCATGTCTGCTGCCCTATTTCTGCTCAAAATCTTCTCCACTACTGGAATCCTTTCCTCTTCTTTCTCTTCCCACTCTCTTAATTAAGTTCTGCTTCTCAAGTCTCAGTTGAAGCCTGTGTCTTCCAGGAAGTCTTAGAACCATAAACTATCATAGCTGAAAGAGACCTGTTATCACATTCAAGCATCTTTTTATAGATGAAGGAAAAGCAATCATGAGATGTTCTGCCTCTGTTCTTTGTACTTTTTTGGTTGCTGACTTCCTAAGTACTCATTGTTATACCCTATTCATTATGCCATGTTGTGGTGTTCTCTATCATGAATTCTTCCTTTTATTCCAACAAGAGGAATGACCATATTTTGTGTCTCCTGCAATACCAAGTATTTGGTACAGAATTCTGTTCATAGAATTATCAATAACATTTCAGGAAATTTCAACTTCAAGAATGTTCAAGAATTATCAATACATATTTTTGTTGGTGATAATGAGTTTAAATATATTGTCAATTTTTATTTAACTTGCTTTTCCTTCATAGTACAATGGAATGAACATTAGATTTGGAATAAGAGAATATAGGTTCAAATCTTTCCTCTGTCACTTACTAGGTGATTGGGGGAAATTCATTTAACCTCCGGGCTTTAGTCTCATTATCTATAAGATGAGGAAGTTAGACTAGATGGATTGAGGTCCCTTCCATCTCTAACTATATGATCTGTTATAGGAGATGTTATGCTGATAATGGGATGACCCAAGGTCCTCTGATGGTATGAGGACCTGAAGCTGAGTGAGAGTGAGAATCCCTAGGTGAACACCAGGTTGTGGTGGTAAACACCAAGACCCCATAGGAATATTTGTGACTAAATTAATACGCTCAGCTCCATTACAACAG
Organism: Gracilinanus agilis; assembly: GCF_016433145.1. Taxonomy (NCBI): domain Eukaryota; kingdom Metazoa; phylum Chordata; class Mammalia; order Didelphimorphia; family Didelphidae; genus Gracilinanus; species Gracilinanus agilis. The sequence continues at coordinate 538,077,371 of NC_058131.1, forward strand.
TGTCCCAGGAATAAATGATCAAATAAGAGACTGTGGGTTAGATCCCACAGCTCCTTGACTGCTTATCCTGGCTCTAAAACTGATGGATAACACTAGTGACTGCAGCTTAACTATAATTTGAGTAATCTTTCTTCCCTCAGATACCCAAGGATATGTTGATGATCTTTAGGGTAATGATGACATCCACCTAAGTAAGTTTCAGAATTTAATAACAGCAAACTTAGGGAAAGGGTAACAGGGACTGAGAGAAAGAGGTGTGAGGGAAAGCTTGGCCAGAACTACTGATGATCAGGTCTGTCAATTGAAGGTAGTCAGGTTTGAGATTATTAGCTGGAAAGGTCTGTCCCCTCAGTTGCAACCTGGCCAGGCCAGGCTGCTTAGCCTGAACCAGATTGTTTGATGGTATTTATACTGCTTCTTTCTTGATGATGATTGATTAGGATGTATAACACAGCTTCACACAGAAGTTGAGGGTGTGATAGTGATTAGAAATGGATGCAGGTAACCTGGGTTGATTTGGCCTACCCCAAAGCCAACCAACCTCCCACCATAAATTTCTTCTCCAAATTGAGAGAGCTTCTTGTTCAAAATTCTGCTTTTTATAGTCTGCCAGTAACTGCATCTCCTTTGCTGGCTCATGGCAAGCTAGGTTGGTTCCAAGTTCTAAACTGCTAAGTGTCACTCATCCTGCTCTCCATTTTGCATTTTGATATTATGAATATCTTTTAGGTCCTATAGACTTATGCTTACTTGACATTTTCATGTGATCTCTGTTTCCATTCCCTATGGGGAAGCAGGCATATGCTTCAACAAGTAATTAAGAAATAAAATTTTCTTTTCTACTGGAATTTATTATAAGTGTCTATTGAGTGCCTTCTATGTAGTAGACTCTGGAGATACAAAGAGAAAACTGTACACAATAATAGCAATATTGTAAGAATGATCAACTGTGAATGATTTAGCTATTCTCCTCATTACAATGATCCAAGACAATTCTGAAGGACTTAGGATGAAAAATGCTATCTAACTCCAGAGAAAGAATTGATGGAGTTTAAGTAGAGACTGAAACATAATTTTTTCATTCAATTTTTCCTGGGGTTTTCGTGTGTGACATTACTAATAAAGAAATATGTTTTGCATGATTTCACATATATGTTTGATATCACATTTCTTGCCTTCTCAATGACTTGGAGAGGGATGAGAGGGGGGCAGAGAATTCTATTCTCAAAAAATTTTTCACTAATATTAAAAATAAATTAATAAAATAACTAATAAATTTTGAAAAACTAAAAATGCTTATTGGTTGAATGACTAGAGAGGTCTAAATAATATGTACATGTAAAAGAAATATGAAATAATTTCTTGAGGGGACAAAAGGATCCAGAAATGTTTCTCACATAGGATATGGTGTTTGAGCTTTTATAGAAAAATAAGTATTCTAAGAAATGGGGGTAAGGGGGAAGGACATTTCAGGTATGGAGAAAACCTGTACAAAGATAGGGGCAGCTAAATTCCTCAGTAGATAGAGGTAAACCTGGAGATCTACCTCATCTACTTCTTACATGCCTTGTGGCCTTAGGCAAGTCATGTAACCCCAATTGCCTGGTCCTAACCTCTCTTCTACCTTTGAACCAATATTTAGTATTGATTCTAAGAAAGAAGGTAAGGGTTTAAAAAGAAAAAGGTATAAAGATAGCATCTGAAATGTAATATATATGAAACAGCAAGAAGACCATTTTAATTTGTGCTTAACTGTTTGTTGAACTGAATCAGTGAAACTATGCCCCTTTTAAGTATCAATGAATAGAGGCACAATCTGAGTATCCTTTGTACTTCTCTACTCTTCTAATTAATTTCCTTAGTCTAGCTTATTTTAATGCATGATTTCTAAGGCTCAGTCATAAGCAATTACAATTGAATGGTGTCCCAACTGCTAAGCATGACTATGATCGTGATGCATTAGCCTTAATTTTTTTTTTAATCTTACTTTGTTCCTACCCATGCACAGCGAAAAAGAGACCTGAGCCATTGCCTGAAGGAATTTGAGGCAATTCTATTCTTTCAAGGGGAAAAAAATCTTGCATTTTTTTGGCTTATATCAGTACTTTCTTCATTTCCCATTGTTCCCTTAACAGATGGAAAAATAGATGTACCGTAGTTTGTTAAAAAGCACTGTGGGTTTTTTGGTAGAACTGAACTGGGGCCAACGTATACTCTTTTTCTTTCCCATGCTGGTTATACAAGAGATATCTAACCAGCATAAGGGATAAAGGGGGGATAACTGATATTGTTCATTTCTGTCAAGGAAACCACAGGAGATCAGTCAATGCTTATTAATTCATTAGAAGTAGAAGGAATCTTAGGGATCACCTTCATCGAGCTGGTTATTTTTAAAGATGAGAAAACTGAGGCCCCCCAAAATTATTCATTCAGATAGTAAGCAGTGCTGGGAATCAAACGCAGGTCTGTTGCTTTTCAATTTCCCAGCCCTTTTCAATACTCTACAATTGCTTCTGTTACTAGTTGTAAATTATTTTACAAGAAATGTAATATTACTGTACTGCTGTACATCTCTCTCCACACATAAAGAGATATTATTCTTAGAATGAAGATAGAAAATGTATATTCTTTCTGAGAGCGAATAGCATTGAAAATTTGTTTCCTTTGGCCTGTAAACATTAAGCAAACAAGTCAGGCTGACTGCTTTTAGCTGGATGATAAGAGAGAATATTCAAACCATTATCTGGTGTAATCTTGAGTGAGTTTTTTCTCTCTAGACTCCAGGAATCCTGAAAGTTAAAAAGTACTGGGTAAAACAAAGTGCCATAAAACTTACAATTAACCTGAAATCTAAATAGCAAAGTACAGTTACCATTCTATAAATTGCCACAGAAAGGCAATATGCTGTAGGGGATGGAAAACTTGTCTCAGATTCAAACAGATCTGAGTTTAATCCCAGCTCAATACACAATTGGCTGGGTGACCTTGGGTAAATCACTTTCTTAGCCTCAGTGGTCCAGAATTTTCCAAGATGAAGTCTCTAAAAGTCAAAAGAGTTGCCTTTCCACATGGATAGGTAATAGTTTCCTCACTGGAAATTCCAAATACTGACGACATCACAGGTCTAAAGAAAGAAAAATAAACTTTGAACAAGAACAAATCATTTCTTCATTTAGCTTTGTGGTAGCTAGACCTGATAGCATCAACTGTATCCACCATGATAAATTTAGAGACTTAACTACATTGTATGCATGCTGAAGAAAGAAAATTAATTGGTTTCAATGAACTAAAAGCTTCAGAAAATAGCTTTTTCTGCATTTGTTAGTCTTTTCAGTAATTTTGAAAATTTCGGTTTCTAGTAAGTCTGAGCTGAGAGGCAACAACGGAGCTAGGAAGACTTAGATTCAAGTATTGCCTGTGACACATATTGGCTTTGTGACCCTGATCAAATCATTTGTTCTAGGCACTCTCTAAGACTAGAATTTTCAGAGAAGATGCTAATCTATATTGATAAAAAATAGTTTTTTTCCCTAAGAGGACCATAGAAAATTATCAGTCCAGGCCCCTTTTCCTTATCTATAATATTGGGCTGACTAAGGGCTCTTTAAAATAAATCTTCCAAATGGATGATGAATATCAAGAAAAATGGGAAGGTTTTTCCTTCAGAAAGGAGTTGAAAATCTTGAGTTTGTTGATTGTATTTTCATCACAACCATATTCTTGACATGCGGTAAGAATTTGTGTTTTCCCTTCCAGCTACCCTTACTTGTGTCCTCCTCCTTTCTTGTCTACCATCTCTCTACACCCAAGAAGTAGGTATAATTTTAAGAGATTGCCTTGTGTTTTCCTTAGAGGCATTCATATTTATTTAGTGTCAGCTATTCCAAACATTATTTTATTTATTCTTACCATATCATCTGGAGTAGGGAAGATCTTTTTCATTTGATACAAAAGGAAGAAATGGAGAAGGATATGAATTTGATCCAAATTTATATCAAAGAGTTCTTCATGAGAATGATTAAAATCTTATTATTCTATATGTGTGTCCTTATGCGGTAGGAAATATATGTTTTGTGTGCTAATATTTTGGACTCTTTTAAAGAAAGAGTATATTGGATTGGAAAGTTGGAGTGGGTGAAGGATTCTAATAATATAGAGAGAGTGTTGATATCCTTTATTTCCTGAAATCATTTTCTATAGATAGTTTGAATAAACTTATGTGTGTTTTGTATATCTCTACTCCTAGTAGAATGTAAGCTTCTTAGAAAGTTTTGTATTTTGCTTTTGTTTGTACTTGATGACTGTACCTTGGGCATTAATAAAAATTTTAAATTGTTGAATTGACTTGAAAGAAAAGGAAAAAAAAGAGCGCAGGAAAATGGAAAAGGGATGTGGATTTTATACTGTTAGGAGTGTCTCTTACCTACTTAAACAGAAGTTATGCCAATAAATCTCTGGAGCAAATACTAGAGTCAACGTGCAGTTTCCTTGAGCAAGTTCTTTAATGTTTCAGTGCCTCAGTTTCCCCACAGAGTGGAATGTGAATCATCCACATGGGGTCTCTTTAATCCCAAATGAAGCCTAAATACATTTATTAAGAAACTACTATGCACCAGGCAAAAATAATGCCTGCTCTCAAGGAGCTCACAGTTATATGGGGGTACAACATGCAAACAACTATGTATCTATAACATATATACCTGATAAATTGGAGATAATCCCAGGAAGAAAGCATTAAGAAGGAACTGGAAAAGTTCTTGAAGAAGATGGGTTTTTTATACCTATTAGGATAGAAATGTTTGTAGAAATGAAATATACTAATATAGAAAATTATTATCCATAGCTAGATGTTTATGAAATGTTTGTGGAAATAACATACAACAGCAAATTATAATAGTAAGTAAACACATTATAAATATGCAGCTTTGGCAAAAAAGAAAGGTCACTTTGGCTATAAAGTGGTTATAATGAAAAGGACCATTTATTAAGCCTGTGCTGATCTGCTTTCAACTTCTTCCATCCAAAATATGTAAATTCTTTTTGAAAACATGGTTTATATCTGTGGTAAATGGATTTTATGTCAGTGGATGAGTCTGCTTCATTGCTAGTAAATCTGTACTTTCATTCCCAGCAAATTCATGCTGTTAGGGGAAAAATAAGAGGATGAAAGCTCAGATTCTTAATGTGTTTTCCAAATGAAAGCAATCATTAGGTATAGAACACTTGGCTTGTCTGTCATATCCTCATAAAGAGATGCTTCTTTGTTGGCCTGTTCTGCGGGATAGATTCAGGCAGTGCTGTAAGATTTGGTACCTGTCTGACCTTCAGTTGAATCACTGTGTACTAGGATGAGTTTTCTACAGAAATTAACCTGCATTAAAACTCAAAACTAAACAACCTCCCTTTTACTTATTGGTCCTGTGAAGCTAGAAACAGTTTTCTAGACTCTTTGTTGCTCATTATGCTCATAGTCTCTGGCTGATCGCATTGATGGGGTGGGAGTAAATGCCATCAAATCCCCTGGATCAAACAGTGAATGAGTTGGAACAGAAGTAATTTCCCTGGTTAATGGTTGAAAACCCAACTAGGGACTAGTAGAGTTTCTGTTGAGGCTTTATTTTCCATGTAGATAGAGAATTTTAGCTCTAGGGAATTCACAGCCCTTGGCCTATTTGAGAATTAGATGGAAATATCTGCAGCAGGAGAGAGACACCTTAGCCTAGTAGAGAGAGGGCCAATCTTGGAGTTAAGAAGTCGAGGGTTCAAATATTATGTTTGATATATATTGGCTGTAGAATGACAGGTAAGTCCCAGTCTTTGAGTGATCTAAACAACTCTGGTGAAGCCTGAATAATGTTTTTAAATTCATAAAATAAAATACACACTATTCAAAAGGAAAATAAATATGCTGAAATAGTTACTACCCCAAGTTATGAATCCTTGCTTTAAGTAGCATACCAGCTTCAGCGAATTTATTCCCCTAATGATGCACAAGAGTGAGAGCCCAAAACAAAATGAATATTATATGCCTTCTTCTGTGTGAGGCGTTGTGATAAGCCCAATGGAATACCTGGAAATACAGAAGTAAAACTGAAATAGTCCCTGCTATTAAGGAACTAAAGTATACATGTTCATAAATAAGTAAAGTCCGGAATAACTTCAGAAGGAAGAGAACACTAACAATTGAGACAATGATTGTGCTTGAGCTGAACCTTGAAGAGATTTTTGGTGGAAATACATTGTAGGCATAGGGGATAGCCTTTGCAAAGTCATAAAGATGAGATTGTATATTAAAGAGAGGAGAAAACTAGTAAACCAGATTTTCTGAAGCATAAAGTAAATGAAAAAGAATAAATTGGAATCTACTCTGAAAAAATCAGTAGAAGTCCTATTGTGGAGGGCATTAAATACTAGAGGAGTTTGTATTTCATCCTAAGATGGTGAAACTAGGGCACATGTGCCAAAGATGGCATGCAGAGACCTCTCTGTGGGCACATGCACTGTCCCTAGTAGAGTTAGTTACTAGAAAGGCAGAGGGCCTCTGATGGAGTTACTCCCTTCCCCCTCTCCATCACACCTCCCCTCCCCTCTGTGCTTACTCCTTCCCCTAAGTGGATAAGGCCACTCCCCTCCCTTTCTCCCTTCCACATCTGGGGTAAGGTGGCTGTGGAAGGGGGGACACTCTATCTCTGAGGATGGGGGATTGGCACACAGTCTGGGGGGTAGGGCATGGCATCTCTAAAGGGTTCTAAAAGGTTTGCCATGTCTGTCCTAGACTAACAATGAACACTGTAGATTTTTTAGTAATGGAGTGACATAGTTAGATATCTATATTGTATTAGGAATATTAATTTGGTAGCAGTGTGGAAGGTGGATCTATTAAAAAAGGGAAAGTACAATTAGAAGACCACCTCAGGAGTCTCCCTGAGAAGTGATCAGTAAACCTGAAATAAGAGAGTGAACACATGGGTGGATAGAAAGTGATGAACAAGAGAGCAAGTAGAATTACAATCTACTAATTTTAACTTCTGGTTGGAAGTGGAAGTAAATGAGGAAAGAGAGAAGATGGCTGAAGCTGTTAACATTATTTTTCATGGGAATCTACCACCGCCTCTGTACTTGACCCAGAGGTGGGATCTTTGGATAATTTTGATAATGTCTGAGCATGGCATATGCAAATCAAAAGAATCATCAAATCTCAAAATTGGAAGAAACATAGAAGTCACCTAGCCTAACTCTTTTCTGATCCATAATTCTCTCCTAAAATATCCTTGATTTAGAATCATCCACACTCTGCTTCAACATGGTTTGTTTCTACTCTCTATACCCACATTGGTGAACCTATGGCAGGTGTGCTAGAGTGTGCTGGAGGGGTTGCTCCCTTCCCCTCTCCATACTGGACTGAGGACACTTCTCATATCACCTACCCCTCTGCCCAGAAGCACAATGCAAGTGTTTGGGGAAAGGCAAGGGCTCACAAGGGGCATGAAGACTGCAGTTTGGGCACTCAGTCTCTAAGGTCTCTAAAAGGTTCGCCATCACTGCTCTATTCCATGGGAGCCAATTTTCCCTTGCGCCCCCACACCATTTCATTTTTGTACTTCCTCAGGAGTTCTCCTTATACTTCTCCATGGCCCACGAGTCAAAGACCAAGCTTTTGCCATTCTTCTCTATGATTTGATTGGTTGGAATCCTTCTCCATTGAAGAATAATCAATATTTTCAAGAAAAGAAATTTCTTAGGGAATAGAATGCTAAGCTATTTCCTCAGCAGAATAATCAAGTACAAGTATCTCTTAATTTTTTGATATGACCTATATCCAAATAAGATCAATATATATTTTTTCAAGTCAAGAGAAAATATTTTCTATTTATTCTCCCCTTCTCTTTCTCAGATTAACATCAACATTGGGTAAGGGCCATTAAATCCAGTTTATTCCATCATCTGAGCAGACTCTCCCTCCCTGTCATATTTCTTATATTACTTTTGAAACACTCTTTGCTTTTCCTATCATTCTCCTCTGAATAGAAAAAAAGCCAGACAAGACTACATTTCCATATTTATTTCACATCACTACCTTTTACTCTCTCTTTAATCCAGCAAAACTGGTCAACTCGCTGTGTTTAACACTTGACATTCTGTCTCATCTCTATTCCTTTGCACTAACAGTGCACCATTTCCAGAATGCATTCTCTCCTCATCTCCACCTCTTAGGATGTTTATCTTCTTTTAGGCTTTGGCCTGGGATATACTTCCTACTAAAAATTTTTCCTTAGGCCCTAATTACTAGTGCCTCTCCTTTTAGAAAATATCATATATTTACTGTGTATTTGCTTTTTTGTCAAAGTGTTTTACCTCCCTCCTCTTAGGAATATAGCTTCCTTGAAGGTAAGAAGTATTTTTTGTCTTTGTGCCAGTGCCTAGCATAAGAACAAATGAGATAGTATTTGTAAAGTGTTTAGCACATGCCTGGCACAAAGTAGGCATTGCCCCTTCCCCTAAATAAATGTTTGGGTTTGGAACCAAATTCTCTCAAGAAAGGTGAAGGTTTCAGCATGATGATGTCCTCAATTTTGTATCCTTGTCCTTTTCTCAGTCTTCTGTATCAGAAGTGGAAAAGTCTCTAAGGTAGCAGATCCTAAGATGGAGCCTACATTATAAGAGCAAACAAGTTATTATTAACACTTTATACCATTTGCCCCCTTTCTTTTCTTGGAGTCTTAAAAATTAACCCTAGCTATCTCTTAGAACTTCTTTTGGTCCATGAATACATGTGCCAACTAGTTTTGTCCTTCAAATTCTATCATAGAAAAACTCTGATCTTAAGGGGAAACTTTTGGGGAAAAATCCTTGCCTGGTAGTATCTGAGGTGGAAAAGTAAGAGGTGAGATATCAGTTCTACATGGCTGTATTTGTGCAAAAGGTATGAAGGCTATATAAAAACCTAAGTGTCAAACAGATCAGCAGGGGAAAAGAAACCAAATGGCAAAGTGAAGAAAACAAAAAATTTTTTATGAGATGAAAAATATTAGTCAACATGAGAGTCTAGATAATAAATATGAAAAATAAAGGAGAGTCAACATGATATAGTAGAAAAAATACTCTTAGAATCAGTAGAAATGGGATTGAACCATATTTTTGAAACTGAGTAAGAACATGTCATGTTATAGTGGACAGAGTATTAAACTTAAGAGTGCTAAGACCAGAGTTCAAATTCTATCCTTGCCCTTTACTCTCTAGATGATCTTGAGTAAAAAACTGAATCTCTTTGCATCTTAGTTCTCCCATCTATAAAATGAGGTTAGACTAGACCAGTGATGCTTACCACTCCCTTTCCAGAAAAAAATATTACTTTGTGCCCCTGGAAATTAATTTTTTTAATTTTAATAGCAATTAATAGGAAAGATAAATGCACCTGTAGCCATCACCGCTCCCCTAGATTGCTGCAGCACCCACCAGGGGGCGGTGGCACCCACTTAGAGAATCACTGGACTAGATGATGCTATGACTCCTTTGAGCCTCAGTGTTTTCACCTCTAAAATGGAGGTAATACTTATATGACCTACTTCATTTGGGTGATTGTGAGGAAAATACTTCATAAATAAATTATTATTGTCTTCACTCTTATCTTTTTGGATGAAGTTTAGAGAATGGCCATAGGACAAGTTTCTATCTGGCTAGTATTTGTTCATGTTTAATATTCTGCAGACTATTGAACAAGTGGATAAAATAACTGCTTTCTGTAGTTAAAATGTTAACATCTAAGTTCTTCCTCCAAAGGCCCAGTGAAAGCATCCTCAGTATAATTCTAATAGCAAACAGGATAGCATACATATTGTCTTGTTTCCACATGATTTTGATCTCCTCAGCTAGATTTCTGTATTTTGAAAGATTTTCCTTCCATATAATTTTAAGATTATACGTATTTGTTATGGCTGCATCTATTTTTTTAAAGTTTGGTTTTTACGGATATTATTGTTTTTGTTGTCATTTCTTCTCAGGGTTTACAGAATCTCCTAAAGTTGAAAATCAAGAACTGAGGATCTGAAGATAAAGCATTAGTGGATTGTGATCTCTGTTGATTGCTGTAGTTTAGAGACATTACAAGGGTAAAGAGAAAAAAACATTTTGTTTAACTTCTCCAACCCTGACCCAATTATGTGCTCTAAGTATAAAGAGATTTACGGTGTAGGGCCTTTTAGTGCAAGAATTGCTTTACCAGCTCCATTTTAGGGAAGGGCAGCTATTATCTATTAGAATAGTTCCAGTTTCAAGGTGAAAGGAGATGATGGAGAAGGGAGGAATCTCTTTTAGGAAACATCCAGTCCTAAAGAAAAGTTCTAAATGAATATTTCCTTTGGAGACACCAAAGAAAGCTGAAGAGCCAGGATGTGTAGTCATCCATCTGTACCCAGCAGTCAGAGAAGCAGCAAAGACAGTTTTTCCACTCCCAGTTAATTAGTTGCCAAGTTGGATACTGCAATTTGTGGTATTGTCTGATTATTTGTTCCTGAGTGAAGATATTTCAGATTTTCGGGTCACCAGGTTCAGAGAAGGGTGTGAGACACCTTTCTGTTCTTGAGCTACCCAAAATGGATTTTTTTTAATATGAAGTCACAAGTTGTCACCTTGCTGATGGGTTGATGTGTTGTTTTTTTCCCTACAAACTTGAGTGTTAGCTTGTGAAGGGAAGTGTAATTTCAGAAGAATATTTTTTCCCATTTTCTCTCTTCCTGCCCCCTCCCCTTTTCCTTTCTAAGAGAAGCTGGCTGAAGTGACAAAGTAATTTGCTCCTGCATTGATTCTGTAAATAAAAGCCTCTCCTTGAGTCTCTGGGGCTCTAACCTTCCAAATGTACCTCGATTCTGTTAATCATGAGTCTAGCTAATTTCTAAATGATATAGTAACCTGTTAAAATGAAATAAGGCAGAAGGAAAATTGATTTTGAAAAGCAAGTCTTTATGGTGACTGCAAAAGAAATTTGTAATTTATGAGATGGTGTTTGGAATTTGTAGGGATGGGAGACCTACAGTGAGGTAGAATAAAAAATGTTTTTCTTTTTTTCAAGGACTTCAATGTTAAGGGCTATTTTAAAGAACAGACAAAGCAATTTGCTTAACTGTACACAGAAGATTTAAAGAACCACTGAGATAAGATTCTCAGAGTAAATAATGTCCATGTTCATCACTGAATACAACAATCAGGTTTGACTTCCAGGATTACTGACAGACATGGGGCTGTAGTCAAAATGGAAAGTACTTATCCCTCTATGAGATAGATTATGTCCAGATAAGCTGCTGCAGGGCAGGAAAGCATGTTTTTGTTGTTGTTTTTATTCATTGTCCATCACTCACATCTCCAAGGTGTATATATATTTGCTAAAATATTTTTGACAAATTTAAATCATCTAAATACAACTCACCTTTTATATCATGAGATATACAAAAGCACTTTAAGTTTACATGGTACTTCTCTTCCTTATTTTCTGATATTCTAGACATTCCTGAGTTTCCACTTTGACATGGTTATTTTTATGCCTGTCATCTCTCTCTTTAGATTATAAATTCCTTGAGGGCATGATTTGTCTTGCATATGTCATTGTGTCCCCAGTCCTTAGTATTGTGTGTTATAAATATACTTAAATGGATTTATAATCTCATTGGTGTGAGTATTCCCTCTGGTGAAAAAGATCAAAACCAATCCATGTCTGCTCATCCTGTCTACATTTTCCCTACAAGTCTAGCCTAAGGAAGCCTACACAATGTGCTAAATTTGAGACCTTCCTCAAGTTCTCCTAAAATTGTAAAGATACTAATAGAGAATGCAAACTATCGACTAGTTATTACTCACACTCATTGGAAATTGTCTTCTTTTTTCAATTGTGCATTTATTTGATGATTTCCTTTCTACTCTTCTTCTCCTCCCTAATTCCTTGTTTATTTGTTGCTACCCACTCACACCCACCATGCACCTGTCTTTTGCCCTTTGGCAACTTAGGTTCTTTAGAAGTTATTGTGTTTTGTGACCTTATCCATGCAACATCATCCTAAGAATATTGGTACTAAAATATGATACTTTGCTTTCAAAAGATGCTTGGTATCATTAAATAGCAACCTGAGAAATAAAGATATGAAAATAGTAATCAGTGGTCTTTGGAGGTAATTGAATTGATTGTCAAGATTTAAGAATAAAAGATTAGAGAAAAAGAGCATTACATAAAGTTAGACCAAAAGAGAGATCCCAAAAGGTTGATTCCATAAGTGATAGAGCACTAGGGATATAATTTGCCTTATTCTTGATAAATACTTTTCAGTTTAGTGAGAGCCCCATGTTTCTCAATATTTTCAGTAGCCTGACTGCCATGTGAAGCAGTAAGTGTAAACATTAATTGAGTCTGAGAATCTTGGCTATTCAATCTTTGATATGCTGCTATATAATTCAATTGGTTGGGCTGGAGGTCTAAAACCTCTAATTTTTCTCCCCTCCCGGATATAAAGAGCATGAGTGACTAAAGTGAAAGAAAACCTATTGATTCAGTTTATCACCAAAAATTTCCAGTCAATGTTGGTAATTTTTTCTTAGGACCACTCCTGGTTTCCACTATTGCTCCTCTCCCTACATAGTCTTGCCCTACAACTGGAAAAATGACCCAAAAGTACAAAGTCTTGTTTAGTGCATAATACGCTGGAAGAGGCACCAGTCCCTACAAGCGAGTTGTCCAAAGGTTTTGATGGTTACCTCTAGGGAAAAGATCTGAATTAAAGCAACTAAAGGTGTTATCTGGGCCTATATTGATCAGAAGTAACCTCTAAAGGCCAGGGCTATTTGGTTCTAGTCTACAATGGTCCGCTTAGGATTGTTTTGTGGAGGATCTCTTGAAACAATCTTGAATTATTTCTCAAATGGCCAAGTTTCTGTAAGTGATAAGCACAACACTCTCTAACCTATAAAGTATTCTGCAAAAGGACCTCTTCTGTCTTAAATTTCCAGTTCACTGCTTGATTTGGCCCTCACATTCTGTCCTTCTGTCCCCTATTGTCTTCCAGTCTTCCTTGGTAACCCCAAAGATCTCTATCTACTTTTACCTTATAGAAGAGAAATTGGCCTTGATGTTTGACATCTTCACTGGAATGTGAATAGGGATATAAGTTTAGAATTATTGTTGCATAGGCTTTTCTAACAGGGCCACTGGGAAAAGTATTTAGAAGAACCACTGAGGCATGCTGAAGACTGGTAGAAATATGAGAGTGAGCAGCCAGTTTGGAGAAACTAGGCTATATTCTCCTTTCCCTTTTATAGGCCAAAATAAAAAGCACTTTCTTGGCTAGATCATCTAGAAAGCCTCTTAATTTCCTTTTAGGGGGAACAGGAATATTTTGATTACAGTTCTTTAACACCATAAGACAAGAAGCCACATTTGCAAAACACTTGTGGCATACATAACCCAGATAAGAAACAACTGTATTCTATAAGGAGCAGAGTACTCTCTTTGCTTTTTATTATATTCCCAAGGCTAGAAATATTGGTTACATACTAATGTCCATTTGTTCTTTTCCTCTATTGTCCTTTCACAGTAAAATACTAAGTTTAAAGTATCTCATAAGAAAGCTCATCTAAAAATCCAAGGTAATATTAAAGTAAAGTAAATATTAAATTTTAAAAATATGCTTTATGATGAGCACAGAATCCTCATCCCATTTTGTAGGGTGAAATACTATCTATCTGTTCAATAATCTCCCTTATTCTTTCAGTCAAAGAAGTTGCATAGTTGTTGCTAAAAAAAGAAAACTTGATTAGAATTTCTCTTTGTCAAGGGGAACCCACATGCTAGCCTTTCTCCTCTTTTTGCATTTGCCCAGAGTGCTTACAATAAATTGTTCTTCTCCCCCATCATCACCTGTTGAAATCACTCCATTCCTCCACTCCCCATCATGGGTGCTACTTACTCCCTGATTCTCTAAATGAGGAGTAGCAACTCCCTTTCTCAATGTTCTTTTAGCACTTTTTATCTCTTCCTTGTTCTTTTCACATTCTGCCTTGTATTATAATTATTTATATAAATATCTAATTCTCTAAATTAAAATATAAGTTTCTTGAAGATTACATTACATCTTATTGTTATCCTTTTACATGTTTAGTAAATGATAAATGGTTTTAAATTGAATTAACTCATTTTCATGATATCTAATTACCTGATCAATTCTGCCTCATAGTATTTTATTTTCTTTATCTGAATTCCTCAACATATAGTGTACTTTGTGTGTCACTCCATTATTTACTTTATTATATTCTGGACTTCTGAATATTTTCAAAGTGCTTAGCATAGGACATAATACTTCTTATATTGCATTTCCACATCACTTTTTTTCAGTATTGCCCACAGGGGTTACACAATAAATATTTGTTAAAATCTTCCTTGAGCTCTGTTAAAGTTTTTTCCTCCTGAGATTATCTCCAATTTATCTTGTATATATTTTGTTTGTATATAATTGTTTGCTTGTTGTCTCCCCTAGAGCAGGGACCATTTTTGCCTACCTTTGTATTCCCAGTGCTTAGCATTGGCCCTGGCACATGGTTGTCATTTAATAAATACTTGTTGACCTGACTTGATTAAAAGACCAAGTGATTCCATGTGAATCAGTGACTCAGATCCATGAGCAAATTATCTCTTTATGGGGTAAGTCATATAGATTTTCCTTAGTTCCCTTTCATACTATGAATGTGGACAAAGCTAAATAGAGATATTTTATCTGGGGAGAATATAGAGGTTAGCACATGGACAATAGAAGCAGAGCCCTAAGAAACTTAATTGTGAGAATTGGCTAGTAGAATGCCTTGCATACTTTTGTAAATATTTGAATGAGAGATCAGGAGACAAGGTATGGTTTTCAAAGTTTTGTTAATTGGTTTTCATGTCTTCCTAGCCCCCTTATCATCTTACTGATTACCCCCAGCCAAACTTCAACCTTGGATCACTCCCACCATTCACTAGCTTCACTCATATACATTGCTGCTGCTGCTGAAGATGGAGAAAATCATACACATGTTCTGACTGGGTCCACTACAAATTAATGTTACACAATATCACCTGGATCCTCACTGTCACTAAGCAATCCTACTATACTTCCCTTTTCAACTCACTATCCAAACATTCTCACCCTTCCTCAAAACTTCCCTCCCTCACCTCCCTTGGTTGAGAGAACCTTGCCTCATATTTTGTGGAAAAAAAATTTGAAAAAAATCATTTTCCTACATTCCCTCTTTGTCCCTCTTCCTCACCTGCTATCACTCAGTATCTTCTCCTTCACTCCTCTCTCACATGATAAAATGACTTTATTCCTTTCCAAGGCTAACCTTACCAATGTTACCTGGTACAAGTGATCTTATTCTATCCCAGTATTGGTGAACCTTTTAGAGATTGTGTGCCCAAATTGCTCCTTCAAGCTGCCTGTGAGCCCACCTCATTACCCTTGAGAGTGGAGGGAAGAAGTGCTTGCATTTGGCTTGCTGGGTGGAGGGACAGGGCATGTGAAAAATTTCCTCAGGTGCTATGGAGAGAGGAAACAGCACACCGGGGCACATGTGTCATGTCTTTGCCAACATGGTTCTATCCTGTTTCTTCCAACACTTTGACTCCCATCACATCTCCACCTTATCCCTGTTAACTATTGTCCTATATCTCTTCTGTCCCTTGTAATTATTGTTCTAGATCTCCTCTGCCCCTTATAACTCCTCAAAAAAAAAAAAGACTGTTTTCAATAAGTGCTTCCAATTTTTCTTCTCTCACTCTCTTCTTAACTCCTCAATATTGGGTTTCCAGCCTTATCACACCATTAAAACTGCCCCCTCCAAAGTTACTAATGATCTCTTTGTTGACCAATAAAGGTCATTATAGGCCCTTCCCTAATCCTCATTCTCCTTAACCTTAATGTAGGTCACTCTATTCCCCTTGATACTCTTTCTTTCTAGGTTTTTGGGACACCACTCTGTCCTGGTTTTCCTTCTACCTATTAGACAACTCCTCTGTCTTTTTTGCTAGATCCTCTTCCACATCATGCCTCCTAACTGTAGGTGTCCCTCAGGGCCATTTTTCTCTTTTCCCTCTATACTATTTCACTTGGAGATCTCATCAGCTTCCATGGATTTATTTACCATCTATATGCTAATAATTCTCAAGTCTACATATCCTGCCCCAAACTCTTTGCTGACTTTCACTTTTACATCATTAATTCAATAATAAATTCAATAAACATTTATTAATTACCTGCTTTGTGCCAAGCACTGTACTAAACACTGGGGATACAAAGGGAGGCCCAAGATAGTCCTGCCTTCTAGGAGCTTAAAATCTAATGGGGGAAGGGGAGATAACATGCAAACAAATATATGCAAAGCAAACTATATACAGGATAAATGGGAAATAATTAACAGAGGGAAGACATTGGAATGAAGAGGGGTTCCTAATCCTATAGGAGGTGAGATTTTTGGATTTTGGAACTTAAAGGAAACCAAGGAAGTCAACAGTTGTACTGCATAGGAGAGAACATCCTGGGCATGGGAGACAGCCATAGAGAATTTAGGGAGATGAGAGATGTAGTGTCTTACTCATGACCAGTGTCACTGGTTCAAAAAGAAATGTGTTGGGGAATAATGTGCAAGAAGATTGGAAAGGCAGGATGGAGATCAGTTATGAAGGGCTTTGAATGTCTAACAAAGCATCTCCAACTGCCTTTTAGACGTCTTGAAATGGATATTTGGTGGACACCTTAAACTCAGTATGTCCAAGTTATTATCTTCCCTCTAAACCTTTCCCTGTTCCTATCTACCTCATTTCTATAGGGAAGAATATCATCTTCCCAGTCCCTTAGGCTAAAAATCTAGAAATCATCCTGAACACCTTGTCTCACACATATCCAATCCATTTCAAAGGTCTATTGATTTTGCCTCTCCAATAACTCTCATAACATTTCTCCTCTGGCATAGCCATCACTCTATTGCAGGTGTTCATCACCTTTACTTGCCTCAAATCTCTTCCCCACTCCAATACATCCTCCATTCAGACAATAAAGTGATTTTTTCTAAAGTACAAGCCCTGCAATGTCACCCCACCTCCTATTTAGTAAACTCAGTGGCTCCCTATTGCCTCCAGGACCAAATACAAAATGCTTTGTTTACCAACAAAGCTCTTCATAACCTAGCCCCTCCTTTCCAGTCATCTCTTACTCCCTATTTCTATTCTTTGATTTAATGACACTGAACTCCTGATTGTTCCATGAACAAGACACTCTGTCTCTTGGCTCTAGACATTTTCTTTGGCTGTACCCATGCCTGAGACACTCTCCCTTCTCTTCTCCACTTGTTGACCTGCCTGGATTCCTTTAAATTTCTATTTTAATCCTATCTACAATGCTAGAAGCCTTCCACAACTCCTCTTAATTCTAGTGCCTTCTGCTTTCTTTCAGTACATTTGTTTGAATGTTGTCTCCATTGTGAGAGTGTAAACTCCTTGAGGGCAGGATTGCCTTTTGCCTCTTTTTGTATTCCTAGAATAAAGCACATGCCTGGCACATATAAGGCATTTAATACTTATTAATGAAAGACTTGGAATCAAGCCCTAGTTCTGTCTCTCTGGACAGTTCTCGCTCTTCTTCTCCTTATTGGCATCATTTGACTTTATGTGATCAGAATTTTGTTCGTGAGAGCACTTATCCTTTGGGAGTGCCTTCCTACCCCTCTGAGCTTATGTTTTCTCATCTGTAAAAAGGGAATAATAATAATATTTGCATTATCTACCTCACAGTGTTGTTGAGAAAGTACTGTATAATCTAAAATATACTAAATAGCTATTTTTACTCTATAGCCATTAATTGTTATTTTAAGCTAGCATTTATTCTCATAAAATCCTGTAGGGAGATCTCATCTACAGTTTACAGTAGAGGAAAATGAGGCATAGAAAGGTTAATTGACACAATAAGATCACACCATTGGTCAGTGGCAGAGTTGGAAGATTAGAACCTAGGTTTCCCAACCAGCAACAAATTATTTCTTTCACAAAAGAAATATAAACAGGGCCATAAAATAGTTTCTAACTAGCACTATGCTTATAATGAAATAAATATATATTGGTTTTATGCTCTTAGGAAAAATCATTACAAAAGAACTTTTATAAGCATAATGGGAAAATGTCTGAAAAGGCACTCTCCAGAGACTTCATTTGATCTTATCACTAATATTCACAATTTGCTCCCATTAATATTGTTTTTAACAACTTATTTCAGAAATTTGTCTATAGCCTGGTTTCCAGTGGAATCTGAGTAAAAACTTAGAAGTAGGACTGTGTTGGTCAAGTATAAAGAAGGATAGCAAGAACCACATAGTTATTATCTGAGGGCATTTTATATATCTAACAGTACTACTAGAGCAACATCACCAGCTTTGAACCTGATCCAAGAAATTCAAGTGTTGTACTACAATCTAATTACACTTCATAGCCATCACAGAACAGTTTGGCTGGGGGGTTACTCAAATACCTTTAAACCCTCTCTGTAGGGATATCAAATTTGCTTTTTGTCAGGTCTCCGTAGTATTCAGTGCTATTTGTTGTCATGAAATCATATGCCTGAGAGGGCTGGATGTAATTAGGTTGAACATTGAGTCAACTGGAAGGATCGAGGAGGCATGATGTATTTACTATAGATGTGAGAACACTGGACTCTCAGCCTCAGTTAAGATCTAACCAAGAGAGGCAAATGTCCACTGATAAAATGACTACAGCTAGAATGATTTAAATGAGAGCTTAATGGAAATTCATTTGGCACATCATTTTAATTTACATCTTTATTAAGAATCTGCCCTGAATTTGATCAGTGGATAAGATGACTAATTTGGAGATGACGAATCTTACAGATTTTAGCTCTGAACCGGGACTGTATAAAGAGGTTTGTAACTAACGAAAGATTTCTTTAGCTCTTAAATATCTGTATTGAATATTGACTTTTTCAGTAAATTTGATCAGAATGATGCTTGATGCTCTTTTTAACACCGGTCAATATTTCCATGGAAATAAACCCAATAATTGTATGTTCAGAAATGGCTGTGTTTTTGTGAGGTAGGGGAAAGGGAGGATTTAAAATTTTTAGACATAAAGTATATATTTAATTCATTACCCCACAGATGCCTATGAAGACTATTTCAAGAAATGTTAATGTTTGTTTTATCTTTATTAGTGTGTGTCAGATGTTCTTGGTTATGAGATTGGAAATTAGTTTAAATCTCTTTGAAATATAAACAATATAGGTATGCATTCTGGTGATTAGAAATATGTACCCTTATAATGTCTGGTACATGTACAAAGTAAATTTCTTTTGCAGGTAGAAAACTTTGGTAGTTAGATAACCTGCAAGGTCCTTTCCAGGTCTGAGTTCATATAATTCTATGACTGCCACTGTTGGCACAAATAGAGAGCCTGAGGATATATGAATGAACTATATTTTTTTCTTCTTTGTAGTAAAGAAGATGTCATAGGCTTGTCTCACAGTAGCTTCCTTTTTGGCTACCATTTCAGAATCTAAGTATTTGTGACAGATATATCAATCAGTGCTATTTCTTAACTAGTTAACAAGTGCCAATTTTGAATAACCACATGTATTAATTTCCCAAGTCATCATCTGCACTTCCAGAGTAGCTTTTTTTTTTCTTTATGTAGTTGGTTTGGATGAGAATTTTGTTTTTTTAAATCCTGGATAGCATTCAAATTATAAAGAAAAGAAAGCAATTCTAACCAGCCATAATTTTAGAGGAGCTGTAAAAAATGCAGTTTGCCAAAAAGCATATGGAATATCTTGTCGCCTCAGAGACAAACAGTTGTTTCAGATGGATATTTCCTTCCCATAATAGTGAGCCACATGCTACTGTTCTTTCAGATGGAGTGTTTTGCTTGCCTTTTTTGGTGATGGAAAGGATAGTAAAATATCTGTTAAGCGATGTCTAGAATAGTGCCTTTTATTGGTAGTCGTGATGACAATACCATAAAATTAGAATATTGATTGCATTGTTGTTGGAGGACTTGTGATGAAGACAATAAATGGGGAAGCATATGGAGAGTGTGGTGGGGGTGCGTGAGCTATTACTAGGTAGATGAAGGTTTATTGAACAACTAATAGTATTGACTTCCTTGCCCCTGGTCACATGGTATGCTTAAAGGGTGAACAGAAGTTGATTAGCAAATGCATGAATCAAAATCTTGTTTGTGTCTCTTGTAAAAGATAATCAACTGTCATTTTTAATGGGATCCTATTGGTTATTATTGCTCCCATTATAGTTCCAATACTTGTTCAGAAGTTGAAATTTAAGCAAATTATCAACTATTAGACCAAAATTATTGCAGTGAAAACAAGAGACCTTAATTCAAATAAGTAATCAGATTCTATAACCAAATTTAAACAGGATCTAATTAATTGTCTTTCCTGAAATGGATACTAGGTTTTGTTTTTTTTCCTCTCTGGCAATCTTTACCTGGGGTCTATGAATTTGGGTGCGTGTGTGTGTGTGTGTGTGTGTGTGTGTGTGTGTGATAATTATTCAATATAATTGGTTTCCTTTTGCAATACTGTTTATTTCCATACATTAAAAAATATTCTAAAAAAGAGGTCTTTAGGCTTCTCCAGACTGTCAGAGATCCATGACACAAAAAGGTTAAGAACATATACATTTTTATTATAAAAATAATCACATTATAATAACATAAATAGAATTATTATATTTATATAAATATAACTTACATAGCACATGAACAGTGCTTTTACAAATTCTATCATATTTTATCTTCACAATAACCCAGAGAGGCCTTAGTAATAGGATTCTATCTTATTTTAATATATAATATATAATAAAGTAGTTTATTACTAAAACTCCCATTATAGTTCCAATAACTGTTCAGAGGCTGAAATTTGAGCAACTCATCACCAACTTATAGGCCCAAATTATTGCAATGAAAACAAGAGACCTTAAATTTTTTTTATTTAATTTAAATTTAAACAGGATCCCAATTAATTGTCTTCCCTAAGATGAATTAACCATTTTACAGATGGGGAAACTAATGCAGAGGGAGGTTGAGTGATTGCTCAAGGTCAAATCTAATAAGTATCTAAGTTATGATTTGAACTCAGTTCTTTTTGGCTCTGTTATCCACTGCTCCACCTTGCTATCCCTATAGAACACTTTATTAATTTACTTAAAATCTGCTCTATCAATAGCTGTCAAATAAAACATAAGAATAAACTATTAGGGAATTGAACATTTAAAAGCAGGGCAAGGCCTTCTCTTGTTAAGAGCCCTTTGTGCATTGAGCTTTCTATGTAGGAGGTAGTTTTGTGGTCTGAGCCAGCAATCACGGTTGATTTTAATTCCCTCAAGCCCCTGGCCACAGTCCTGGCCCTTTACTTAAATGACCTATCAGAAGGGTAATGGTTTAAAATTTATCGGGTTGGGATATGACCTTATAAATTTCAGTTTTCCTCATCCCTCAGGAGACATTCCACCAAAGTATTTGGCCAGATTTGAAGGTCTCAGCTGGATACCCTGGGGCTGGCTGGACATCTGTCTTGTCCTTGGTGGATAGTGGAGAAAAAGGCTGCCCTTTTCCAGAGGATCATGAGGCATTTGGCTGTGGGGCAGTCTACAATTTTTGCATGCTTTTTGAGGAGGAGGAGAGAGCAGTGGCTTGCCATCCCTAGAAAGCCTGTCTCATGGCCTGGCATCCTTCTTTGGAAGAAAGTATATTTAAGGATGAATATCTCAGTGATAATTATAGACCCATAAGCCCAACAGGTGCTAACAGTGGATTCATGAAGAACAGAGAGCAAGTCCTATTTCTGAGTCAAGCCACCCAACTTCACTTTTGTCATCAGTAAATTGAGGGATAAATAACAACTAAAGCACTTACCTCCCAGGGCTGTTGTGAGGAAAGCACTTTTTAAATTGAAAAGAGCTATGTAAAAATAAGCTATTGCTATTATGTCAGCTTGGTATATTGATGAACTTGGATTGAGACGTTCTCTTTTTTGTGTAAGTCTGGCTTATGGTTACATGGTATTAGTAATAGATTCCTACCTTTTTCCCCCCAAGGTGTGTAGTAAGGGCTAATGGGGAACTTGATAAACATCTTGAATAATCAACCAATGTGTCCTCTATTCTAATTTTTCATCTGCTTTTTCTTTAGAGCAGAGGTTCTTACACTTGTGTGTGCAAGTATGAATGTATGTGTGTGTGACGTGTCTCTTTAGCAAACCTGTGACACCCACAGACCCATTCTCCAAATGATATTTCATTGCCTACATTCATAATTAAAAGGAATGCTAAATTTCAGTGATAGGTTAGTGGAGATAAAAGTGTAAGTCCACAGAGTTCCCAGAATCTAGCAATGGGGACCTTAATGGATCCTAGAGAAGAATCTCTATTTTAGACAGTATATGAAGTTAATATTCCTCACTACTAGCTCTCCATTGTATTAACTGAATATCTTCAAAACTATACTATTTCAAATCAGGGTATCATTTTTATACTATTGAAGAGACTCTAAAGCCTATGGGAAATAGGACTGGAGATCAGTCAATTTATTAAAGTGCCTGTTATGGTCAGAGTCTATGCTCAGAGTAATATTTAAACAAATATATATACACAAAGCAAGGACAAATAAGAAATAATTAATGGAAAGGAGGCACTGGAATTTAGAGAGGTTAGGGAAGGCTTCCTGTAGAAGGTGGGATTTTAGTTGGGTCTTAAAGGAAGCCAGAGAGGTCAGGAGGTAGAGTGGAGGAGAGAGAACATTCCAGGCATGGGGGACAGCCAGAGAGAATGCACACAGCCAAGAGATGGTGTGTCTCACTGGGTGGAAAAGTTCTATGTTGAGGAGGAAAAACAGGAAATGTCTAGGTTATAAAGAGTTTTGAGTGCCAAACAGAGAATTTTTAAATTTGATCTTAGAGGCAGTAGAAAGCCACTGGAATGTACTGAGTAAGGGAAGGGAGTGTAGCATGATCAGATCTGCATTTTAGGAAAATCACTTTAGCAGCTGAATGGAGGATGGGTTGGAAAGGCAGGCCGACCCACAAGGAGTCTTCTGCAGTCATCTAGGTGTGAGGTGATGAGAACCTACCCTGGAGGGATATCAGTGTCAGAGGAGAGAAGAGGACATATAAGAGAGGATTGCAAAAGTGAAAATTATAGGCCTTGGCAACAGCTTGGGTTCAGAGGTGAGAGACAGTAAGAAGTCCAGGAGGACTCCTAGACTGAAAGCCTGAGGGCTTGTGAGGATGGTTTCATCCTCTAAAATGAGAGGGAAGGTAGGAGGGGGAAAAGGGTTTAGGGGGTGAGATGAGTTCTGTTTTGGACATCTTGAGTTTAAAATGTAGGGGGCAGTTAGGTATCTCGATAGATAGAGAGCCAGGTCTTTAGACAGGAAGGAGGTCCTGGGTTCAAATCTGACCTCAGATACTTCCTACCTATGTGACCCTGGACAAGTCATTTAACCCCCTATTGTCTAACTAACTCTTAATGCTTTTCTGCCTTGGAAGTGATAGCATCAATTCTAAGACAGAAGGTAAAGATTTAAAAAAAAAAAAAAGATGTCTACTGGACATCTAGTCCAAGATGTCTGAAAGTCAGTTGGAAATTGAGAGATTAGAAATTAGTAGAGAAGTTTGGAGCATAATAGGGTAATTAAATCCACAGACGCTGGTAAAATCACCAAGAGAAGCAAAATAGAGGGAGAAGGGCACAGATCAGAAACCTGAGAGATACCTTAGGTCTAGAGCAGTGATTCCCAAAGTGGGCATTACCACCCCCTGGTGGGTGCTGCAGCAATCCAGGGTGGTGGTAATGGCTACAGGTGTGTTTATCTTTCCTATTAATTGCTATTAAAGTTTTTAAAAAATTAATTTCCAGGGGGCTGAGTAATATTTTTTCTGGAAAGGGGGCAGTAGGCCAAAAAAGTTTGGGAACCACTGGTCTAGAGCAAAGGCAACAGAGAAGAAGCAGTCAGAGAGGTAGGAGGAAAACCTAAAGAAAAGTGAGTATCCAGGGGGAAAGAGTGATCCACACTGAAGTGAAAGAATTAGATTTAAGGGAGGCCTCTGGATTTGTCGACAGGGTCATTAGCAACTTTGGGCAGAGCAGCATTGGTGGAATGATATCAGAAGTCATCATGTACAGAATCATCAGGGCTCTGTTAGAAATAGTTTCATAGGACAATATTAAAGTACTTTCTCTTCATTTTTAGGTTCTTAAGGTCTAGAAAGAGATTTCTAACAGAAAAATAGAGATGGAGTGAGCTAAGTCCCAGCAGATTTAAGGCAAAAATATAAAGTAGTTAAATTTTGTCTTTGACCAAAAAATAATTATATCTACTATTAGTACTTCTCTTGTATCCTCTTTTTCACTCTCTGTACCTTCTAGTCCACATTTGACACACACATGACTTTGTGTGTTGTGTCCTATTCCCCACAGGTCTCTGATCTCATTGGACTCTCCACCAGATGCTTTCTCCAGTTAGTTGATAACTGAGGTGCTGATATTTTAAGAGAATCTCTTTTAGGAAATCTGTTCACTTAGGAAAGTCTTGAAGGCAAGTCTTTAAAATCCAAAGGAATGAAATCATAACAATGGAATGATGATCAGAGAAACTGATATTTAGAGACAAGAAAGTATATCTATCACTCCCTAAAATAGCACTATCCCATTTAGTTTATTTTTCCAATATCGTTATATGTTCATCTCTCTTCCCAAATTTGTTCTCTGTGTTCCTCATACATTGCACCCCAATTCCCATTTCTATGCCCATACCTGAACTATTATATCTGCCTAGAATACCTTGCTTCCTTAACTCTGTTGAATAGAATCCCTTATTTCCTTAAAAACATAGCTTAAGTACTGACCTTCTAGAATCTTTCCTCATCCATTTCACTGGTGATGCTCTCCTTCTCTCGAAAACTGTTTTGAAATTTATTTTGTAATTATTTTGTAATAGGGTTTAGGGACTAAATGTGTGATTGCATTGGCAGACAGGCAGGCAAGCAACAAGCATTTGTAAAGCTAAGCACTGTGCTAAACAATGGGCATACAAATACAAGCAAAAAGGAAAGATACTACTTGCCCTCTAGGAGCTAACACCATTAAGGGGGAGGATAACACATAAAAGAAAGCTGGAAAGGAGGAGCATGTGGGGGAAGAATGGACCCATTTGGGGACTTGATGGCAAAGCTTGTAGATGGTGAAGCCCAGAGAGTCAGAGATGCACAGTTGAAAAGGGAATTAATCAAGGCTGTGTAGGAATGAACTTACCAATGGGAGAAGGGGACTGGCATGGTAGAAGGATGTTCCAAGGTGAGAAGATAGGTGAAAAGTTCTGTTCCATTGGGTATAGTGAACCATTGGGTGTGGAAACTCCCTCTACTGATGCAGGTTGGTTGGCATCATCTCTGTAATTTATATAGTATTGGGGAGTTGATTAAAACACTGAGAGATTAAATAACTATTCCCAAAGTCACACAGTATGTGTTAGAGGCACAACTTTAATTTAGGTCTCATTGGCTTCAAGGCCAGCTCTCTATCCTACTCCATTATGCCTCTCTTCATTTATTTATTCTGTACATTCTTTTTTACATACATGTTTTCTCTCCTGATAGAAAGCTCCTTAAAAGCAGGGATTAATTTTGGTTTTGTACTGGCACGTGGCAGGTACAATACTTATTGATTATTTGATATCAGCAACCTGAATGATGACCTTATAGAAAAGCTGGATGCTGTGGATCTGCCTTCTTACCCAGAGTTGTCATGTTAGTTATCAAGGTACTTTGCACATGATAAGTGTAAGACAAGAACTTGTGTGCAAAACTATTTTATTTAACTCTGGTCTCAGTTTTTAATAGAATAAAAGATTTAGGGGGAACACTATTTATTACAAAAGCAGCAAGAATAATACAGCAATTGACAGTAGCCATTAAATTAGGAACCTAGAAGTCTGAAAAATTTGGAAATTTAGTGAGACTTTGTTTTCATATTCCCAAACTTTAATTAATTCTTAGGCACCAAGTGGAGGTGTTGAGTTCTGATTCTTTCATATCAGTACTGATCAGATGGAAACTTTGGCCATGGTACTAGGGAAGAAGGAATGAGCAGGTTTCCTAGGCAAACAGTGTGATCTATACCAAACAGGAACAGGAATCAGGAGAATGAGATTCTATTCCTAATTTTGCTGTTGAATTTTAGATTAACTATGAATTTAGGCAATCTTCACCCAGGCATCTTTTGTAGTACTTTGGGTACCTTAAGAATATATAATCAGAGCATTTTGGAGGGAACTTTGTTGGATATCAATAGTAATAATACTTATCATTTATATAATTGCTTACCATGTGCAAGGCACTGTGCTAAGCATATTATAATTATTATGTCATTTGATTTTCACAACAAGCCTGGGAGATATGAGCTATTATTATTCCCATTTTATAGATGAGGAATCTGAAGCAGACAGGTTAAGTGTCTTGCCCAGGGTCACACAAAGTGTCTGAGACCTGATTTGAACTCAGGTCTTCCTTACTCCAGATCTAATGCTCTATCCATTATGTCATCTATCTTTGAAGATATTTTTATGGCAAAATTATATTTAGAAGATTGGAATTTCTACTTGTGGGCAAAATGCCTTGTGCTTCAACTCTCCCACCCATGAAATAAGGATAAAGATATACCAAAATTCCTTCTCAACATGGTGCCATACCCTTTGAAAAAAAAAATCTAAGTTCTAAGACCAAAGCCAAAGAAGTACATAGCTTTTGAAAACTATCAGAGGTGAGTTAGCCTAAAATCTATCCTCTGTACTTTTTTGTATCAAGCAGCATCGAGGCTTTAAATAGACAATGAAAATAAGATGCCCATTACAGAAATCTAGGCTATAAATATGTCCTTATGTAGAAGGAGTCCATTTTAGCACCACAAGCCAAGGGCTAGATTCCTATGGCCTCTCTTGACTTGGTTGGTTGGGCTACTGCTCTGATGTCAGCTGTAAATACCTGCGTAAGGACTCTCCTACCTTGAAAAGCTCCAAATGAACCTATCAGCCCTGGGAGAGTGCTTAAGATTCGCCACTTTGATCATCTTGAATTCTTATAAGATAGACAGTTATCTGTACTAGCAGCAATGCAATGACCCAGGACAATTCTGAGGGATTTATGGTAAAAAAGCTACCCACATTCAGAGGAAGAACTATAGGAGTGGAAACACAGAAGAAAAGCAACTGCTTGAACACATGGGTTGAGGCGGACATGATTGGGGATGTAGACTTGAAATGACCACACCAATTATCAATAATATGGAAATAAGTCTTGATTGATAACACATGTTAAAACCAGTGGAAATGTGTGTCGGCTATGGGGAGGGAGGTGAAAGGGGGTGAAGGAGAAAGTAAAAACATGAATCATGGAACCATGGAAAATTTTTCTAAAAATTAAAATTTAAATTAAAAAAAAAAAAAAAACCAAGATAGACAATCGACTCATGAGTCATCGATGGAGGAAAGGCATACTGGTTCCTAGGTTGGTATCGTTTGCCCTGCTCTTTGCCCTTTCTCCTTATTCCTATGGAGATAATTCCTCCACACTTCCCAGTGACTTTCTGGACTGTCACGGCTAACTTGAGAGATTTCTCAGTGGACCTATAGTTAATGGTCCGTGAACTTTCAGGGTCATAGATCACAGGACCATTGATTTAGGTCTAGAAGGAATCTTAAAGGCCATCAGTTCTAACTATCTGATTTTATAGGTAGGAAAACTGAAATATATAGAGGTTAAATGAATTTCCCAGTCACACAGCTAAGTAAGTGTCTGACATAGGATTTAAACCCCCAAACCTTCCTGACTCTTAAGTCTAGTGCCTTACCTTACCCACTATGCTCCATATTGGAGAAGTCTTTTTTTTTTTAACCCTTACCTTCCCACTTAGAATCAATACTGTGAATTGGTTCCAAGGCAGAAGAATGGTAAGGGCTAGGTGATGGTGGTTAAGTAACTTGGCTAGGGTCACATAGCTAGGAAGTATCAGAGGCCAAATTTGAAACCAGGACCTTCCATCTCTAGGCCTGGCTCTCAATTCACTGAACCACCTAGGTGCCTCCCATCCTGGAGCAGTCTTTAGCAGGAAGGACAAGGAAGTCAAGTCAGAAGAAACTTTACTTCTTGTTTTGTTTCCTTTCTGTTGAAAAAAGAACTTTATTGGTTGAAAAAGAACATTTTGGAACCTACTTCACTGGGTTATTATGAACATTAATGAGATAATGTAAATGTGAGTCTTTTTTTTCCCCCAATGCTAATGTATTTCAGTAGGTTCTATATTCATCGACAAATGAGCAAACATTTGTAGAATATTTATAAGTAGAATAGCTACTTATAAATGGGATGAATATTGCAGTACTGCCTAACTACATATATGAGGCTGATTTGCTAACTTATCTCTGTTGGTGGTATCTTTCCATTATTTATTTAAAATAAATTGACATTATTTACTTCTTCAGGAAACTTGATTTGACATGTCCACAGCACCATACTTGTGAATTGTTTTTAGATTAACTGAAATTTAAAAGTAGGTAGCTTACCCTGTAGAAATTAATAATTCACCACATCAGGATACCGAAAATGATTTGTTACAAGTTCAGACAAACTTTTAGTCACTAAAGTTCATCCTCATTATTCAAACACAAGACCAGTCATCCATAAGAGATTCAAGGAGAAAAGCCTATTGTGTGAAGAGGGCTCATGTTAGTGGAAGTGATGAGCAATCACCATGTGTTTTTGCCTGCCTTATTTTTATCCAATTGTGATGCCAAGTTAAAAGTAAGATGCAAACATTTCTCAGAGTAGAACTCTTTCCCCCATTTGTAAATTGATGCATTCAAAGAGGAGGACGCCTAATTCTTCGCTAGACATTAGATCAGTAATGTTCTAGTGGGTGCTAGCCTCCCCCTTCTTCCTATGCTACCTTTCTGCAAGATATTCTGCTATGGTTGGTTTTGAGTTCTGTAGCACACTTCTAGAACCTAAGACTAAAACTGAGAGAGGTATGATGGCAATGGTGATAATAACTAACCTTCTTTACATGTTACCTTATTTGAACTTTATAACAACACTGGGGCATAGGTGATACTTATTAATCCCATTTTTTAGATGAGGAAACTGAGACTATGAACAGTCAGAAGACTAGCTGTCTCCTGCAGCTAGGAGAGGTTAAATGACTTGCTTAGTTTCACACAGCTGTAGAGGGTCTGTGACAGGACTTGAATTCAGGTCTTCCCAACTGCAAGTCTAATTTACTCTACCACCTAGTTGTCTAAGATATCACCTGTTGCCTCAAAAACATGTTATTCTCACTGTGTATTAACATAAATATTTGTTGAACATCTACTGTGTTTGATGCTTTGGGAGATTATAGGTAGCACTGAAGATATAGTATCTTTTTTCAAAGAGGGATAAGGAAAATATGAATGAGTTCAAACCAAGAATGAATAGTGTTCCCATTTCAATACACACAAGTGTGCAGTATAGGAACATATTTATATGATAATACTAAATGATTTGTGATTCTGTTGGAGTGAATGTCTCTATTCCTCCACCAACAGAGTTCAAGTCAATTCAACAAACATTCATTAAACATAGGATCCTTGTAATGTTATTGTGCTAGATGCTGTGGATACAAAGATGGGACAGGGCACATGCAGGATTTTCAAAGAACTGAAAGCTGAGGCAGGTATCTAAATAATTCTGTTAAGGAAAGTCAGAAAAGTGGAAAGGATCAGTTCTAGTGAGAGATTTGAGGCAAGGGAGATTATTTTCACCTGAAGAGGAGAAGTCAAATGAGTTTCCTTTCAAAGAGAAGATGGCATCTGATTTTGGCTTCCAAGGAAGGAAGGGATTTCAGATAGCATTGGGAGGGTGGGGGGAGAAAATGGAAGGAGGTGGGAAGAGAGAATCCTTTCTTAGTATGGAGAAAAAGTGCAAAAAAAAAGCAAGGAGCTTCATCACAATCCCTGGATGCTTTCATATCCTGTAACACTTTTCTCTATAATCTTTTCTATATACTTGTCTTTTCTATTTAATTTTTTTCTATGTTGAATTAAAAGACACCAAATAAATAAAACTTTTCCATATACAAAGGACAACAGAAAAAAAGAGGACTAGTTGTACACAAACCAACAAATTTCTAATACCTGAAGCTTATTTTTCTTTTAAATTTATAATAAATTCAGTATGTAACAGGTAAGCTATTCAACTTCTCTGTTTCTTTCTGGCCCTCCTTCTGTTTCCTTCTATATATTAAAAAACTATTTTCTTTCTTCCCTCCTTTCATTTTTAAAAAAAAATATTATTACTGACCCTCTTTATCCTCTCAGTGCTCCCATGGAGAAAAATTATTATAACAAGAAAAATAAATTTCTTGTCCAAATCTGAAAAATATATGTCTTGTTCTATTGCATATAGTCACTTGCAGAGTTCTTACTTTTGTTCTTTTTATATCTTGTGGGTGCTACTGAATCTTTGGAGTTGTCCACCTGTTGTCCTTCATTTCACAATGTGGTCACTTCTCTTCTTTTTATGGTCATCTCCACCCTTGGTAATGTCTTTCATTCTTTTTCTTGCATGCCACTTGTCATTAGTAATATACTACAACCTATTTATTAGTAATTAGTCATTAGTAATATACTACAACCTATTTATAATCATCATGTGATTGCCCTTTGAACTGTTTTTAATTTTAATTATTCCGAGATCATTGTCTTCCATAATTTTTAGATATATGATATTACTGGGGAATATTGATGAACCAGTGTGTACTCTAAACTAGAAAAATCATTTGGAATATTTCATCATGTTTATCATAGAACTTTCTACTTCATTCTCTATAATAGGTGTTGTGATCTAACTTGTATCTTTCACAGTTGTTAGCAGTTTGATCTTGGCCAAGTCATTTAACTTCCCTCAGCCCAAATTTCCTTTTCTGTATAATGGGAACAATAAGAGTAGTTATCTCATAGGGTGGTTATGATGATAAAGTGAGATTTAATATATATATATAATCTCGCTTTATATATATATATTATGTGCATAATATATATAATATTACTCTGTAAACCTTAAAGTGCTAAACAAATATCAGTTATTATTAGATTCATGTTGTCTATTTATACTCATCATAAACATTTGAAGGCAATATGACCAAGTGTTCCATGAAGTAATGTTTCTTGTTATCTTTTGACAGAGGGTGATACCTTTGTTCA
This sequence comes from Gracilinanus agilis, assembly GCF_016433145.1. Lineage (NCBI taxonomy): Eukaryota > Metazoa > Chordata > Mammalia > Didelphimorphia > Didelphidae > Gracilinanus > Gracilinanus agilis. Next base: position 538,108,686 of record NC_058131.1, read on the forward strand.
AGCCTTTGAGAATAATCTGCAAAACATTCTTACATTTACTTGTGCCTTCTTTCATTTTTAACAAAAAAGTAGATGTGGATATAGGGTTCAGTTCCTTCAGTAGTGTATCATTTCAGTGTACATTGGACTGAGATTGCCCATTAAGAGTGCTGATTGAATTTGTGATGGCCTTGAACCATTTATAATACCTAATACCCTCTGCTCTTTTTTTTCTACCACTTGAGAAGTAGAAAGGGATACATAGGACTAAGGGCCGTTATTCATTTATATTAATCTCCTGGTTGGCAGGACTGAAACATTCATCACCTGAAAGCCACTCTTGTAGTGATAAGCCTCTCTACACTTAGCTGGCCTGATTCTTGGATGACAAACCAACAGTTCAGCACTGAGCTTATATTCAAAGCCTTTCATACCTAGTAACAGGAAAATTGTGCTCCACTGGCATAGCCTGAGAGGCGGTTTCATGCCATCCACTTTTCTAAATTCCCTAGTTCTGTAGAGGTTACCATTGTATTTCCCTCACCCAGGAATGTAACTATGACATCATCTTCATCTCTTCACTCTTGCTCATCCAATTATTTTCTAAGTGCTTTCTATTTTATTTCCACAACATCTTTTATGTCCACTTCTTTCTCAGCACTTACACAACTCCCATCCTTAGTTAGGTCCTTATCACTTCTGACCTGTGTCACAACTTTCTGGATTTCTTCAAGTCTCAGCTAAAATTCCACTTTCTAAAGGAATCTTTTCCCATTTCTCCTCAATCTTAATGCTTTCTCTCTGAGATTAATCTCAGTTTATCCTATAGATATCTTATTTATATATAGTTGTTTTAATGTTGTCTCTCTCATTAAAGAACTGTAAGCTCCCTGATAGGAACTGGCTTTTGTCTTTCTTTGTATAACCAGTGGTTATGTACACATAATAGATATTTAATAAATGCTTGTTGACTGGCTATTTGACCATTTCTCTATAACAATGATGTCAAACTCAAATAGAAATGGACCCAATGAACACTTCAAATTATTTATGAGAAACATGATGGCCTGGGAACTAAAAATGACAGGTTGAAGGTAACCCAGATAGCAAATGTCAGGGATAGATTTGAACCCATAGTCTTTGACTGCAGAGCCATAACATTCTTTATACTGATCTATTCTGCATCCTCTATATCAAATGCAAACCATAAGCCAACCTCTGCTTTTACTTAAAATTTCAACCATAATACCACCTACATAAAAGGGGTCTTTTAGGCCCCAGTGCCTTTACCAGTGTTCTGGCAATCTGGATTTTCATTAGAAAAAAGAGTGACTATGGACCATTATTCTTGCTTTTGAAGTTCATAGAATGATGGCAGCTTTCATCTGTCATTAGCATTTATGACTACAAAACTCCACGAAAAAGCCTGAGGTGTAACAAAAATCCCTTAAATGCTCTATAAATGCCGATTCGCTTAGGCTGTGCCATTTTTTTTTTTATTTTTGTGTATCTACCACCTTGCCTTCCACATAGCTCACAACAAATATTTGTCTTTTTTTTTCAAGATTACATGTTGATACAATTTTTAATCATTGTTTTCTGATAGTTTGTGATAGATGTTCTATCCCTTCCTCCCATACCTTCTCTCTCCCCAAGATGTCAGGTAATATGATATAGATTCAAATGTTTATGCTTTAAGAGCAAAGGAAGGCATTTTCTATTGTTAAAACTGGGGTAAATGAAACAGTAACTTGGCTCTCCAGGGCATTTTTTTTTCCAAACAAGCCCCATGAAAGTATTTGTCACAATGATCTTTAAAAATCTAAAATTACTGTGAATGTAAGGATCATATTTGCCTTTCTCACAAATCTGCCTCACCTGTTGTTGCCATTCATGAATCTCCTTGCAGAAGAAAAGAGATGGTTAAACAAATGAAGGCAGATGACAAATATCAAAGTTGAAATGAAGAGGGCTGTTGGGCCTTCTTTCCTTCCCAGATATGGTTATGGCCTGCTTGGGTTCAGTGATCTGGGGAGGTGGAGTGTGACTTTTTATAGCAATAAGCCTTTCCTCTGGGCCGGGGAAGGCTGCCGAGTGCCCCAAAGGCTGACTCGCTGGTGACCTGCTCCAAGTGCCAGAGGTATGTTCCCAAGATGAGTCGGGCCTGCATCCAGCTCTCCCTTGGGGGAGTAAGCTGACAACGGAAACCCCAGCTCTATTTATAGGCCCTTTGGAGAGTCATCAGGTGTTGTGTGTGGATTTCCATCAAATAACTGTTATCACCAGCAGGATCACAGTGCAGCTGTAGCGACAGCGTTTCTTGGCAAAAGTTCTTCTGCTCGTCCCACCCCAACCCCCAGGGAAAGGAGGGCTCAGTGATGTGTCTCTAACTCTCAGTTGGCTGGGATGAGTAAGCCTCAACCCCTTCTTGCCCGTGAGGTGCCTACCTCCCCGACTTGGTCTCTGGCTCGCCCAAAGTGGAGAGCATTTCTAAATGAGTTTCTGGCTAGGTTCTTGCCTTTGCAGAGTTGTCCTCCAGATCGCCTATTTTTACACCCTCCCACTTCTCTGGCTTCCTGTTTGCAAACAAACTTACTTATAAAAAAGGTGTGTGTGTGTGTGTGTGTGTGTGTGTGTACGCAAAAAGAAATGGTTATAAAGGAGATTCAGTAAGGCAGCAGATATTTGCCCTTAGAAGTCTAAAGCAGAAATTTTTCTACAAGACTAAAGAAGAAACATTTCAGGGCTCCTACATGGATCTGTCCCTTTCCCTTTAATAGCCTATATATGCAGCCTTTATCCTTTCTCCCCCATTCCCCCTTCAATCAAAACTTGTCTCTAGGCTTTCTTTGTTGACTGGTCAATCAATTGATCAATGAACAAATATTACTAAATCCTTACTATGTGCCAGGAACTGGGATATAATTTTTAAAAAATAATAATGGCTAGCATTTATGCAGCAATTAAAAGCTTGCAAAGAACTTTATGAATATCTCATTTTATCATCATAACAGTCCTGGGAAGTGCACTTATTATGTCCATTTTACATAAAGCACGGTGAGATTAAATAGACTGCCCAGGGTTTTGAAGCTATTAAGTATCTGAGGCTGGATTTGAACTCAGATCCTTTTGACTTCAGCTCCACTGCTATATCTATGTGCAACTTAATTACCTCAGTGAAATGATCCATACTCTTAAGTATACTTGTTGAACTAAATAAAAATAATTACACCTAAAATTTGAATGGATAGTTGTTTTATATAATACTGAGGTGTACCTATTCCCTAGAATATCTAAGGACTTTCAATATTATTGCCCCAGGGATAATTATTTTTCTTTTTGTCAGTTATACTGAAACCAGTTGGCTCAGTGGACAGAGTGACAATTCTGGAATCAGGAAGAGCTCAGTTTAAATTCAGCATCCTTCATCTTATTTCCTTATCATTAGTGTGACCCTAGGCAAAACACTTTTCCACTGTCTGACTCAATTTCCTCATCTATTAAGTGGAAATAATGATAATATCTCCCTTCCAGGACTGTTGGGATGATAAGATGAAATAATATTTGTAGTCATTTTCAAACTTTCAAACACTATGTGAAGGCTATTATTATAACCATAATTATTCATAATGAAGTTAAGAAAGTAGATGATTGGAGGAATGCTATAAGATTAGCATACCTGGATTTCAGTGAGGCTTTTGACAGCCTCCTTTACATCCCTGAGCACAAGAGGAAGTGAGGCGGACTGGACACATTTACGACTTCAGAACTGGTTGTTGTAATTAGATCCAAATAGAGACAATTAAAGGCCATTGTTTATGGAGCACCACTGCAGAGCTCTGTAGTTGGCTCAATTCCCATAAACCTGTTCCGGAGTGACTGGGATGAAGATATGTATACTAGGTGTGACAAGATATCAGGTGTCAGAAAGGGAGTGATTAGGGTTGTAGAGATTCCAAGCCATGTTATATGAGGGGTGTTTAGCTTACAAAGAAAAAGCTTAGGAGAGGTATTATAGCTATCTTAAAGACTTACAAAGCTATCATGGCAAAAGGTATGAAAAGTGTTTTACTCTAGCCAAGGTAAAACTATAAAGAAAAGAGTTTTGGATTAATAAAGGAAAATCATTTCCCAATGATTAAGAGTTCATCAAAAGCAGAATGGGTTGCCTGCGTAAATAATGAATTCCTCACCAGTGAAGATTTTCAAGCCATTGGCCAGAACACTTATCAGAGATGGTATATGGGAGGTTCATGATTTGCAATAGATGACATTTAAAGTTTAAATTCCTAAGATTCAAAAGAGATAGTGAAAATGTAAAAGCTTCTTCACAGAGGAAGCTACCTATCTACATATTCTGATTTGCCTACTATCTACATTTAGGGAAAGAAGGAGGAAAAAAAAACAACTTATTAATACTTTCTATGTGTTGGGCACTGTGCAAGCACTTTATATTCTTACTTGTTCCTTACAACAATCCCCTGGAAGCAGGTGCTACTATTATCCCCATTTTACAGTTGAATAAACTGGGGCAGATAGAGATTAAATGATTAAACTGAATTTGAACACAGTTCTTCCCAATTCAAGGCATAGCATTCTATCCACTACGCCACCTAGCTGCCTCCAGGGAAAGGCCAACTTAAGAGCCATTGCCCAGAGAACTGAGTGCTGGAGAGTAGAAGGGGTATTACCAGCAGTTCAGGGGTGGGACAATTGGGCGAAAATGGAGTGAGAAGAGCCAGAGACCCAGTAGGTTTGCAGTGGCTAATCTGAAGTGCCATCTGCTGATTTTAATTTTTATATCATTTTTCTCAAGATTACATCAATGTTGGCATGAATTCCATTCCCACCATACATCTTATCTTTGGAGACAATGTGTTAGCTGTGTTTGACCTATCTCTTGGGCTATAGTGGTGAGAACGTACAGGCCTTTTCATGGGAGACAATTTCTTCATATTTCATTCATTGTTCTTTTATATTAAATTACTGTACCAAATTGGATCTGGGAGGGGGAGAAACTTGGAGACTGTTCTGGTCTGTTCTTGCAGGCACCTGTGTATGGGAATCTGAGTTAGAGATTTAAAATCTTTAACATTAACTCACTATATGCTGGTTTGTTGTGAAGTGACTTCTAGGGGAAGTTTCTGTATTATGGGGGTTTATTTTGGGATAGTGTATAGTCTGTGACTGTGGTTGTTCTTGCCATGAACCTGTATTGTTTTTCTGTGTCTCCCTGCGGCAGAATAAGGATACTGTTTGCAAGTTTCAGTAAAAGGGAATGCTAGTATGAAAAGAGTCACATAGGGGAAATTGAGTAAGAATCTCCATCCTCCTGACAACTTGCTTTGCTGGTTTGTCAGAACTCATGCAGGCTATGCAAATGTCATGAACTTTGAAGGCTTCCTGCAATTGAGTTTGACATTTAATTTGTATGCCATTCTCCTTATCCTGTCCCCATTTGGACTATTAAAATTCATATTGTTTAGATCCCATCCCTTGGCTTTCTTTATGTCTACACTAAGGCTGCCACTCACAAAGCTACTTCAAAGTACAATTTTTCATCTTTGATTCAAAGTCATATAATAATAGAAATTTAGAATTGGAAAAAAAATTTCAGAGAACATCTATTCCAAATTCTGACTTTTGAAGATGAAAAAACAGGTTAAGATAGCTTATAGGTGGTTTTTCTGTAGTCACAGTAAGTTAGTGGCAGAACTGAGACTTCTTAGAGCTTGGGGTTTATTTTTAATTCTTAGTTGGTGCTTTTTTTCTAGCAAACTAGAATTACAGAAGAATAAGATTTAGAGCTGGAAGAAACAATAAAGGTTACCTAGTCCAATCTTTCCATGAGGAAACTGAAGCTCACAGAGGACAATAGACTTGCCTAAGGTCACATAGGGAATTCTTGAGTCAAGATTTGACCTCACTGCTTATAAATCCAAATTTATAATCATGATGCTAGCACATATGTACACTTTTTAGCACACTGCATGACACATAGTGTAAGTGTTTATTTGATTGATTTGTTTCTTTAATTGATTAGTTGACTAATTTATTCTCAGACTTCTTTCTGAGTCTAAAAACAAGGACAATAAGAAGTCTACCAATGAGGACTTACCAATTGCCTGTATATTATATGATATTTAAAAAGTAAATATAGTCATAGTCTTTAAGGAACTTATAATCTCTCAAAAATAAAGATAATTGAAATGAAATTTTTAAATTAAGGAATTGGATTAAAAGGGAACCTATAGGTCAGAAATTATGTTGATAAATAGAAAATGTGCTGGTCTAATTAAGGAAGGCTTGCTGAAAGAAAGAATTAAAAATGGTCAGGAGGAAAGACATCGATTCATACACATGGGAAAAGAATTTGTGATAGAAGAAGGTACAGATCTCTAACAGCTAGAATGAAGCCCTAGAAATGTTTTGAGGCAAATTTGTCTTAAAACTTTAAAATATTTCTATCCTTTATGTCCAAAAGAATGATTTTACCCAGGTCACTCAAAAATTTTATCACAAGATCTTGCTTGATCCTTAGCTCTGAAATAGTGTTCCTTGTCCTATAGGAAGATCATAAGAATACAAAAACATTTTACCTAGCTAGACTAACTACATTTATTTTGTTTTATTTTTTTATATCACACAAACACACTTCTACTTCCAACTTCTTTTTCTATCCTTTTCTTTCAGAATTCCATTTCAAAATATCTCTCAAAAAAGATGATAGAGATGTAGAACTCTGTCACATATTCCAATATTTACTTGGTGAAAGTTGGAATGAAATCATATTATTTGGAATTAAGTATATGATTAGGCAGATTTTTCAGATGATTTGTTGTGGTAACAGTGGTGTTCATCTCCAAATCTGGTTTGCTGTATAATTTCCTGGAAAGGAAAGAGGCACCATATCAAGTAGTAACGTTCTTATTAAATATTGGAGGTGGGCACAGTTCCATGAAACAATCACTGCAGCTCTAGTATTTCTAAGCATATATTGTTGATTCTTGACCTTTTATTTGCATCTCTACTCCTTTAGTATTTTAGATGGGGCTTGGACATAGAGGTTGGTATAGGAAACAAAAAAATAAGAGAAGTGTCTTTCTGGGGTGAAGTTCTTAAGACTAAAAGAGAATGTTGCCATTATCTGTGTGACCTTAAACTGTTCACATTTTGCTTCTCAGAGAATGTTTCCTTCTGTACAATGGAAATAATTTCTAAGGTCCCCTCTAGCTCTAATATTCTATAACTCCCAAATAAATCTGTATCCATCTGAGATACAAAAGAGGAAATATGTAGAAGAGATTATAAATATGATATCATACAGGTATGTCTCTATAAAGCAGCATGAAACAATAGATAAAACACTGGAAGATTAAGATCAAAATGCTAGAGTTCAAACAACATCTAGATGGTATAGTAGATAGATCTTTGAACCTTGAGTTAGGAAGAGTAAGTACAAATTCAGCCTCAGATACTTGTGTCACCCCTTGGCAAGTCACTAAACCCTTGCCTGCCTCAGTTTCCTCACTTGTAAACTAAGGTGATGTAATAGTACCTATTGATATAATATATATGACATATTATATATTATATATGGTAATATATAAAAATAAATATATAATGAAATATTTTTAAAAGTTGATATAAAATGAGGCAACATATATAAAATGCTTTATAAACTTTAAAGAGTTGTATAAATGCTATCATTATCATGATCATTATCATTGTGATGGTTGTTTTTATCTTTGTATAAATTCTTATCAAATTTGGGTTTCAGTTTTCTCATCTATAAAACAAGAGGACTGGATAACTTCTAACATCTCTCTCATCTCTATAGCCTGTCTCACACAAATTTATCTATCTTCATATCTTTCTATAAATAGCCATGTAGCTATACATACATATAAAAGACCAATTTGTATACGTTTGTGTATAAAATATGGATATGTGGATGTAAAATCACCAGGAGATTCTTTTTTAACCCCTGTAGCACTAGGAAATTTAGCTTGCATAAGCAGTCTAGGTCCTGTCCTAGAATATATGCCAAGTATACTTCAGAACTGCATCCACAGCTGAAGCACAACACAGCTGGCTCTCTAAATGATTTAAAGTCTCCCTCTCTTTCAGTGAAATTAGAAACCCAGAGATTGTTTTGGTGCCTCAATGAGACTGAGACAGAACCTATAATTATGAAGTTATCAGACAATAGGTGACTTTCTACAGCCATCCTCAATGTGTTACCATCGTAACATTTTCTACTATTTAGAGTGGAAAAAAAAAAACAACACAAAAAAACAAACAACTTTTCCAGAAAGCAAGTGTGTTTTGGGGTTGGAGGCCTGGGCATGAGAGTAGGGGGGAATGTTGTTATGAAGGGAAAGAGAGGAACTGTGTGCTTCATCCAGGAAAATCTAGGAAGGAAAGCTAATCTGAGTTCCCTATTATCTGTAATTGGGCAAAGGAAAAATCCTGATTTTGAGTTGTTACTGTTGGAGTCTATTTCTTGGTTTAGCAACAGACCTTAAACCTTTGACTCCCATCCCAGAATTATTTAATCTCAAGGTTGGAAAGGACCTTGTAGACCACTTAATCCAATGCATACCTAATCAAGAATCCCCTTTACAATATCCTCTCTAAGTAATTAGTCTCACTTCAAACCAAAGTCAGAGAGGTAGTTTTGTTTTGGATTTTTGGGGTTTTGTTTTGTTTTTGGTAGGGATGGAGTATTAGGAAGGGGTGTAGTAGTGGGGGTGGGGGGTGGGAAAGGCCATACCTTTCATTGTCATAGGAAACTCCCAGAGGAGAAGTTCCCTCCACAGAATATTACAGATATGCAATTTAGTCTTAGAGAGTTTCCTGGGGCATTCAGAAGTTAAATGACTAGTCAGGATTACATTGTTAGTCAGTCTTCTGAATCTGAAGTAGGGTGGGAACCAAGTTCTTCCTGACTTTCAGGCTGGCACTCTAGTCAATATACTTTCCAGAATCTCTAAGTCAGAAGCATGGTGCACTGGAAGAAATCAGAGGCTTCACATTAAAATTTTGGCCCATCCATGAAGCAAACTGGAGATCCCTTTTGTAGATAAGGTCCAATTTTTAGAGGTTAGTCTGGTCTAGTGGATAACTTATCTATTGAGACAACTGGAAAATAGATTAGTCTCAGCTTTTAAATAGACTGTTTTAGGCCCTTGGGTAATGATCACACTGAGTCCTCGGCAAAGTAGCCCTATCCCTTCCCAAGAGAAGAATACCTATTATTAGAGATGCTTACAATTAAATAAATTAGATCTGGGGGTGGGGGTAGCAGGACTTGTAAGGGATAATTCACTTCCATACCATGAGAATGTAAAAAGTGTTTTTTCTTGGTACCTTAAGTGGAGAACAACTATAATATATATTCAGGGGTTTCTAGGGTTTAATTTTTTTATTTTTATATGCAGGGGCAACTTTGGCAGAGTAGATAGACTCTCAGAGCCAGGAAGATGTGATTTCAAATAATGTCTCTGAGGAACACTGACTGTGTGGCCCTGGGGAAATCAATTACCCAGGGTTCTTAGGAACTCTTTAAGACTAAAAATTGTAGAAAAGTGCTTATTTATATTTGCAAAGGAAATTAATTCATCTAGGAATTACTTGAATGAAGTCATAGATATGTTATTTTTCCCCAAACTTTTGAGATAGTGATGCTATCTCCACTCAACTTCCTAAAGCGCCATAGAATAAACACAATTGAAATTTATAGAATGATTATTTCTAAGTCCCATGATTCAAGACCAGAAATGTATTATATGGACTGTGTTTTAGCCCTCAACCTTCATATGTCTCCATTGAGGTGGGGAATAGTGTCTTCCTTTCCTCCTCTTTGCTTAAATTTTCCTGAAGGAATAAACCAATGGATTATACAAATAAAGGAGAAAAGAATATAGTGGACGAGACTATATTCTAGTTGTCAAAAGGACTTCTAGATCATTTTACAGAATGGCATGTACACTTTTTCTAATTAGAAAGGGAGGGTCTCAGGTTTGTGACATATTTTATATTTGTCATTACTTCTCTTTTTTAGAACTATGATTGCTTTTGATCTTATTGAATTGTATAGTTTATACAACTTATATAGTTGAGCTGTATACTTTAAATTTTATTTAAGGGTTTAATGGTCGTTAGTGTTCTTTGGTTTTCTGAATGAAAAATTGAGCCTTAGAAGAGTAAATAGCAGAGACAAGGTCACATTAGGAAATGAATATTGGAGTTAAGATCAAGATCCAGGACTTCTGACTTCTCATCTCTGAAGTGGATGTGTAGAACTTTGCTTCTCTCCATTTACAAGTCAACCAACATCTTTCTGAAATGTGCACCTCAAAAACATCTGTGAGATTCCAATGAAGTATGGTGCAACCTTTAGCTAAAGGTTAAGTAGTCTAGACTTACATTGGGGAGTGACTTGAGATAGGATTAACTCTATTTCCTTCTGGAATGTAGTTAAAGGTTAAATAAGACTTTCTTTGCTGGTATCAAATGGTTGTCTCCTTAGGCAGATTCCAAGTGCCAAACATTTCCCGGTTGCTGGCAGGAAACCACTGGCCCCAAAGAACAGTGATTTTATTTTCCTTTCTGCCTCTTGGTTTATTGTTCATAAGAACAGAGAGTGTGTGTGTGTGTGTGTGTGTGTGTGTGTGTGGTTATATTTTTATTGTGATTCCATACTTTGTACAAAATTTGTCAAGCTAATGGATACTACTAAAAATGAGACTGAGACTTTTTCAACAGGGTAAAGATAGAGAATAAAAGGACATAGGGACAGGGGTGGCAATATAAGATGGGTAGACGACAAGATAGGAAATAGAAATTAAGCAATCCAGGCTACATGCTATAGTGGAAGCAGCTTTAGATCTAAAAATAGCACACTAATATGAGTATTAGCTCTCTTACTTAATAGGTGTGTGACTATAGACAAATCACTTTAATCTCTCTAAATCTTATTGTCTCACCTATAACATGGGGGAAATGACACTCCCTACCTTAATGGGTTGTTGTAAGGAAAGTACTTTGTAAATCTTCCAAAGTATTATACAAATGTGAATTGTTATTATCTCAAATATTGATTGCTATAAACTCACCCCAGGAGCACTAAGCTAAGTAAAATAGGCTCGATCACAGACAATGGAATATATGGAGTACAGCTCATTTGTGAGTTGTTTCTTTGGGACTACAAACACATTTTTCAATAGAAACACACAAGTTTGCTTTTTAGAGAGAAAAGAAAGGACCCAGTTTAGCTCATAAAACTTAACACCCAATTCTATTGAAATATTGAATACTTATAATGAAAAACAGGAAATGATAAGTCTATGGGTTGTTGAATGCCTAAACCATTAAACTGAATAAGAAATAGTTCTGTGGTGTTTTTATTCTTTATAAACTTTCTGGAATGATGGTATTTGAGAAAAAGCAGGTTTCATTAAATAATGCAGATATATAGATGGAGATTTTTTGGTCACTTCCAGATGGTACTCCTTGGTACTTTCAAAGACTTTTTAGAAGTTGATGAGAGTTGTTTTTGTTTTTTTAAAGATCACAATGTATATTTATTGCCCACAAATGACACTCTTCATCACTTAAAGACTTAAGAGTTAAAAACATTGTGGGTGATACTGGATTGATACCTGGTGATCACCATTTTGTTTCCTGCTAGCCATCTGGAACACTCAAAGCTCTTTATCATGCCAAGAGGCTCTCTGAAAGCAACGAAAGGATATCTGCCCTTTCTAACTATGGAGCCTTCCATTCAGTTATCTGACACAAGACAAAGACACTGTCAACTTAACCCAGATCATAAGTTTCATGACTCATATAGTTCCCCTTCTTATCTTCTCTTCTCCCCCTCATGACTTTGCCAAATTCTGACTGTAGTGAATGGAAGCCTCCAGGATTTTCAATGAGGCATCCAAACTACAGCTGACCATGGTAAGTAATTCTATTGCTACAACAGCAACACCAGCCTCCCCTCACTGTAAGTTCCCATAAAGTACTATTTGCCACTTTCATGACTCCAGCTGCTGACCAATGCTGGTTGCAGGCTTTGTTGTCCCTTATCAGTCTCACCCTCTTTGCACAATAAAGGAGAAATTTGGGGGATACAATTCTCCAGTAAAAACCCAATTTCTCACCATCACCTATGTGCAAAGTGACAGTGAGATAGGCAATGGATTGGTGATAAACTGATGCCTGAAGCTCAAATCTCTTCCCCTGGTGCATGAGGAACAAGTCGGCCCAGGTATAAATTATGATGAAGTGACTAGATGTTGGTGAAAACACTAGCAAAAAGGATCTGAGGGTAAAATTACTATCAAAATGCTCAAATTGAAGAACATCATAGAAACTGGTCTTATCCCAATATAGCTGTTCCTTCCCACTAAAAGGTTCAGGTGAACAAAATCTGTATACCATCCACAACTGAACTTTTCCCCTCTACATACAGATAATCCAAACTGTATTGCTATATCTTTATGCCCCAGATTGTAAATGGCAGTAAGCATTATTAGAGTAGGATATTCAGCTGAAGGAACACTACCTAACCCAAGAGGATATTTGTGTTTGGAAACTGACTTCTAATAATGAAAGAAAATACTTTTTTCCTCTCTAAAAAAATAAAGAGGAGATGAACGTAGCCCCCCCCCAAACCCCAGGTAGCCAGTGTATGTGGCCTAAAAACACAAAATGGTGGAGGATTCTTAACATAAAAGTTGAAAGTAACCACCTATAGGCCCCACCATAGAAAATATTTAGGTAACTGATTATGGGAGAGCTAGTAAGGGGGTAGATGCTGGTTTGTTTATAGCTTGCTGGCTCTTTTTCAGGGGAAAGAAAGAGTCTGGGGAATGGAAGAAAGAAAGAGAAGGAAAGAAAGAAAAATAAGAATCCATCTTAACATGCAGGTCCATTTTTTTTTTTCTTTTTCTTGTGGAAATTCCAACTGCAGAAATGGCAGGACACAAGGCTTCCAGTCTCTTCACAGAAGGACTTAATTCTCAATGGTGCTGACCTTAGCTTTTTCATTCCTTCTGATCATCACTGCTGGTTCTGGAGGACCGACTCCTAATCTGGTTTTTGAGCTGTTCTATCAACTCTGGATTTTGTTGCTGTAGCTGCTGAGCAAAGTGTTGGCCTGCTTGGATGAGGTTGGAGAGGTTATTTGGAGACCGGTTGCCTCTGGCAGCTCCAGAATGATTTTGGATACTTGATGCCACCCCAGACACAACTTGCTGTACTTGAGGATTATTCATGAGGTTTGATGCCATATTCCTCAAACTTGGGTTATTCAGTAAGCCAGCTAGGTCAATGCCTCCAGTGTTTTCTGTAACATCGGATGTTTCTTTCATTTTCTTTTGAGCTAACTTGAAGTTTGTTTTGTACATGTCATTGTCTGGGTCCAGCTCCAGGGCCTTCTTATAGTAGCCCACAGCCTCCTTGTACTTGTTTAAACTTAAAAGTGCTAAACCCATTCTGCCATAGGCTTTGCTGTAGTAAGGGTCTATGCCAATGGCTCTTTCACAGTCTCTCATAGCACCTGCATAATCTCCAATTTTGCTGTAGGCCGCAGCTCTGTTGCAAAAATACACTGCATTGGTCGGATTTAATTCAATTGCTTTTCCATAGAAAGAGACTGCTTCTTCAAAGTTTTCCTTTTTCATTTGTTCATTTCCTTTCCTTTTGAATCTCTCAGCTTCAGGTGTCTCTCTATCGATGAAAGGCTCAGAATTCCTGCGTATGTTGGGCATCTCTTCTCTTTCTATAGCAGCTTCAAATATTTCTGGCAGAGTTTGGGATACAGCTAGATGTCTGTCTTCAACAGTCACCTCAAAAGCTGTCTCCAGGCACTGGATTGAAGCTTCCAAACTCTCCTGCGCATCAGAAGAGAGGCCTCCATGTTTCACTTGTTCATGCAGGAACCGAATGATAGAATAAGCAAGGCGCTTCCTGTCCTCCATCTTTATGGCCCTGAAGAGGGATCTTGTGATTTTCAAAATCAGATCAAGCTGCCGAGGCCTCCCACCCCCCCACCCCCCACCCTGCTGCCTACTGCGTCTGCGCTGACGCCTGCGCACCTCACCAACTACTCCTCCTCTTCCTGTCTGCCATGGCGATGACTCGGAGGCAGTACCCTCCTCCACTCCTTCCCTGTTCTCGTGGGCCCCCTCTGACTGACCCCAGGCGCAGGCGCGGATTACCATGGGGGCCAGTAGTAGCGGAAGAGAAGTCTAGGTCCCTGGTAGTTTAAGATTTGCTACTTTTGCAGGCTTTGGGACCCATAAGAAGTAGGCAGGCTGTCTTTGGAATTTCGTTTTTATGCTCTCCATGACTGCCATTCTTAAGCCTAAATTCATTTCCAAATAATACTTTAAATTTCATTATTCTTTTGTATCACCAGGATTCAAGTAATGCCCATCAGCCGTAATTAAAGTTGCTTTTAGCTCATTGTGGAAGAAGATTTTGTGAGTGTGTGGTAACTGAGTAAGAGAAAAGATTTTTAAAAAACCCAAAATAGTCAGGCCTAGAGACAGGAGGTCCTAGGTTCAAACCCGGCCTCAGCCACTTCCCAGCTGTGTGACCCTGGGCAAGTCACTTGACCCCCATTGCCCACCCTTACCAATCTTCCACCTATGAGACAATACACCGAAGTACAAGGGTTTAAAAAAAAAATCAAAAAAAAAAAACCCCAAAATATTCAAATCTGTTTCCAGACACTTCCTAGCAGTGACCCTTGGGCACACCATTTAACTCCCATTGCCTTGCCCTTACTGCTCTTCTGCCTTGGAACCGATACACTGTATTGATTCTAAAACAAATGATAAGGCTTTTTTTTTTTTTTTTAGTTTAGTTTTGTTTCGTTTTTTTTTGTTTGTTTGTTTTTTTTAAAGCAAAAATGTGTTCAAGAAGAAGACTATATTTGTAGGAATTGATGTGAAGTAGAATTAACAGAGCTAAGTGGTGAAATGCAGAGGTCAAGAATTAGGGAAACCTTGTAAAATATTTATATTACTCCAGGATTAAGAATAGAGTCTTATGATGATCCTCAGTTTCACATAGAGGAGTATTTAGAAGGGAAAAGATAAATACCTGGTGCATCTCCCAGAAAATGTTAGGAGATAAACCTAGTTTTTTGTCCATTCCCACAGCAGCAATCACCTTAGTCAAGACCCTTATTATCTTGATTATTGCACCAACCTCACAATTGGAAACCTAGCCTTTCAGTTTACGCTTCTGCTCCCAACTCATCTTCCATGAAGTTGCTAACCTGATATTCCTAAAGCTTAATCTAACAGAATCACTCTTCTATTCAGTAAATTCCCTGGATCCTCTAGGATAAAATGCACACTCCTTTGATTGGCATTTTAAGTCCTTCATTATCTGACTTCAATTTCTCTGTCTGGATTGATTTCACATTATTCAAACTGCACATACTCTGAATATTCCATCTTCTGCTTCTGTGTCTTTACATGTATTGTGCAGAAGGCCTTTACTCCTCAACTCTGCCTTCCTGTAATCCCTTCAAAGCTCAACTGAAGTGCTACCCCTGTCAAAGACCTTTTCTAATTTCCCCTGTTTCTAGTGGCCCCTTACCATTTCTCCACAAAAAATGAGTATATTTTTATTAATTTTGTATATAGTTTGTATAGTACTTTAAGATTTACAAAGCTCTTTGCAAATATTATCTCATTCAATTCTCACAACAATCTTGTAAACTAAGTACAATTATGATCATCATTTTATAGATGACAAAACTGTCAGAATCTAAGTCTGAGAGAGGTAAAATGACTTTCCCAGAGTCACATAACCACTAAATGTGTATGAATAAATTTAAAAGCAGGTCTTTCCAAATGTACTTTTATCCACTGTGCCACCTCTACTTGTGTACCTGCAGTTTTCTTTCTAATAGTTTAAGCTATTCAAGGGCAAGGACTTTTTCCTTTTTGACCCCATAACCCTATTAATCATTATACTGTTTGGAACATTGTAAGCGTTTAAATTGGTGTCAGTGTGATCCTTTGACGGTGATATCCTATGAACCTTTGAAATCCATTAATCTGTCATTGCAGCCTATTATTCAAAATATCAGCTTTTTATTCTGTGATATTGGATCTAAGAGTTATATTCTGATCCTATAAGTAGACCCAAGCACTCTCTTCCTGAATCTTAAAGAAATTAGGCTGGGAGGCAGGTAGGTGGCTCTGTAGTTAGAGAGCCAGGCTTGGAGACAAGAGTTCTAGGGTTCCAATCTAGCCTCAGACACTTCCTAGCTATATGACCCTGGGCAAATCACTTAACACTCACTGCCTGGCCCTTACCATTCTTCTGCCTTGGTACTGATATTTAATACTAATTCTAAGACAGAAGTTAAGTGTTTTTTTTTAAAAGAAATACATTGGGCAATGGACTAATAAGAATTTTACTAGAAAATTCTTCTCCATTCACAAAGTTTGTTGCTGACTTTAAGGGAAAGCTGAGCCAACACATGGGTGGCAACAGCAGAGTAGAAAAGGAGTACACAGCTGTCAGAGACTTGATGTATAACATCATGTTCACTCATCTGGGCTAGAATACTTGCAAATATCAGGACTGGTTTTATAAAAATGATGGAGGAATTCAAAGCTACTAAGTGCAAACCAAGAATACAACAAGGTTTATCAGCAGGATAATTCATCCATCTCTAAGAAGGCAACATTTAATTTCATAAAAAAGTAAAGTGCAGGAGGCAGCTGGGTGGCTCAGTGGATTAAGAGTCAGGCCTAGAGACAGGAGGTCCTAGGTTCAAATCTGGCCTTAGATACTTCCTTGCTGTGTGACCCTGGGCAAGTCACTTAACCCCTATTGCCTAGCCCTTACCACTCTTCTGCCTTGGAACCTATCCACAGTATTGATTCTAAGATGAAAGATAAGGGTTTAAAAAAATAAAGTGAAAAAAAAGCTTAAAGAGATGCATAATTCTTGTTTCAGTAAGAAGGCAAATGAAATTCAGTTTTACACTGAAAGTAACAACCCAAAGCACTCCTATGATGCTCTCTTTATGGGCCCATTACCTACAGTGCATCTCAGCTTCTCAGCACTGATGGAGTCACACTGATAAGTGATAAAAACATGACCTGGAGATATGGGCTGAACACTTCCATAGTGTTCTCCACAGACTATCATCAATCAATGCTGAAGTCATTGACCATATAACTCAGACTGAAGTCAATCTTACTTTAGCCAAACTTCCAATTGAAGAAGAGGTTTTGAATGCCAATGGGCTCCTCTCATGTGGCAAAGCATCTGGTGCTTGATTTCATTCTGGCAAAGAATTACAAGGCAAGAAGTTCACTGTTCATACAAAAGATAACTGAGATCTTCCAGCTTATTTAGTAAGAGGAGATTATTCCCCCCAGGAGACTGAGTTTGCTTCCATTGTCCATCTCTATAAAGGAAAAGAAAATATGACAATCAGGACTAGGACATTGCTGGCAAGATTCTTGCTAGAGGTCTCCTTAATCCTTCACCTGGATGATGGTCATCAACTTGAGAGGCAGTGTGGCTTCAGAAGAGGCCAAGGAAGAGTGGATACTATGTTTGCTACTCAACAACTTCAGAGGAAATGCCAGGAGCAGAATCAAGATCTATATATAAAGTTCATACATCTGACCAAGGCCTTTGATACTGTCAATTGTGAGGCCTTGTGGAAGATCACAACAAAATTTGGTTGCCCCAAGAAGTTCATCAGTATTGTATGCCAGCTCCATGATGGCTTGCTTGCACAGGTTCTAATTAATGGATGGATGGATGTTCTTGCACTTTCCCAGATACTGGTGAAGTGAAGCAGGGCTAGGAGCTTGAGCTCATGGTTTCTTAGCATGATTTTTCTGCAACATCAGACATCTCCAGTGAGGATGAAAATCACATCAAGGATACCACCACAATGATGGCAAAATTATTTAACCTGAAAAGGCTACAACTAAGACTAAAGTGGAGGGAGAATAGGTACATGACTTTCTCTTTACAAGTGACTGTGCACTCAATCAGCCTCTGAGAGTGAGATGCAACAGAAGATAAGCTAATTCTGGCCAAGCATTCAGTCTTTACTGCCAAATGCATTTTGAGAAGGGGTCTAGAGGCTTTACCTGACTGCCAAAGTGATCCATTATATATAAAAAGGTTAAGAACGCCATCCCTTTATTTTACAAAGAGGAAGAAACTGAGGCTTAGAGAAAATTATATCAATAATAATCATTTATTAAGCACTTACTCTGTGTAAATCATGGTGGTAGGCTTTGGGGATATAAAGAAAAGTATCAGACCTTGACCTCAACATGCTTATATTCTGAAGAGATTATGCTCTTAAATAGCTTAAGGATTTAAATTTCCCAAGATCATTTTTTAAACCCTTACCTTCCATCTTAGAATCAATGCTGTATATTGGTTCCAAGTCAGAAGAGTGGTAAAGGCAAGGCAATGAGGGTTAAGTGACTTGCCTAGGGTCACACCACTAGGAAGTGTCTGAGCCCAAATATGAAACCAGGACCTCATGTCCTTTAGGCTGGCTTTCAATCCACTTCATCACCTACCTGCCCCTGCAAGATCATTTTTAAGTAAATAGTTGAGACCATTTTCAAACCCTGATTATTAGGAGTACAGGTTTAGTAATCTATCCTGGGTCTTCTTCTTTTTCTTCATTCATCCCTTTTCTCTCAGGAATCTCAAACTAAGTATATCCAAAACAGAACTTATGAACTCTCTAAAACCATCTCTCCTTCCCATCTTTCCCATTACTGACTAGAGTTTCCATCATCTTCCCAATCAGCCATGGCCACAACTTTGGCATATGATACTTCTTCTGACTTATACTTTCCCTACATATCCAATTTGTTGTCATATCTTGTCTTTACCTTTACTAAATTTCTTCTATCTCCACTCAACATCTCTCATATGCACTGTTGCAACAGGTTTCTTAATGGTCTTTTTGCCAAAATTTTTTCTACATTGATTTTTCTAAAATATTGATCTAAACACATTATGCAACTACTCAGTAAACTCTAGTGGCTCTCAATTGCCTCCAGGATGAAACACAAAATCCTTTGGCATTTAAAGCCCTCCACCATCTAGCCCCTTTTGCCTTTCCAATTTTTTAATATTTTGCTTCTCTCCATGAAATTTTCAGTCCAGATCCCCAGGTCTGCTTGCTATTCCTTACACAGAATACTCCATTTCTTATAGAGGATTCTCCAGATACCTTGTATAGAATAATCTGCCTCCTTACTTCCAACTCCTAGCTTTTTTTGGTTTCTTTCAAGACATAACTCTATACCATCTGCAAGGAGGCCTTTCTTATTTTTTTTCCCTTATCTATTTACTTCCCCACCCCTATCACCTTGCCCACCTTAGTGCCTTTCCTCTGTGCTTATTTTCTATTTATAAAGTTTATATCTTTGTAGGAACACAAGTCCATGGTGGCTACCCTTTAGAATGTGAGCTTCTTGAAGGCAAGAATCATGTTTTCGCCTTTATTTGAATCGTTTTGAATTTTGTTCTTAATACAGTGCCAGACACATAGAGTTTAATAAATTCTTGCTAATTGACCAAGTCTTTCCACTTCCTCATGATGTGGTCTCTCCTGAATTATTACTGTATGAATTCTGGCTCCTTGTTCTCCCTACTTTTAACCTTGGCCATTATTAGTTCAGAGTGAAAGAAGCCTAGTTATTAAGGATGATCTATAGGCTAATTAGAAATTTTAGAAATACACGAGTATGCTGTGTGGAGCTAACCTGTTTCTGTGTATTTTAAAACTATGAAAGCCTAAATGTTTGTTTTTTTATCTGTCCCTTGAGCTATGTCATACCCTCCAGGCTCATTTCCACACAGTTAAGCTTATCTCTGAAATCTTTTGTGAAGACTGTTTAAAACTGATTCAAATGATAGTAAGTGACAGTTAATTAAAAGACACTTTGCTCACCCAGGAAAGATTTCCTTTTTTGTAAGTGTTTTACGTGTGCTTTCATTTGTGCCTAATTTTTTTCTTTGGAGAAACATTCTTTAGTGTGTTTTAACTCTTTTCCTGAATTTTTCTGAATATTGTTGAATTGAGTCACTGAAAGAATATTTATAGGTTTCAGAAATGAAAGGTTTTTATGCCTTTTCAAAGCTCTTCTTTCATCAGTCTTCTAGCCATGTCAATCACCATTCAAAGACACTGTGAGGAAAGCTGTTGAAGCTAAAGTTTGACATTAAAGAGTGGAGTCATGACTCTGAGATATAGTGATCTCATACTTCTTGTCCTCTCATTTTATGCTGAAATATGAACCTCTTTCAAATGTACTGAAGTGCATCTCTCCAGAGTCCAGTAAGATCTGCCAGGCATAGGTTATTGTCTATATTCCTATTTAGAATAAATGAAATTTGTAATTAGGAAGGACCTTACATCTGTAAAATGGGGTTAAAAATTCCTATAATAGATACTTTATGGAATTCTTAAGAGGGTCAAATGAGATGTTAAATACTTTGAAAACCTTTAAATGCTATGTAATTGTCGATTAACATTTATTTTTTTACTTTCACTCCAGTCTGGGAAAGATTTTGGGAAAAGAATTGGGAAAGCATCAATCAACACCGTGTACCCTACTCATGCAACCAGAGGCATAATATGGGACTGACAGCTTTCTAAGAGCTGGTTTGTGAGCTTCCTCTCTTCTTGCTGGAGCACTGTCCCTTCCTAAGTTTCTCATGTGCTAAACAGCAAGTTTGTCTTTGAGCCTTTTTTTTTCCTTCTTCCCTGTTCCCAACTTCTTAATAAATCATACTACTTTCTCTCCACTTTCCTTTATAATCGATCTATACTCTATTTTCATTACTAAATTCCACATTCTCTTATTATCCTACATTGTAACATTGGCTACCAACTTGTTATAGGTCTTCATCACAAACCACCTTGGCCATTACAGTAGTCTGCTGGATGGTTTCTCTACCTCAATTCTGTCTCTGCTCTAGTCCATCCTCATTAACTTCATCTTCCAAAGTATGATTCTGATCATGTCACTATCCTATTCAATAAATTCCAGGAGCTCCGTATCATAGTATTCAAAGCTCTTCACTACCTGGTCCCCTCCTGTCTTTCTAGTTTTCTTATACTTTACTTCCTTCTACTTACACTGTAATCCAGTGACACTGGCTTCTTTGCTGTTCCTCAAATATTACATCCCACCTCCAGACTCCAGAATATTTTAAGTTGCTGTTCATGATGCCTGGTAATGCTATCCTTCCTCATCTCCCCTTTCTTCCTTCCCTGGCTTCCTTCAAGGGCCACATAAAATCTCATCTTCTATGAAAAGCCTTCTCTGATTCTCCTTAATGTTCATACCTTTCTTCTATTGATTATCTCTGGTTTATTACATTTATGAACATATAATATACATACATACACATATAGGTGTGTGTATGGTTTGTACATAGTTATTTTAATCTTATTTCCCTAGTTGGGAAAGTGAGTTCCTTGAGAGCAGACACTGTTATTTGTCTTTATTTCAGGAGCAGCCAGGTGGTGCACTGGTCATACAACCAGAAAGGATCTGTAGTACAATTCATAACTAAGTCTTCTTAGTCCAGGGTACTATCTACTACTACCATGTTCATTGAATTCTAGTTCAAACATAAATTTGACCTGGTCTTCTTCCACCGTTTTGGTCTATTATGACAGTTTCTCAGACCAGTTTCCTTGAGAACTCAAGGAGCATACCCACTATCTTGTCTTTAAAACGGGAGGTCAAAAAATGGTTAGCTGGATTGAAAGGTAAAGAAATTTATTTGTGCTCTAAGATAAATTAATTGGGCTAGTAGCAGTTTTAGTTTCTTATGATATAATTTAGGGTTTTATCACTTTTTAGACTCCCTTAGAGCAATGTGCAGCATTACTTGGGGGAAAGGAAATGGAAAAGTATTCAAGCCTTGGAATCATGGGATTTTGCTAAAGATCATATGTGTTCCTATGGGAAATTACTATTACCAGAATTCTCTATAGTGACAGGAAATCTCCAAGATGGTAGAGGTCTCTTAAAAGATAAAATCATTCTTGTCTATCTTGTTGTTTCTAATAGAGTGGGAAGTAAATGTCAAACCCCAAAATTCTATTTCCTTGGACTCAGAGGTTACTTTATCTGGGGAGAAATGGTTTCCCCCAAATTCACTATACTCAGGTTTATCTAGCTTTTCCAGTGATTCTTTAGTATTTCTCAACTCTCTTCTTGTACACCAGTCAAATACACCTTATTGTTCATCACTTTATTATGAAAACATTTTTTAAAAGTCTACATGATCACAGTGTTAGAAACTTTGTCAGGTGCAAAATGAAGTCAACATATGACACAAGCTCTAGTAGAATATCTAGTATGAATTAAAACTCAAACACAAAAGACTTGCAATTCACACTGTTATTTAATAGGTGCATTTAAGAGTTGTCAAATGAATCCCTAATACTACTATTTCCCTTCATTACATGTATACTTTCAATAAGTCAGGGAACCTTTCACTGCTCTTCTGTCTACCTCTTTTTCTAGCTTCCTTCAAAACCTTTTCCAAGCAATTTGGTTGATGAAATACACCATGAGTCAGCTTCAGTCAGCTCAAAGCCTTCATTACAGTGACTGGAGTTGATTCAGCAGAATAGCCCATTCTTGACATCTGCTTTATGTTGATGGCCTCCTTCTGTGTATGTCTCATCTCTTATATTTTAATTATGCATGTATATGAGCACTTGGCTACTGTTAAATCTCTGGTTAGTTCTTACAGTGTTGTACTTTTTTCAAATAGAAAAGAATATCAGTATTTCATAAACCCCTCGTTTTTATTCTTCTTTACTTTTGCTTTGTAAAAAATAAAATACAACAATAATAGTCAGAAAAATCAACCTCAGCTCTTTATTAAAAGTATTATAATAAAAGTAAATCCTAGAAATAAAAAGAACAGATGGCCAAGTTATGTATTTATTTGTATTTTATGAAATCAGTTACTCTTTATAGTTTAAAGAAAATCAAAATCAATATTTTAAGAATTTGAAAAATGTTAAAGGTAATTTGACTGAACAAAATTTCTCTGTTCAGTTAACCAAAAATATTTCACCAAGCACATGTATCAAGCACTTCCTACAACTTTCAATTATCTAAATAAAATAAAAATGTTCATCAAAGTCAAGTAAAGAAATATTTAGTTTGAAGAGGTTGTTCCAAAATTCTTCTGTTCTTTGGATAAGAACTTGAATTAAAGGATTTTTAAAGTTCCTTCCAACTATTTTCTAATATTTAAAATTTACAAACTATAACAGAAATGTATATGGGGAGGATTAAAAACAGTAATAAAACATCAAGACAGATCAAGTGTAGTGGTTTAGGGAAATACTATAAGAGAAATAAATGATAATAAATCAAAAGATATTTATTAAATGGTTACTATGTTTTAGGCACTGTCCTAGGTACTACGGATACAAGTGCAGGAAAGGAGCAATCCCTACTCTCAGTGAGATTATATTCAAGTGGTAGAGACAAGTATACACACACACACACACACACACACACACACACACAAGCATAAATATAAAGTTAATAAATACAAATATATACAAAGTACCTAAATATACATACTTTGTTAGAGGACTACCAGGTAGGAGGTTCAGGAAAGACATCATATGTCACATGGTGCCTAGTCTGTATCTTAAAAGAAGAAAGGGGCTCTATGAGGCAGAGATAAGGAGAAAGTCTATTCCAAACATTTGGGATGACCAGTGCAAAAGCATGGAATGGAAATAGCGTGGTATATGTGAGAAACAGAGACCAGTTTGGCTAGATTATAAAGTGAGAAGGAGGAGTAATACTCATTGAGACTTGGAAGATAAGTTAGGACCAAGTGGTGAAAGGTTGTAAAAGCCAAATAAAGGAGTTTATTTTTTATCCTAAAGGTAGTAAGAAGCCACTGAAATTGATTGCATTAGGGAGTCACATTGTTATATCTATGTTTAAGGAAAAATATTTTGGCAGTAGTGTGCAAGATACACTAGAATGGTGAGAAACTGAAGCAAGGAGGCCAATTGAAAGGCTGTTGGAATAATCTAGGAAAGAGGTGATAGGGCCTAAACTATGGTTGTACCTATATGAGTAGAGGAAGGGGTGAGAAAGAGAGTATGAAAGCATAAATGGCAAAATTTGGCAACTGATTAGATATGTGGGATGAAGAAAAACTGATAGATGAATCAATGGTAAACCAATAAATTATTCAATAAGAAAATATGGAGTTCCACTATGGGCAGGTATTAAGCTAGTTTTAAAGGCATAAGCTCTTAATTTGGAGTCATAAAAATATTTTGACAACTGTAGCTCAATATAATTGTTTTCCTTTGTAGTCCTATGTATTTTCTTTATGCATTCAAAACATTCTGAGGAGTTCATGGATTTCATCTAACAAAGAGATTTGTGATACAAAAAATATCAAGAATATTTGCTCTGGGAATACAAAGAAGAAGGCAATAATTTTTTCTTTTAAAGAGTCTACTTCCTATTGGGAAAATATAACTAAATATAAAGTATAAAATGTAGATATAAAAGTATTTGAGGGAGGTGTAGTCAGTGTATAATTAAAATTCTCTGAGTAGATGAGTGTAACATTTAACTCTGTCTTCAACACAACTTTACTATCAAGTGACTTGAATCCCATGAATTAACACAAATATATAAGACCAAAAGCCATTCATCAATGGTGGTAGTCAAAGGATAAAAAAAAAATTCTCAAAATTAAGAATTAACAACATTACCAACAATATGAAAGATGGCTCCAAATTACTAATAAAATGAGTAAAACAAATAAAAGTAAATCTGAGATTGTACCTCATACTTAGACCAAACTGACAAAGAAGACCAACTATGAGAGCAATCATTGTTGGAGGAATTGTGAAAAGATGGCCACACTAATACATTCTTGATAGAACTGTATATTGGTCCATTCATTTTGGAAGTCAATTTTCAATTTTGATAATAAATTGATTAGAATGCCCATGCCTTTGGTCTAGAGATCTTTCAACTATTTAAATACCTTATGAATATCAAAGAAAGAAAAAAGGATCTATATGAAGAAAAATATTTATAGCAGCAATTTTTTGCATGTCAGTGAACATCCACTGAGAAATGGCTGAACAAGTTGTAATACATGAATATGATGGAATATTATAGCATTTTAGAAAATACTACTAATGATACAGAAAAGCAAAGAAAGACATAGGAAATAATGCAGAATGAAGTAAGCAAAATCAGAAAAATACTATCTACAATGACTATAAAAATGGAAATTAAAAGGACAATAAAAGGGGGATTGAATGCTGCATAATTATAACAGAGCTTGAAATCAAAGAAAAGACAATGCAACTCCATTTATTGCAAAAGTATGAAATATTTGATTATGCTATTAAATGTGTTTGTTAGCTTTTTGTAGCTAGTTTTATTCTATTCTTCTTTTTTAAAAATTCTTTGCTGTAAGTGGCGACCCTCAAAGTAAGAGAGGGAAAGAGTATATTTAGAAATGAAGATGATATTAAAACAAAAGATAGCAATAAAAGTACAAAATATAAAAGATTACCTGAGGCCTCTTATACCAATGTGGTATTTTAATGTTCAAACCCAGGAATTACAAAATCCATAGAACTTTGTTTATATAAAGAGGTAAAAATGTTAGGAGCTAAATTAACTTATGTCTAAGTCATTTGTTACCGGGTGAGAGAGATTGAGAAACATCCAGTGCAGGTTGTTTAATTTTCACCTGCCCTCATTCTCTATTTTTTCCTATATACTCTTAGTAAAGAATGTATAGTAGAAAGAAAAGAAATAACATTGACCTAGGAGATTTCAATCTGGCTGCTAAACTTATTATTATTATTATACAAACCTGGACAAAAGTGTAGAAACTTTGTGAACTTTGGTTTAGCTCATCTGTAAAATGGGAGAATAATATATTCAAAGATTTATTTTGATCATCTAACAAAGCTATGTATGTTTTTGTTGGGAAAACCAGAAAGCAGTCTGACAAAAACTAGATGTAGACCAATACTTTATACCATTTACTAATATAAGATCAAAATGGATACATGACCCAGGCAAAAAGGAACATATCATAAGTAAATTAGATCAGAGAACATATTATTTATCAGATTCATGTATATGAGAAGAATTTATGAATAAACAAGAGAGAAAGCGTTGTAAAATATAAACGGGATAATTTTGAGTTAAATTTTAAGTTAAAAAGGGTTCATACAAATAAAATTAATGCAGTCAAGATTAGAAAGAAAGCAGTATGATGGGGGACGGTTTCTCAAATAGAAGTCTCATGTCTAAATTATATAGAGAACTTTGTCAAATTTGTAAGAATATGTGCCATTCTCCAATTAATAAATGGTCAAAAGAGAAAAAGAGTTTTTGGATAAAGAAATCAAAGTTTACATATAAATATGTGAAAAATGCTTAAAATCATTATTGATTCAAGAAATGCAAATAAAAACCAGATATCATTTCACACCTATAAAATTAGCTAAAATGATAAAAGGACAAAATGACAAATGTTGGAGGGTATGTGGTAAAATGAATACCCTAATACAGTGTTGGGGACTTTGAACTGATCCAACCATTTTGGAGAATAATCTGGAATTATACCCAAAGAATTATAAAACCATATATACTTTTTGACTCCATAATAATACTATTAGGTTTATTTCCTAAAGTGATTAGGAAAAAAGGAAAAGATATTCTAATATGTTTAAAGTGTTTCTTTGTGATGGCAAAGAACTGGAACTAAAAGGGATTCCCATCAACTGGGGAATGGCTAAACAAATTGTACCATATGATCATGACGGAATAGTACTGTGCCATAAGAAATAAAGGCAAGTGAATTTTTTTTATGGGAAGTTCTTCAAGAAATTTTGAAGAGTGAAATGAGCAGAACTAAGAGAACATTATATACAACAAAAGAAATATTTTTTGAAGAATGGCTTGTGTATGTCTACCTCCAGAGAAAGAACTGATAAAAGAAATAAGACATTAACTAAAAAAAATTTATTTAGAATACTTTCCCATGGTTACACAATTCATGATTTTTCCCACCTCTCTTCCCTTTCCCCTCCCGAAGCTGACAAGCAGTTCCACTGGGTTATACATGTATCATTGTTCAAAATCCATTTCCATTTTATTCATATTTGCAGTAGAGTGATCTTTTAACAACAAAACCCCAATCATATCCCCATCAAAACATGTGATTGACCATATGTTTTTCTTCTGTGTTTCTGCTCCCACAGTTCTTTCTCTTGACATGGATAGCATTATTTCTCATAAGTACCTCTGGATTTAGACATAGTTTTACATATTCATAAAATTTTTTTGTCAAATGATGCCTTCTCTAATGATGGGACAGGAGAGAGAAAAGGAATTACCTGGGTATTTTAATATAACAAATAAATAAATTTAAATTTAAAACAAAAAATATATGGACCTCATTTTTGTGTGGTACCTATCCCTTTTCCACAGCAAAATTGGGGGTAGAATTGTGGCAGAAAAGGAGACATAAGGTTCTAAGAATCATGAAGTTTTTAGAATATCTATAAACATCATATTAACTATTAGTTGCCTAAATATGAAATCCTTGCCCATTGGCCACTTAGTGAACATAAAACTGGTTGAACTGAATGATGCAAATATAGATATTCTTGATATAGATGAAAATGCAATGTTTAGTTCATCCCTGGAGAACCAAATAGAGCTAACAAAGTCTATTGTTGTTGAGTTGTTTTGGTCATATCACTCTTCATGACCCTATTTTGGGTTTTCTTGGCAAAGATACTAGACATTTCCTTCTCCAGCTCACTTTACAAATAAGGAAACTAAAGCAAACAAGGTTGTGACTTGTCCAGGATCACACTGCTAGTAAGTGTCTGATTTGAATTTGGGTGTTTCTGACTCCAGCCCTGGTGCCCTACTGTGTTACCTAGTTGCCTGCTAGCAAAACTAATTTTATTTAAAAGCAACAAATTTCTGTCATTTTCAGGGACATCTGATTAGCTTGTATTTTAAGAATGAAGAATACCCATAAAAAGACCATCGTGAAAATAATTGTAGAAACTGAGGATTATAAAACTGACCTATTTGTGCATATATCTTGTATAGTCTTCACAGAGGAAAAATGAATTCAAAGTTAAATAGGAGAAGATCAGTTTATGTTGCATTTGGGGCCCTGTGCAGAGTCTTTAGTGATGTCAGTTTTCTTTCTGAAACTCTGAGAATTTCCTAGTGATTTTCTATGACTATGCACAGAATACTCAAGAATTATAATTTGCAAGTCTCTTAAAGGGCAATGAAGAGGTATGATGGAAGTGAATTGGCAGCAGTATATTAACAAGAAAGAACTATAAAGGAAAATTGGCATAAATATATATGTATATATATTTTTCAGTGAAAGGGTTGGAAGAAAAAGGATGTGGGCTGTAAAGTGTGATCAATGGGATAATCTATGAATACCTCCTATGTCCTACTGGTACCTAGGCAATGTCAATATACAGGGTAGCTTTAACGTATTGATGTAGTATTAAGCTAATTAAAACTTAGAAAAGTACCTAGCTTAGCCCTTTGGGTTTGGTGTTTACAGTTAATCTAACCTAGTAAGAAAGCATGAATGATTTGAAAACTATACCCCTTTGCAAGGAGGACCCCATTAAGGAGGTCACAGAGCTATCAAAGTTATGAAAAAAAAAGATAGGATTGGGGTTGAGCCTCAGGATGGGAACTATTTAATAAAGTACACATTTTAAGAGTTAATACTATGACTTCCAGAGAATTTAGATTTTCATCTTGCTTCCAGAGTTGTCAGCTAGCATGTACATTTCTGAGAGAATGTAGGCAAGCAGTCAAATAATCCAAATTAATGAAGAATGGGAGTGAGTCAAGAGGGTTTGTCATCTGTGTTTACCACAATTACTTTAAATTCTTCTTGTTGTTGTTGTTGTAATTACTTAAATGAAGCTGGAGGCATTTTAACTGTAGTCCTTGTGACTGATTGGTCATGAAACTAAAAGAAAGACAGACTAATCTCAGGAATCTTAAGAACTGGAAGGAATGACCTAGTAAAATAGGATTCTTCCCTGCTACCTGAATACCAGGGCACTAAATAACAGAACTGACTGAATTCACTAGTTAATTTTTGCATCATGGTTTCTAATTTTTTAAAATTGTTTCTTAATCAAGATTTTGGAAAAGAAGGAAGATTTTATTTGACTGAAATTTAGAATATAGCTTATCCCTTTCTTTCCCATATTCTCCTGTCCTGTCAAAAAAGATCTTCCATATTTGTATTTGTTCAGCTTTGTTTCTGTATGTTTTTAATGAATGTTAGAATGTTGAAATTCACAAGAATGCAACCAATAACTTAGCATACTATTTAAAAATGAATGTGTGTAGTGCTGGAAATTGTACTTTTTTTTAAAAAATAGGGACTTATTAAATATTGTAGGACTTAAAACAAAGGAGATTTAATTTTAGAAAGTGGCTAATTAGCAATCTTTTAGAATAAGGAATGATCAGCAAAGGAATAAGGAATTACGTCAATTCGAAGTATACAACAGATCAGTGATTCTCAAAGGACCTCTGGTGGTCTACAAGTGCGTCTCAGCTAGTAAAGACTTAGTGCAAATGCAAGGAGGAAAAGTGCTTGTACCTGGAAGAATTTTTGAGCCAGCAATGGAAAAAAAAAATAAAAGAAAAGGTAAATGCATCTACTTTAAATGACATTTATTGTTGGAACTAACCAACAGAGCCTATAGGCCCACTCATCCTTACATTTCTATTTTCACCATATAGTAGAGAATAAGAAGGGTTATCTCTATAAAAGTGGAATAGATCAAATAATAGTATCCCTGGGGAAGTTGCTTTTTTTTGAGGGTGGAAGAATATGGGAAGTGGGTAAACTAGGTGGCCATAGTATATTTCAACCCATTAAAACATCCCAGGAGCTGAAAAATTTGAGAATATTTATTTTAGATTGGATTTAAGTTTAAAGCAATAGATATTTATACTTTATACTTTTTCTTCAGTTTATTCACATTAGATTCAATCTCCATGCATAAAAATAAAGTTTTATAGTTGTTATGATTAAAAATGATGATGGTCGAGATCAAAAGGAAGAATAGTATTTTAATAAAAGCCATGCTGATAGAGATAAACTGACCACACGCCTGTAAGAAAAACCTCTTCCAGCCTCACCTCAGCCATTTACTTTCCTCTCTCCTCGGTCTCAGGTAACTAAAGAGGAAGTTCCAAGTCACTACCCCCTACTTAAAACAGTCCCTCACCTTTAATATGTCATCCAAAACAGGAAACCCATGAAACCCATTGGACCACGGGAAATGTAGTTTTAAGGACCCCCACAGGTCAACAGAAGTTTGTCAAACACTATATTGAGGTTCAATCCTTCCAAATAGAACCCCAGGTGATTTTAACTAACACATAGTAATACTGAAATGAAATGACTAATTGTGGCCTGAAAGGACTCAGAATTCTCAAAGGCAAGGGTGGCACAGACCAAGCTATGGCAGGTCCTACAAAGCTGGAAGGGATGAGAGTATAGGCTTCATATCCTATTGTTGGAGGATGAGCCTAGTCAGTTTAAAGGCCCTTTATCAGAGGACTAGCTATCAGGTGATAATTAAAAAAAAAAAAGTAATCAGTCAAGAAGGATTTTTAAGCTTCTATTATGTTTAGGTACTGTACTAGGTGCTAGGGTTACAAAGAAAAAAATGACCGTCCCTGCTCTGAAGGTTATAGTTTATGAAGGATGAGGGAGATAATATGTGTATTTATAGGTAGTATATACAAAATAAATACAAGGTGGTTGAATCAAAATAATTAGGGAAGGAGGACATTAAAACTTGAGGGAATCAGGAAAGACTTCATATAGAATGTAAAGCTTTCCTTGGGTTTTGAAGGAAGTGAGGGATTCTTTGAAGTTGAAATGAGGAAAGAATACATTCCAGGCATGGTTGATAGCCATTGCAAAGGCATGGAGATGGAAGGGAAAAGAATAGTTTGACTGGAATGTAAACTTCTGGACAGGGATCATATATAATGAGATTAGGGAGAAAGATTAAGGACAGATTGTGAAGGTCTTTCAAAGACAAAGGAGTTTATATTTTATCCCAGAAGAGAAAGAAAAGGAAACAAGTGTTTATTAAGCGCCTACTATGTGCTAGGTATTATGCTAAACACTTTATCAATATTATCTCATTTGATCCTCACAACAATCGTGCAGGGTAGGTGCTGTTACAGTTCCCATTTTACAGTACAAGAAACTGAGGGAGACAGATGTTAGGTAGCTTAAGTAGGGCTGCACAGCTCGTAAGTCAAGCCATATTTGAAGTCACACTTTCCTGATTCCAGGAAGTGATACCACCTGGTTGCCTAGAACCAATGGTGAACCACTGGAATTTGTTCAGCTGAATTTGTTGGAATTTGAGAGACGTGGCTGGTCCTGTACACTTAAGCAAAATAATTTTGTCAGCTAAAGGATATATTAAAGCAAGGAGATGTTTTAGGCAAGGAGACTGATTAGAAAGCCATTTATAATAGAATATATAAAAAGTGATGTAGTTCTGAAATAAGGATCACATTAACTAATAAAGATTATCTTCTATGGGATAGAGAAGTTGTGACCTGCATTTGAGGAAGGGTATACCTACAGGGATGAAATTATATTATCAAAGTATTAAATTCAGTAAATTGTTTCCAATTCTACATATGTGATACCATTAAGAAGTATTATATTTTATATTATACCCACCCTTACCAATCTTCCACCCATGAGACAATACACCGAAGTACAAGGGTTTAAAAAAATATATTTTATATTATAATATTATACCCATAGTGCCTAACAGAATATCTGGCACAAGATAAGCTACCACAGTCTTTCCTAATTGGCTTGAGAAGACTATTTTGCTGTCATTTAATATTATCTGAATCTCCAGGAAACAAGTATATTATTATCCAGAGATGTTTGTTTTTCTATAAATTTCATAAATTCATAGATATAGAGCTCAAGAGCAATATCTTTCAATAGCCACATTTAGTTCAGCTATTTCTTTTCCAGAATGAAAAATGAAGTCCAAAAGAGTTATATGACTTGTCCAATATCACACAAATAATAGGAAGTAAATTTAGGAGTCAAACTAATCTCCTCTTATTTGGAATCCAGGGCTCTATCTACTATACCAGTTTGCCTTCTACTCCAATAAGGTCTAAATAAGCATATCTATAGTACAGTTCCCACATTCATTATGTCAATGTCTACATACTGATTTGCCTTTACATTTAAGGGTGGGTTATCTGATGTCAAAACCTAACATCAAACATAAAATGAGGAATTTTTTATGAACAAGTTTGCCAAACCCAGAGTAGACACCAAAAAATAAGTTGGTCTTGAGGAGTAACAGTGATCCGACTACTCACCATTCTGTAACCTTGGAGTTGCCTGATTCTAAAACTATTTTGCTGGCTGTGACAGTGGATTCCACAAGTCATTTGCTACTGTGTAGCAGCAGCCATTTGCCTCTGTCACCTATATAAAATAGCTGAATCTCCTTTATCATTACTCCAGCACCTCATGCTCAGTCAGCCACATATTCAAGGTCACTTCTGTGGTGAGAATCTGCCATCATTCTAGTCAAGCTGTAAATAGGATTGAACTTTAAGGGGCAAATTTACAGTAAGATTCACAAGGATTCACTTACTTGACTCTTATTTAAGGTTAGGTTTCAGAATGACTAGAGAGAATGTTCTGATTTATGTCTCCTGCCAAGTTGTTGAATAATTTGGATGTTTCAGGTACAATTAACTAGCAATCATGCTTTCATGACAGAACTACACATATAATTTCAAAACAGAGAAATACAAATATATTTTCAATATACCTCAATTTAAGTAATAGGTAGGCTTCTTAAAATTCTGTAATTACTATTAATTGATATTTCTAAAGCACAGATCTAATTGTGTCATTTCCTTTGCTCAAGAAGCTTTAGTGGCTCCCCATTGTCTCTAGGGCTAAAAAATAAGCTCCCCTGCTTGAAAATGTAAAGCTCTTTATAATCTGACTTTACCCTATTATTCCATACTGATTGCATATTGCTGTTCTTGCATCTTACAACCCAGTCAACCTGACCTATTTGCTGTTCCCCCAACATGGCAATATACCTCCCATACTTACTCTTTTTTTTTTTTAAACCTTAACTTCTGTGTATTGGCTCCTTGGTGGAAGAGTGGTAAGGGTGGGCAATGGGGGTCAAGTGACTTGCCCAGGGTCACACAGCTGGGAAGTGACGGAGGCAAGATTTGAACCTAGGACCTCCCATCTCTAGGCCTGACTCTCAATCCACTGAGCTACCCAGCTGCCCCTCCCATACTTACTCTTAAGCTGTAGCCTGTACCTGGAATGTTCTCCCTCCTCATCTCCATCTCTTGGAACCACTAGCTCCCTTCCTTAAGGACAGGGACAACTGTGAAGACAGTAGGGATATAAAGACAAAAACCAAATTGTATATATCCTTATTTACATTCTGTTATGGAAAAAGTACAAAGATAAATAACAATGGGCTTACTGTTGTAAGTAGAGCCTATAGACTATACTTTGAATGTTCTCCCTCCTCACGCCCATCTCTTGGATCCTCTACCTCCCTTTAAAAGTTCAGTTCAAATGCCCCCTCCTAAAAGTCCTTTTCTCATTTCCCACAGTTATTGGCTAGATCTACCCCTCCCTAATTACTTAGTATATATTTTGTATACATTTTGTACTTATTTAACTTTGTTATTAATTTGCTTATTAAATTGAATGGAATTGGAGTTGTAAAGAACTTCTGAGGTCTCTTGATCCAACTTCCCATATAATGAAAGATTCTTCTTTATAAAATCCCAGGCTGATAAGTCATCCATCTTTTGTGAACACTGAAATGTATAAATTGGAATATATTTTAGTTGACTGAAGGAACTTTGCTATTTAAAGGACTGTTATGTTGAGTTTCTTGGTAAAGAGAAAAGTCACCTTCTTGTGGTACCTATCTAGAATCTTCATTCTTGACCATAAGCCCTTACCACTCTTCTGCCTTGGAGCCAATACACAATGTTGATTCTAAGATGGAAGGTAAGGGTTTAGATAAAAGAACAAAAGAGTAAACATGAACAGGTACTGTTTTAAGGGTATATTCATAGATATAATGTATGATCAGTGTATTACTCTTGAGATGTATAGTTTTAGAGTATTAGTTTTAGAGTAAATATCAGCTTGATTTTATTTCTTGGGTAATCATTTAGAAAACTAACTCTTAATTAATCAATTTGAAGTATTGCTACATTCTCTATAGGGATCTAAGGCCATCTTTTCCTTAGAGTAAAATTAGGAAAAGATCAAGCCTTTTCTGTGTATGATTATATTTTGGGGCATATGGGTATCTCTAATTAATTCTAAAGCCAAATAAAAATTATTTGGGTGATCTCGATTATATTCTCTTTTCCTCTAATTACTTGGCAAGTTGAGAAATGGGTGTCATAGTAATAAGGTAATGAATAAAGTAGATTTCCCTCATTGTTGGTCTTCCCATCCAAGAAAGAAAATGTGTCTGAAGAAATATAATAGCAATTTTTAGTCATATATTTGAATTTTCCATATTAATCAATTTTTTTTATACTATTTCATTTAAACATTTCCATGAGGAGACAGTTTAGAAATTTAAGGCCACAAAAAGGGAGGGGGACAGCTAGGTGGCTCAGTGATTGAGAGCCAGGCTTATAGACAGGAGGTCCTGGTTTCAATCTGGTCTCAGACACTTCTTAGCTATGTGACCCTAGGCAAGTCACTTAACCCTTTTTGTCTAACCCTTACTACTTTTCTGCCTTGAAACCAATATTTAGTATCAATTGTAAATCAGAAGGTAAGAGTTTTAAGCAAAAATAAATAAAATTTAAAAAAGAAAATAAAATTGATGCCTCACATTATTCAGGGGCTTTTTTCTCAAATATTTTCTCCTTGCATTTGTGAGTTTTCAAGTATTTTAAGTAACTTTAATTTTAAGTTTAATTATATGTTTTATAATGACCTTTTCTGTTTGCTTTTAACTTCAAAATGAACAATTTATAAATAAGCATTTTTACTTTGGGGAATATCTACATAATACAATCTGTCATGATATTTTTAGAAGGAATAAATAGAATGAAGTTTGTGGGAGAAAAATACTACAAATATAGTGATATCAACATCACATTATTTTTTAAATTATATTTTTATTCATTTCATTAAATATTTCCCAATTACATTTCAAGTTCTTTCCCTCTCTCCCTCTTCTCCATCACCCCCTGAGAAAGCAAGTATGTTGATATTGATTATACTTGTGAAGTCATGCAAAAGATTTTCATATCAACCATGTTACAAAAACACACACAAGAAAAATAGAGAAAGTTTAGAAAGTATGCTTTAGTTTGTACTCAGAGTTCATGAGTTCTCTCTCTGGAGGAAAAGAACATTTTTCATCATGTCCTTTGGATATGTCTTGTATCATTGTATCAATAAGAATAGTTAAGTAATTTACAGTTGATTGTTGTACAATATTGCTGTTAGTGTGTACAATATTTTCCTGGTTCTGCTTACTTGACTTTGTATCAGTTCATATAAATCTTCACAGATTTTTCTGAAACAATCCTGATCATTATTTCTTATAGCAAAAGAGTATTCCATCACAATCATAAACCACAGTTTAATCAACCATTCCCCACTTGCTGGGCATTCTTTTAATTTCCAATTCTTTACTGCCATCAAAAGAGCTGCTATAAATATTTTTGTACCTATAGTTTTTTTTCCTTTTTCTTTGATTACTTTGGAGTACAAACCTAGGGAGTGGTATTGCTGGGTCAAAGGATAAACAAAGTTTTTATAGCCCTTGAGCTCTAAATTGTTCTCTCTAGAATGGCCAGAGCAGATGCAACTCTACCAATAGTGTATTAGTGTTTGAATGTTTCCATATCCCATCCAACATTTATCATTTTCCTTTTTTGTCATTTTAGCCAATCTGATAAATTTGAGATGGTATCTCAGAGTTGTTTTAATTTGCATTTCTCTAATCAATAGTGATTTAGAACATTTTTTTCATGTGACTATAGGCATATTTTATTTTTTCTTTTGAAAACTGGCTTTTCATATCCTTTAATCCTTTTTCAACTGAGGAATGGGTTGTATTTTTATAAACTTTGCTCAGTTTCCTCTAAATTTGAGAAATGAAGCCTTTATCAAAGACCTATATTATAAAATTTTCCTTCCAGTTTCTTGTTTTTCCTTCTAATTTTGGCTACTTTAGTTTTATTTGTACAAAACCTTTTTAAATTTCATTTAATCAAAATTATCCATTTTATTTCCTATGACTGATCCTCTATATCTCATTTGGTCATAAACTCTTCTTCCTTTATTCATAAATCAGACAAATACATTTTTCCATGCTCTCCTAAATTACTTATGATATCCCCCATTATGTCCAAATCAGGTACCAATTTTGACCTTAGTTTGGTATATAATATGGTCAGGTTTTGTTGTTGTTGTTCACTCATTTTTCCAACCTATTTCATACTTTAAATTTATGTTAAAGTTGGTCTCTGTTCCTAACATTGGGGAGAGAGACACTGTCCCAAGCTTTAGCCTTTTTCATACTATTTTTTTTCAGAGCTAGTTCTGGATATCTAAAATTTGTGGGAGCTCTCAAGATGGTGTGATATGGAGAAAGGTGTGGCCACTGCTCCTCTGGTCTGCTCTCTGGTCCTTACTATGGAAGGATTTCTGATACCTTGGAGCCAGAAGTCATACCACTATCTGACCAGTTGCCAGGGTCTTTTAAAGTTTCGGTTTGATAGTTCCTGAGGCTCTTCTGTCACCATTACCTAGACCCACCACTGGTGTTTCATTCACATGAGCTCTAGGCCAGCCTTGATCCCCATGTTACAGATCTCACCTACCAACCTTATAAGTTGTCTTAGGAAGGAAGAATACGTCACCATGACTTTTTGTTGTTTCTATTACTCCTACTCCAGAATTTGATTTGAGGCATTATTTTAAGGTTGTTTGGAGAGGAATTGGTAGAGGTCAGCTGAGTGCTTCCTCTAATCTGCCCTCCTAGCTCTGCCTCTTAAAGTCCTCACATCACATTATTGAATGTTGACACAAAATTCATTTTTCTCATGACCTATGTGACCTTTAGCTATTCTCTTAATTGCTCCAGATCTCAGTTTTCTCATCTGTAAAATGAGAGGATTGGGTTATATAGCTTAATGGGTCCCATCCAGCTCTAAATTTATGATGCTATGATCATACTGATCATTCTGGAAATTGCAAATGACTTGAAAATTTAAAGTAACAACATTCATCTGGATTATTATCTTGTGTATCTAGAACAGTCAACAACCAAAAGGGGGTAAAACAAATAAGGAACTCTTCAACCAACAGGGATAGTAAAATAAATCTATGAGCTAAATTTCAAGGGCTTTATTTTCAAAAAGGCCTTCAACCTAAGGCTATTAACTCTTTTTTAAAAAACCGGAGTTCTAACAAACTTAAAAAAAAAATTTCCCTGCCCATATTACAAATTAGACACAGAAATTAGAATCAGAGTAACTGCTAGAAGAAGGCATGCTAACAGCTAGAAAAGATGGCAATGTGATAGTATAGGAAGAGAAAGAAAAACAAAACAAAAAATATCTACCAATATTACTAAAAAGCATAGGAATATGCGACTATTTGTGTAGAAGCAAATGGCTTTAACATATCTCAATTTCTCCCAAAGTTTTATCATTATAGTATAGCATAGTACAGTAATTAATTTTCATAATATTAACCCAAAAGAACCAGAAAAATATTAAAACATGTTCTTTATATTCTGTTTAAGAAGATTGGGAAATATTAAAATATTTTCATCAAAACAATTAAAATTGTGGAGAGCTGTAAATTATGGTGATGTAAAAAACAAAAGGTATCTATGTAACTTTTTTAATGATTAAATAAAAAATGCTTTGATGCTGAAAAGGCTCAACTTCAAGCTATCTGACAGACTCATTAAACGTAATGTTATATTCTCTGACAACTTCAGATAAATGTGGCACTATTGTGTTAAAATTGTAACTTGCTAGAAATTATGAAATCTGATATTTTAGCATTG
The DNA here is from genome assembly GCF_016433145.1 of Gracilinanus agilis. Classification (NCBI taxonomy): domain Eukaryota; kingdom Metazoa; phylum Chordata; class Mammalia; order Didelphimorphia; family Didelphidae; genus Gracilinanus; species Gracilinanus agilis. The sequence goes on from NC_058131.1 coordinate 538,146,937, forward strand.
TTCAGAAAAATTATTTTCAGAATCTAGGGTTGTGCTGTATTTTATAAAAATCTGGATTCTACTAGTAATTTTGGGTTAGAGCCTTTGAGGTAACAGGATGGACACAAATTAAACACATCTACTCTGATCATTCTTCCAAAGGGCTCCCAAAATGTCTCATGAAACCCTGTTCTTTCCCTCAATCATATGCATAAAATAGTGAAATAATTTCTATCATATTTTCTTCCCCCTCACATTTTTCCTCTTCACCTTGTCTTCTTTTGGTAACTTCAACACTGACATTGACAACTCACCTGGGGTTCCATGGAAGAGTTTTAAAACCATTGTCTTAGGCAGATCCCAGAATGCACCATGTCAGTATGCCATAGGGAATAGAAAAGACAGCACTGGAATGAAACATTACTGTTGGCATGGAAATTTTGTTGTAGGGATTCTCCTGGAATTGTTCATAAAACTGAATAAGTTTCAAGATTATGTATTTAGCATCTTTTGTGATTATAAATTTTTTTTTGTTAGGATAACTAAAATGGAGATTGGTGTTGGAGTTTCAGAATTTTTTTTTTTTTTTTGTAATTTATTGCTTTGTAACATGGTCAGTGTCTGGAACTGAAGTCAGGAGAATATTAGTGGCCTGCTATAGATTGCTGAATGACGTTACTTGTTCTGCTTTTAGAGCAGGAAACTTATTAGAGAGGGAAGTTGTCTTTGCACCAGGTACTATGTCTTTGCTTTGCATTTTAATTTGCTTTCTGGGAAAGAGAAGTTTCCAAGTATGATTCTCGTTTGGCTGTCCTGCTTTCTACCTTTATAACAGTAAGGAAATAAGTGCCAAGAATGTGCCACTTATTCATGAACTGTGAGTGACTTCAGTATCAAAATATTTTGAGACAGAGTTTATAGGCAACACTCAGTAGGCCTGAACTCTGTTTTCCAGCTTTTCCCTGACCTACTCTGACTGTTCTCTGCCTCACTTTATCCATCTATAAAAAGGGAAATATAAACCACTGTCTCTATCTACCTCAACATGAAATTGAGGTATTGACTAAGGTGATTCTCATTTTATTGATACAGAAAAATAATACTATGGAAATCAAGTTCCATTTTAAATAAATAATACCTTTAGGATCATGAACATTAAAAATTACATAAGATTTTATTATCAGTTTGTGTCCATGTAACAAAGCCAAAGGAAAAACTGAAGGTAAATATTTCCCACCCCCACCCCCCCATAATATTAACAATAGATGGAGATGTTCTAAAGTAGAAGAGATTTAAGTTAGATATGTGAGAAAATTTTAAGACCGAAACAGGAAGAGGATCCTGGGAAATATTTTTTTAAATTTATGGATGTGCCTCTTGAGAATTTATTCAGAGAAGTGTACATCATCTTTCTTATGGTTTGCATAGAGGCAGAGGAGTAGAACCAGAGACCCCTATATTGTTCTTAGGTAATTCCCTTGTCCTTCATAAATTTCCTGAATAGGAGAGATCTGTAGAGGGAAATAAGCATCTTCCATTGACTTATTATGTGGCCTGGAGGAAGTTCCTCTTATCATAAATGTCCTCATTTCCATTTGTTTTCCTCATCTAATAAATCAAATTAGGTTTCTGTTTCTGGGGGTTAGGTAAAAGAGAACCCAAAGGAAAGGCTTAGTTGGGGGATTTGGACCTTTTGAGGTCCTCCTTTCCCAAATATAGTTCTAAAATAAACTAAACTCTTCATTTCTGTATAAGCATTTGTCCACTGGCAAGAAGATATAGATTAATGGGCTTTATCCATATTAATTTTAGCAAACTTGCTATTGAGTAGCAATATTTTGTTGTTTTTTTTTCCTTTGAGTGTGGCACCTGTTAAATGAATGAATAAAAATATTACAAATTCACGATATGGATCACACTGCCAACTTATTCTTCCTAATGCATAGCTCTTATCATGTCACTGCTTCTCAGAAACTTTTAATGTTCCCTTCACTTAAGAAAAAAAGCCTCAAATTTGTAGGGCTGACACTCAAAGCCAGCCATGACCTGGTCACAAGACTCCTTGACAGTCATATTCTCTCAATATTCCCCATCATGTTCAAGTCCAAAATAGCCTATTCTAATTACTACAGCAATGAGGATAAATTGCTTTTCCTGTGATAGCCCCATTCTCAACTGAAAGGAGGACAAATAGTTATTTTTACCTGTGTTGCAGTATCTCACCCTACGAGGATCCATTCAAAATGTAGAAATCAAGGAATACTAATAATAAAGATTTCTGAAAGGAAAAAAAAGAAACAAAACTTCAAATTTTAAGTTGAAGTTCAGAGGGAACTTAAAGTCCTAGTTAATAGCTGTCTTCATGCAAAACAACTCATAGGCTACAGGCTTATTTCCCAAATAAGTGACAAAGCAGTGAAAAGTTATTTCCTAATGCAGAAACAGGAATTTTTATCATGGCAGTTCCTTTTAGGTACTAATGGAAGTAGCAAGAAGAAAAGAAAAAGAATTCATCTTAGCAATCTGATTCTTGAGTCCATTAGGAATCACAGTCATGATATGACTTCTCCCTGATGAGACAATCAGTCAGAAAAAAAGCCCAGCTGTAGATGCCTTTAATATAACATTCACTGGAACTGAGTCAGTCAAGAAAGTAGGAACAAGTTCAACCAAGCAAGTAGGACACACTAACAATTGTACTTCTTGTATAGTACATGACAGGGACTGAGACAGAGAATGAGATCAAGATTGGCATTAAAGACAAGAGACCAGGACTGGGATCAAAACAGGGTTTGGGACAGAGATCAAGACTGAGATTGAGAGGGCCCTTTCTGAAGGTCCAATTCATTTCCTGAGTACTGAGGCCCATATAAGGGGAACATACTTTGTATATATCTAGACAGATAGTATACCCACTCTACTTCATGGAGCCTTCTCTCCCTATGGGAACATCACTGACCTCTTCATGGATCCACCCTGAAACTGTACCTTTGTCACCTACGAGAATATGGAATCAGCAGATCAGGCAATAGCTGAGCTCAACGGGACCAAGGTAGAATCTGTGCAACTCAAGGTTAGCATTGCTCATAAGTAGCCCATGCTAGATGCTGCCACTGGCAATTCCGTCTGGGGCTCCCTTGCTGTACAAAGCAGTCCTAAGGGCTGCCATTGGGAAAGAGGTCCCAGATTGTCTACAATGTTGATGTCTACCTTATGGATGGATTCTAGGCAGCTGGAATAGTTGGTGAGAGAAATCCCTCTCCTCCCATCTAGGACTCAGTAAAATTCACTGAGGTGGATATTCAGTTTTTACAAATAGGTTACTTTTGGGAAGGACAGGACTTTGTGGGAGCCATGTAGCATGTGGTACTGAATTAGAATGAGGAAAAGTTGGGGGAAGATGGAGTACCAAGAGGCTGGGGCACATGTAGGAGGAAAAAAGGAAATTGAGAATGTAGTGGGCAAGATTTAAAGACAAACTTATTAACCTATTTTGAAATTTAGCCTAAGATTAGTTTTCCCTCTTCATTGTTAAAGTGAAAGGCAAAAATCATTTAAGAATTTTCAGAGCCTTATCTGGTGCCTCCCTCCCTTGATCTGCCTGGAATATGAGATTCAGGGAAAGAGAAACCATTCATATAGTGAACTAAATCTGAAGTGACCTATATGTAGGGAAGGGTTGTGTACTTAAAATAAAAACCAAACTGAGGTATCATGTTATGTCCCTGTAAGGACACAAGATTTGTAGGGGGGCAGACTGTCTTTCCAGCTATGCTAAATATAAGGAGGCAGATCTATTCTGCACTGATTATGCCAATTGTAGGGTGGCATACCGTCCCGAGATTACGGAGATACCAAAGAAAGAGAGATTCATATTGGCTTGGTTATTTAAAAAAACTTTAACCTTCTATCTTGGAATCAGTAGTTCTAAGGCAGAATAGCAGGAAGGGTTAAGCAATAGGGGTTAAGTAACTTGTACAGGATCACACAGCTAGAAAGTGCCTGAGATCATATTTGAACCCAAGACCTCACATCTCTAGGCTTGCCTCTCAATCCTCTGAGCTACCTAGCTGTTCTCTGACTTGGTTATTAATAGATTTGTTAGAGTTGATTGGAGGTTAATTGGAGGAATTTACTCACAAAATGTCAGTCCTGGGCAGCAAGAGGACAAAGCAACATGGTGGATCCCCATACTAACCCCAGGCCAGGTTAGATATATAGAAATAGAACAAAGAAGGCATAGTGGCAGGGATGACCCAGGGTCACTTGCAAACTTTCCCATGGAAGAGATAGAGCTTCTTTTGCTGTTTATATTTACTCAAGGTATTTTACATTCTCTGTGGAGTCATAGGTCATATTCTTACTCTGGCTAACACCATAAGCTCCACATAGCTTCGTGGAAACTATGCTTCCAACTTTGAGTTTATGATCCTGTGATTTTATGGAAGAAGTCTGGACACAAGCTAAATCCTGCACTCTTATAATAAGTTCTAAAATTATCTTTCCTCTAAACCTTCTTTATTTGGGGAAAATATTTGGAGATTCAAGTGTTTGGTGGTACTATTAATTACTGGGGTTTGGAGGGTTTCATTTTTTTTTTTTTAATTTTAAACCCTTAACTTCTGTGTATTGACTTATAGGTGGAAGATTGGTAAGGGTAGGCAATGGGGGTCAAGTGACTTGCCCAGGGTCACACAGCTGGGAAGTGTCTGAGGCTGGATTTGAACCTAGGACCTCCTGTCTCTAGGCCTGGCTCTCAATCCACTGAGCTACCCAGCTGCCCCCTAGAGGGTTTCATTTTGAAGGGAATCTACTTTGTAAAAGCTAAAGCCACAGTGGAAGACTATTATATAAAATAAAGGCTTTATGACTGTCATAAGTCAAGCATCCTAGTACCGTTGTTTATAGAATACCGATACAGAAAACTGTTTCTGGTAGAGGGAGGTAGTCTGTTGCTGGGCAGAGCTCCAGGACCGAGTGCTCCTTAATCTGAGTTGGGAGGATTGTGCTTGTTTTGTCAATATAATGTCAGTTTATGGAATACATATGAAGCCTTTATTTAGACTGCAAGCCCAGCAGGATGCATATCTTTGCAGAAGCAGCACTAAGAATTGGCTTTCTGGTACTTCATACTAAGTAAAGAGATATTTCAACTATGCTTGTTTGGATAGATATAAGGATTCCAGAAAAGGAAATAAAAATCCAGAACTCTTGCAAATCACCATAGAAAATGCAACAACAGCAACTTCTATCTTCTTTGCTAATTATTCCTCAGGAACCTTAATTTTCTATAATGGAAGGCCTGGGTTCTAGGGCAACTTAGACACTGCATTTCACTTCCTGCTCATAGATTTGGATAATGTGAGAGCTAGCAAGAGATGAGAGTTCATCTAACTCAGTGATTCCCAAAGTGGGCACCACCACCTGCTGGTGGGTGCTGCAGCAATTGAGGGGGGCAGTGATGGCCACAGGTGCATTTATCTTTCCTGTTAATTGCTATTAAAATTTTAAAAAATTAATTTCCACGGGGCTAAATAATATTTTTTCTGGAAAGGGGGCAGTAGGCCAAAAAAGTTTGGGAACCACTGATCTAACTTAACATCCTTGTTTTGCAGATGATGAAACAAAAAATTAAGGGCCATTTGACTTGGCAAAGATCATATGGAGAATGGAAGAGAATGGAATTGACAGACAGATAGAGATAGAGAGCTATATTGATATAGATGGATGGATGGGTAAGTAGATAGATAGGTAGGTAGATAGATAGAATTTATAGTAAGGGATACAGGTTACATTTTATTGGGGTTATTAGTGGGAGGATAGCATAATAGAAAGAGGACTTGGCTTAGAATCAGAAGACCTGAGTTCAATTCCTAAATCTAACACCAAGTATAAATAAGAAGCATGGATAAGTCACTTAATTTCTATGAGCCCTATTTTCATCATCTATAAATAGAGATAATATGCATGCACTTACTTCATTGTTGTTATGATAATGGCCTTCATAAACCATAAAGCATTCAATAAATGTAAACTATGATTATTTATCATTTTCTTCAGTATCATGCTAGGATGGACTCGGAGTGGCCAGAACCAGCCTTGGCAGAAGTGAGGCTGAAAGGTATGGTCACAGGTTGGGTCCAGAGAAGTCATCAAATACAAAGAATCAGTGGACAAATCAACTAACAAATGTGTATTAAGTGCTTATTTTGTGAGGTATAGGTCTAGGCAAGCAAACCAGGGTAAGTCAGGAAAAACAGTTGTGAGTAATCAGAAGCCCAGGGTAAGAAGGAGATTATAAGAAGAGATCAGAATTTAGATGGGTTATGATCAAGAGATATAGGATTATCAGTAGTGAAAATAAAACTTGACAAGAGCCAAAGGCTTTGGTATGCAGCTAGGTGTTAAAATATATAGAAGGCTCACTGGGCCTGAAGTCAAAAACATTTGAGTTTATATCCATGCTCAGACACTTAAATGCTATTTGATCCTGAACAAGTCACTTAACCTCTCAGACTCCCTCAGTTTCTTCATCTATAAAATCAGAATAATAATCACACCTACCTATCAGAGTTGTGATGAGTATAAAATTAGATATTTATAAAGAAAGTAAGGAAAGAACAAGCATTTATGAAGCACTTACTATATGCTTACCACTATCCTTAGAAAATTTCATATGAAGGAAGCAAAACCTCTCTTGTAGTATGATATTAAAATGGGAGTTTATAATCCAGACTAAGAATTTTCCCATGTGGTTACTTACATTTAACCTAGTAATACTTTTAAAAGTAATTTTACCGTATACAGTAATCAATCAGTTCATCTTTTCCATGGATCTCCATGTATTAGAAACTTGGCTCAATAAGGAGTTTAAGTTTTGGCAGAAAAAGACAATACATATTGAGAAGTTTAGGTACAGGAGAGATGTCAAGACCCATTGGTCTAGAACAGTGATGGGCAAACTATGACCCGCAGGCCAGAGGTAGCCCCCTCCCCCTGAAATGTTCTATCTGGCTACACGACATTATTCCTGATCTGACGAATACAATGAGTAGGATACAATACAATGAAACTTCGAAAGAGTTGCCTTAGAAACAGACTGACAGACGAGCATTTCCTTTCCTTTGACCCACTCTTTAAAAAGTTTGCCCATCACTGATCTACAAGGTACAGCAATATTTAGAAGTTAGACATAGGCTAAGACAGGAATGACTAATGTTTGCTTCTAGAATTGAAGTGTTCTAGATTCTAAACTTATTGGAGATTTTCTCTGTAGATCTTATCTTATTTATAAAGTAGGTAATACATTATGGTTCTATGGATTAAATCCGAGGAAGACCCACCTCTGTGATATCGCTTGTAAAATCATCAAATGCATTTTTAACCTCCATAATGGACAAATCTATATGCAAATATTAACAATGCTTTTACTATATACCACAGGCATTCTTCAGTATGCTAAATGAGTAATTGGTGTCTCAATGTCTTTAGGTACTATGTTATATCAAAACATTGACTTCAGTTCATGAATTTCTATCAAGTGAAAAAGAAATTAGGATGTTGCTTACGAGGGAAGCTTTGGTTTAGTAGGAAAACGATATTATCAATTTATACACAAAACTTCCCCAAGTGAACAATAATAATAAAAAAAATCTTTGTAACCCAATTGACTGGGAACGGTAAGCCAAACCCCAGAATTTCCTTGGAGGAATCATTAACTTGTGTTTCCAGCACCAAGCAGATTGCAATGGGAGTTGCTATTCTCAAGACAAGCAGAAATCTCCTAGCCCCTACCTAAGTAGCCTAGGTCAGGAGGATGATTTCTCTTCTGAGAACAGATTATAGCTCAAAAGCTGAACCACAAACAAAGTGAAAATGATCTGGATCCAGGAGGTTACTCTGAGGTTCATTCCCTGATGCTGACCTTGTACTTTAGCCAGACAACCAGCATTTTTTGAACTCATATATCTATCAGAATGTTGTAGACTATGAAAAACATGGAGAAATAGAAATCATGGCCCTTGCCCAAAAAACCACTTATTGTCTAGTTGGGGAGATGAAATTTAGGAATAGTTGCAAGAAGTTAAATTTCATCTGGGAAGAACTATTTCATATATGGCTTCATTTGTCAACTATCATTTCCACAGCTGTTGACATATGCCATCTTTCTTCATCCTCTACCATTAGATCACTAAGTAGGCCGATATTGCTGCCATCATACAGGTAAAGTTACAACTAGTTTGAGGTGAAATACTAAGTTCTGACTTAGGCTCTTATCCCTTAACTTTACTATGTTGCCTTGACTCCATAGTTTGAAAGGTGAAGTTACTGACCATAGGTTTCTTAAGGGGTTGACTATAGTTCTGATACTATTTATCTTGAGAAAAGGTTGGAAGAAGAGAATATTTTTTATTTTTTAAAGTCCTTACCTTCTGTCTTCAAATCAATATGTTTTGGTTCCAAGGAAGAAATGTGGTAAGGTCTAGGCCAGTGATGGCAAACCTTTTAGAGACCATGTCACACACACACACACACACACACACACACACACACACACACACACACACACACAACCTTACTCCAGACAGAGTAGGGAGAAAGGGAGGGGAGTTGCCTGAGTGCTCCACTCAGGGGAGGGAGTAAGTACAGAGGGGTGGAGAGGCATGATGGAGAAGAGGAAGGGAGCAGCTCTGCCTGAGTCCCTCTGACTTTCTAGTAACTAACTCTGCCAGGGATGGCACACATGCCCAGAGAAGTCTTTGTGTGCCATCTTTGGCACACATGCTATAGGTTCACTATCATGGGTCTAGGCAGTGAGGATTAAGTCGCTTGCCCAGGGTCATATAGGTAGGAAGTGTCTGAGGACAGATTTGAACCCAGGACCTCCTGTCTCTAAATTCAATGAGCCACCTAAGTTGCCCCTAAGAATAGTTTTGATTGTCTTGGTTTCTATGATAGAAAAACCTGATAATGTTACCTTGAACAATACTTTTCAACTTGAACTATGCCACAGCCTGGTAAAATATCCAAATTTTCTAACAGATTATTCTATCTTCTGAAACTTTAGTTTAATTGTTCTTAAAGCAGTTTAGGAAAGGTAAAAAACAGTGCTGGCAGAAAAATTTACAAAAGAAAAATCACAGTGGGCATGTTACTAGAGCTGAATCTTGGAGGAAAAAAGAGGATTCCAAAAGATGGAGGTGGGAAGAGGTAGTATATTCCAGGCCTGAATATCTTCTCTGATGCTCTGATGTTAGAGCTATCCCTTGTAATTTGCTTTGGCTGGTAGTCTCCTGCTGTTGTAAAGTGTTTTAATTGCAACAATATTGCTCAGTGATGATAGAATAAATCAGAGCAACAGTTCCTTGCAGCTGGGGAAGGAAATGGGGGCTTTCTAAATCATTGATCTGTTTTCTGTAGAAGGAGAGAATGCCAGTGCTTAATTCAAAGCTGACTCAGGGACTTTCAGTCTAAAATTTAAAAGCAAAGAATCCCAATCCCTGTGACCATAAATACTGCATTGTAACTGGAATTCTGTTTGCCTTCAACACACAAAAATCAGCCAGTTACAGATGCAAAATGTGATTTGGGAAGTTTGTTTGGAATATAAATCCAGTTCTGAGACAAACATACTTAGACTTTTAAGTTTTAGTCATTCATTTCCCTATACCACGAGAAGGAAAGTTGACATCATTTTCCATATTTACAGATGATAAAACTTCACCCTAAAAAAGTATACTAGTTAAATCAAGGTTATATCCTGGCATATAGTTCAGATTTTCAGACTCTTCTTTAACTAAGACAATGTGTTGCCGTGGAGAGATGAAGATATTAAGATACTATTCCAAATTCAACCGTAAATGATCATGGCATTCTCTCTGTACTGCAATATCCTATTTCTACAATGGAATAACCAACCAATCTCTTGCTTTTTTTCACTTTGCAAAATGGCGAGGTAAATGAAGTTGTCGTGAATCACTCTGAGTGAGAAGCAGTATGATTCATTCAAAGTATTTATTTTTTGTCAAGTTTTAATTTTGCATCTATGATGGGTCAGTCAGTCAATAATCATTAATTAAGTACCTACCATAAGAAAGGCACCATATAAGCTTTTGGAAGAGAAAGAGAAGTAAAGACAGTCCTTGAACTCAAGGATCCAACAGTTTATTTTGGAAAGGCAGCACAAAAAAGGGAAGCTGAAATGGGGGTAGAAAATGAGAGTACTTATCATGGGCATAATGAAGGAGTATAGCTGGATAGGAAATGATGAGATGACCCAAAAGGCAGAGAGTATTACAGAGGTGTAAGTTTTATAGTTGATATGATCTTGCAAGATGATAAGTTTCTGGAGACCATGTTCTGAAGTCTAGGAATTCAGCCAGATTGGAAATGATGGTGCCAGTCACTGGACTAAGTACTAGAGACACAAGAAAGACCAAAAAGTTACCAGGGATTCAGGATTGTCATAAGAAAACTATATAAGCAAATTCATCTTAAATGGGGGAAAATAGGGAAATAGTGAAAAGTGGTATAATAAATATTGACCTCTCTCCCTTATTCAGTCTTTATTAGGTTTTAATTTTATTTGGGTGTGACAAAACCAGAGAAGTGTTTTTGCTTTGAGAAGTCACTTGTACTTTCTAAAGCCAATACCCCAAATAGGGTAAGGAGATGGATTGGTAAGTGGAGGGGTAGGCAATGTACATTTTATGAACAAGTGAAAATTTTGTGATTTACACAGTATCTTGAACGTAGCAGGTGCTCAGTAAATACCTGCTGGTTTTGATTTTCCTAAGGATAGTATGAATCCATCTGTAGCAAGAACTGTCAGGTGTAGTGAGTTGCTGAATTAAGCAGTATTTGAGCCTCAGCAGAAGGTCCCAGGTGTGCCATATTTCTGCATTGCAGTGGTCTTTGAAGACTGGCTTGGACCTATATGTGGAAGTTAGTCATTGAATCCCAGTTCTGATACATGAATATAAGTAACTAATTGCACGCATCACATTGATCAAATGGCTTATTTTTGATCTACAATTCTTTGTACATCTTCCCTGTGAGAATTTACCTACTATTTATTTGAATTCTGAGTTTTCATCTTCCTCGATCATGTTTTGTTTTATTTATTTTTGTTGTTTTGCTATAATAGTCTACTGACTTCCCTGGCCTTTATGTAATTTCTATGTATCATGTTTTTAGGTTCCAAGAGCATGATCTTTATAAATCACTATTTTACAAGGTCGTGATAATAAGGTTATATAATATACCAGACTTTTTTTTTTCCAGTTAAAGTAGGAGTGATATTCTAGAGAAGAGAAGTTTGGGGGTAGGGAATAAGATGGTAGGAGATAGATGTAACAGGTGTCTTTCGATATTTGAAGAGCTATATAGAAGAGGCTCAGACTTCTTTAAAGGACAGAAAGCAGAACTAGGACCAAAAAGTGGAAGTCACAGGTGGATTTCCTCTCAATGTAAGGAAAATACTACTAAAAGTTAGGAATGTCACAAAATGAACTGAATTACCTCAGAATACTACTGAAAGTGGATTTTCTGTGTCAAAAATGCTATTGAAGAAATACTTTGGAAAGTTATTGTGTTTATTAATACGGGATCTTTTCTTCTCTGATTCTGGTATAATAGATTTTAGATCAGATCCTAAAGGATGGTCCAAGAACTGACTTGGAGTGGTATACTACCCAAAGATGATGTTATTTTATGTTGCTGAAAGTCATATTTTCAAAGAACTACTCATATGGGTCAGGCTATAACTCATTAAAACCACCCACTTCACCAAATTGAGGATCAAACATACCTTTAGAAAATATAGTATCAGGGAAGCAGCTAGGTGGCTTAGTGTATTGAGCCAGCCCTAGAAAAGGGAAGTCCTTGGTTCAAATTTGACCTCAGGCATTTCCTTACTGTGACTCTCGCAAGTCACTTAACCTCCTTTGCCTAGCCCTTACCACTTTTTTTTTTTTTTGCATTGAAACCAATGATTTATTCTAAGATAGAAAGTAAGGATTTAAAAAAAAAAAAGGAAAAGAAAATATGGTATCTTCCAACTACTTAATTTTGTAAGTTAATCTCTGGCTAGTTTTTTTTCTTTTTTTACTTTTTTGAACATCTGTTGACAAAGTGATATTATTACCCACATATAGATATCAGATTGTTAGAACTAGAAAGAACCATAGATATTAACCAATCTCCTAATTTTACAGATGTATAGACTGAGGTCCAGAGAAGTTAAATGACTTACCCAAAATCAGACAGGTAATAAGTATCTGTAGGGATTGTCAGGCACAAGTGAGAACAAAGACATCTTTGGCACATGTTTTTGGGGTGCAGTAATACATTCTTTAGTATTATAACAAGAATGAACTAATCAGTTCTCACACTTGAGAATACAATATGATATAGAATAGCAAGCCCAGCAAGGGCCTTTTCAAGCTTAAATATAACTGTGAGTCTGGGACCAAGGAAAGAAACTTTGTGACCAGAGATACTAGATATTAAATATATTGACAGGAAGCCCAAGGAACTGGTACAGAATGAGTCAGAAGTGGTAGAAACCAATTCAGGGTACTATCCCAGGGCTGAGAGATCTGTCTCTTATGGCTGCTTTAGACAGGCTATAATTTTCAAAGATAGTTTCTTCAGGTCACTCTAAGACACAAAGACAGTTTCTTCAAATCACTCTGAGTCCCAGGTAAATAAAATCAATTTTACAAGTCTTCATCACACATAGAAAGGTAACTCTAGAATATCAAGATAGTTATCAAGATAATTTACACAATCCCTAACTTCCTTTAAAGCTCAGGTCTACATGCTGCTTTCTACATGGGACATTTTGTGATTTTCTCATTACTATTTAACAAGCCCTCTCCCCACCAAAATTAACATGTATTCATCTTCTGCATATTTTGTATTTATGCATCTGTGAACAGCATTATTTGTCCTGATAGAGAATGTAAGGTAAGGCCTTTTTTTTTTTTTTGGTCTTTGTCTTGAAAATTTATAGGCTATTTCCATTGCATTTAGGTGACAGGGATAGAGAGGTGGTGGATAGTGAGGTATATTTGCAGCCAGAAAGACCTGAATTCTAATTCTATCTCAAAGGCTTGTGTGCCTTCAATTAAGTTTAAACAAGAAGTTAATCTCTTAACTTTAGGAGGTTAATCAATCTGATTTTTCATCTGTAAAATAGTGCTAATATTCATTAGGTTATAGTAAGGATCAAATGACCTATGTCAAATGCTTTGAAAATGTTACTAACAGGGAGTAGTTTGTTTTTTATAACTCAGCAGATCGACCAACAAAATGAAAACAATGGATACATTGATCAACGAAATGAAAATCACACTTACACGGAACACTCCAACCTAAGATGAATAAATTCAAATGCTTTCTACAGAGGTTTTTAACCTGGGGTCTGTGAACTTGATTAAAAAACATTCTGATAATTATATTTCAGCATTATTGATTACCTTTGTTTTCTTATAAACATTCTTCTCAGAAGGGTTCCACAGGCTTCAACAGATTAATGATGGTGACTCACTCGGGTTAGGAACCCAGGGAACTAAAGGCAAAGATAAGCCTGAAGTCAACTTGTTCTCCAGGCAGATTTAGAGGCACGTGGTCTTTGAGTTCCGGGGCTGGTGGGGCGGAAGCCCAGAAAGGGCACGCCCCTTGGGGGCGGGGCTGAGGTAGCCTGAGGGATAGCTGCAGAGATGTCGGACTTCTAACGAGAGGCTGGAGACCTTGAACCTGAGGAAACTTTTCGTGCCCGTGCCTGCTCCAATGATAATCCACTACTTTGCTACCAAGGCTGCGGGCTGGCTCAGCTTCGTCTTAAGGAAGAACTAGCTGAGTAGCATCAGGCAAGGTCCTCAGACTAGCCCTGGCTTGTTCCCAAACTCTATTTGGTCATTTCCCACCTCTGAGCTTTGATAAGCCTTCCTTCCCCGCTCCACCCTCCAGCTCAAAATTCCCTTCACCCTGTGGTATCTTTTCTTTAATCCGGCTCTGATATTTTTCTTACCCTTTCCTGTCCCTCCTCAAATTACCTTGTATTTACCTTATTTACTTGACTTTCGCTTGTATGTTGCCCTATCCCATGTAAGCACTTTGGGGATTTCTGGGGGTAATACTTAGCCCCGTGGGTTCTATTGAATTATTAATTATATGAAACGTAATAATTTTCCAACAGAAGGGATATAGATTGTACCTTCAGAGTTGGCCATGTTCTATAACCTTGGGATCCAAAGATCAATATTAACTTAGAAATAAGAGGCAGCTCAGTGACATTTCACGTTTAAAAATGCCATTGATTGACTCGCCCAAGGTTCTTGGTTGCCTGGAGTCAGTTCCTTAGCCTTCCACTTGGCCATAATGGAAATGCCACCAAATTTAGAGTTTGAAGACTAAGGTTTGACTTCTGACCCTTCTATTTAGTATCTATGAAACACTGGGCTAGTTAGTCACCTTTTTAGGAGACCTTATCCATAAAATGAGGGTGTTAAATTAGATCATCTTTGAGGTTCTAGTGCTAAATTATAGGATCCTTGTAGCTCACCTGGGTCTCTCCAGGGCCTCACAAATTGTTGGTAGTAGAGGGAAGGAGAGGATTATTTAGGGTGGTTGGGTGGGGAGGAAGTGAGAAGATATAAACTATGTATTTGTGGAGTTTAACAGAAGTCTTCATAGGGGTAGCTAGCTGGGTGGCCCAGAGGATTGAGTCAGGCCTAGAGAAGGGAAGTCCTGGGTTCCCATACCCCTCAGACAGTTCCTAGCTGTGTGACCCTGAGCAAATCACATAACCCCAATTGCCCAGTCCTTACCACTTTTCTGCCTTGGAACCAACACACAATATTGATTCTAAAATGAAAGGATTAAAAATAAAAATCTTCATGGGTATAACTAGTAAAAACCATACCCTAAAAAATCAAGATCAAGATCATATACTTGTATATGAACAAATGATTTTCAAGAGAATGAAAAATTATTAACAATCATTTAAAAGAATGCTCTAAATCACTAATAATATCATTAATAATTAGTTTAAATCAAAACATCAGAGGTGGGGGCAGCTGGGTAGCTCAGTGGATTGAGAGCCAGGCCTAGAGACAGGAGGTCCTAGGTTCAAATCCGGCCTCAGACACTTCCCAGCTGTGTGACCCTGGGCAAGTCACTTGACCCCCATTGCCTACCCTTACCACTCTTCCACATATAAGTCAATACACAGAAGTTAAGGGTTTAAAATTAAAAAAAAAAAATCAGAGGTATCTGTTATACTTATAAATTGACAAAGATGACGAAAGATGGGAGTAATTAGTGTCTTAGTTCTAATGCACCTTTGGAGTTGTGAATTAGCTCAAATGTTTTGGAAAGCAGTTGGAAATTATACTAAGAAAATTACTAAAATAACTTTTGACCTATACCTTTGGGTGGTCATATACTTATACAACAAAGGGATAAGTTATAGATAGATAGGTCCCATATAACACCAAATATAGAAAATATAAATTTGTATTTCCTCACACTCGCAATCCTTAGACCTTTTCTCCAACTGCCTTGTGTTTATTGTGTATACATGTACAATTTGCTTACAAGTACACATTATCTCCCCTGATAAAATGTAAGCTCTCTGAGACTAGTGGTTGTTTCATTTAGTCTTTGAATCACCAACTCCAACATGGCACACAAAGGTGCCTAATAAAGGTAGATTGATTTTGTAGTAAAAGTAGATATTATAATTGGTAAGTGACTAAATATGTGGCAAATGCTAACTAATGAATACAGAAATGTACAGGAAGATATAACTAATTCAAAGGGAAAGAAGTCAGTAAAACAGTATGCATAGTAACTACAACTATGGGAATGAAAAGAACAACGCACTTGATATTGAACTCTGTTAAATTATTATGACCAAAATCAGCCTAAAAGAAGATATGAGAATTATCCTCTCTTCTTTGCAAGCTGAGAGATTACAAATGTGGAATACTACAAATAGTGCCAAACTTGGTAGATATAGGATCCTAGAGCTGGAAGGGAACTTTAAAAGCCAACCCATTTCATGCTATTGATGAAAAAGAGGACCAAGTAAGTGACTTGCTTAATATCATTGTTTTTGCTGCACTGCTTTCTTTTTTTTAAAAAAAAATGCTACAATGGATAAAATTCTCTGGAAAAACAAGAGGGAGAAATACTTTGAAAAATGAAGCTGTTATTAAAAAGAAAAAAATTTAAATTTAAAAAGATGATAGATATTTATAGCTCAAACATGGAAATGTGAAACATCCTGGTAAAATCCCCTTTTTAGATTAGATTTAGAGCAAATGTAGGGACATGATTGGAGGAATCCAGGAAATTAATGAATTAAAGTTCCATGAGGTTTCTCAAATTGGAGCATTATGATTTATTTCTGCACTTTACTTTTCATTCCTTTTGACCAGCAGAATCAAGGAGGATAGCAACCAACAGTGTATGTGTATTTTATGCATATTTTTGGGGGGAGTGAAACTAGAAGGAATATAAAGCAGACAGCTTTTATTGGGAAGAACAACATTCAAAAAGCACAGAGAGGAGAAATATTAGAGACTATTTGGCAAACACTGAGTACTACTGTGTGCAAGGTATAATGTGTCAGGTGTTGAAGTTTAGCTCTTACCCATTGTTGAACCTTCTCCCCTAATATTCTTCTCTTTCACTATTTATAAAGAAAATGTTTTTTGTAAACCTCTAAGTGCTAGAGAGATGTCTTTATTTTGTTAGAAATTAAATTTAGGACTACATTTTTTTTTTATAAAATAAAGTGTTCCTGAATGATCGAGAACTGAATAAATGATAAAAGAAAAGATTTATAATTGCATCCTTTGTGAAGGTAAATAAGGTGGTTTTATTAGAAAACATTATTGGTAAGTAGTGGTCACAAAGATTATTGTTAGTGGTATAAGGGCAGAAAAGAAGATCTGAGTTTTATCAGTTCCTTAAAATAGTTTAGTCCAGTCATATAAAGCAACTTATGGAATTTTTTCCTTGAAATAAAATGTGCATTTAAGTGTGGAATCTTAAAAAGTGATGCTCAGAAGGGACAAGGACAGTTTGGCAAGATGCTTAACAGTGTCAATGAACATTAAGCACCAAGTCAATCAGTAAACAAATGATAATTCCCACCCCACCCCCTCTCTCTCTCCACACACAGGAAATGGGAAGTATTTGATAGAAGGAAGGCATTAGCATTAATGGGGATCAGGATAGGTTCTTATAAAAGGTAGGATTTTAACTTGAACTCGAAGGAAGCCAAGAAGGCACTGTGAGGAGGAAGAGTATTCCAAGAATGAGAAAGAGCAAGAAAAGTGCCTGGAGATGGAGTATCTTGTTAGACAAAGAGCCATGAGGCCAGTGTCTGACCACAGAGTACATATAGGGGAGTAAGTTGTAAAAAGAGTCGAAAGGTAGGAGGAGGTCAGGTTGTAAAGGACTCTGATTGTAAAATTGATTTTGCATTTGATTCTGGAGGTAATAACCACTGTACTTTAGGAAGATTAATTAACTTGAGTGGAAGTAGACTAATCCCAGCAAGGAAATTTGCCAGTAGTTGGGAATAAAAATTGCATAATCATTGCTTCAAAGGAGTTTACATATTATTAGGGAGAGAAGTTTCTTGGCTGTTCTGCAGATGGAAATATCTTTTTTGTTTCATTTAGGCACTTAATCTAATCTTATCCTTTTTATTCTATTCTTTTCAACAATCCGTACAATCTTGGAAATGTAGCCAGCCTCGGTTTGTCAGAAGGAGCAGTGAATTTTGATTTTCTGTAAAGAAAAACTTCTAAACAATTAGGTCTTTCCAAAAGTAGGATGGATTGTAGAAGACTTTAAGTAGAGACTGAATATAACAATTTATTAAGGTTCGTCTGTTTATTGTCAAAGCCACAGACTACACTTGCAGTTTTCAACCTTAACATCCTTTATTTTGTGCTTTTTACCTTTTATGGATGTCTAGTATGGTTTTTTATTGTCTAAATGGCAGTCAAGGGTATTTTAAAAGAGGGAAAGATGTCATATTTCTTTTCAGAGAAATTAGAGTTGAAACAAGGAAAACAAATAGAATTGAGTAGGGATGGAAAAAGATTTCATGTACGGAATTCATTGTAAGGTACTTTGCTGTGTGCATTATCAAAAAGAAATGGAACACTTATTAAGTATCGAGTTAGCTGTATTTTTCACTTTTAATCATTCATTGATCAAATACCTATTAAGTAACTACTAAAATGTCTCAGGCCCTGTGCTTGTTAGGGCTGGGTATACAAAGATAAAATTGCATCAAGAAGCTAACTAGTAGCTTCTCATTATAGAAATTTGACTAGCCTGTTAGGTTGGGCTTTTGTTCTTTTAATTGCAAAATGAGTGCTCTGGATTAGATATCCTTTAATGTGCTTTAAGCTCTGAAGTTCCAAATTTATAATTTTAGAAATCTACGTGTGTGTGTGGGATATATATATGTGTATGTATACATATATACATAATAATATATCACAAAAACCCTATTAGTAAAATTTATCAGATTATTGGAATATTCCTATTGATCTAAAGTGGATGGGATGTAAGATAAAGAAATAGAGTAAATCATAGGACATTAGGGCAGGGATTCTAAAACTTTTTTTGTGTCATAGGACCCTTTGGAAGTCTGGTGAAGTCTATGGACCCTTTCTTAGAATAATACATAGATACTGTATATAAAATAAATTCAAGGAAATGCTAAATTATAATTAAAGGCTATTAAAAATAAAGATGTAATTTTTTTTTCCTTTTTTAAGTTGATGGACCACCTGGAATCTATCCAAGAATCTCTTGGAATCCAAGGACCCCAAGTAAAAACTCCTTGGCCTAATGGGAAGGGGTAATAGAGTAAAGATAAATGAAAAATAAAAAGTGGTCCTCTAAGGGGAGAAGGCTGATGCTATAGGCAAACAAACTTTTATTTCAAAGTTTTTTTAAGTTCATCCATGGTTTCAGTGATGTTAGTAAACTTACATGAGGAAAACTTAGCTCAATTTTCCCAGGAGAAATTCATTCATGTAGGAGGTTATATATCCTGTAGTAAATTATTTTTCTCAGCAGCAATTTCACCAAATTGAATATTACAATAATACTGAATCATTTTGGCTTTTAGTGTGCTTTGGTTCTAAAGAAATTCTATGATTTCCAACTTGAATGTAAACAAGGTCCCCTGATTTTCCCTTTTTGGGAGGGAGTTAGTTATTGTTTCTCCATTATTCATTTCTGTGAAGAACAGCCATAATTCAGTGCCACTTGAGCTGTGATGTTTTCTCTCAATCTCTTCTTGTGCCTGCTGTTTCTGCCTTAGCATGTATAAGTATTACTTGATGTTCCTACTGACTGAATATAGTGTTTTTGCTTAGATAGGCTTGGGTATCCCTTCAGATAGATATGCATACACATATACATGTATACATGTTCCTGTATATGTGTGTCTCCATTCTAGAATATACCAGATAAATCCAGAGTAGATACATGACAACTGTAGAAGGGATATCACTAGTCACCAAAGAAATCAGAAAATACCTACTGGAAGAAGTAGTACATGAGTTAAGTCTTTAAAGGAAATGAAGAATTCTAAGAGTTAGAGGATTGCGTGGGGAATCATTCTAGTTATAGAAACATTCTAGTCAGTGCAAAAGCATAGATACAGGTGATTGAATGTCTTTTGCCAGGAATAGCAAATAGGCTAATATGGCTGAATCACAGAGTGAATTGAAGAAAGAAGGGTGCTGATGAGATTATCAAGTGAGAGAACATAGAGAAAAAAAAATCAAGGCTCAGGACTGATGGAGGAAACTTAAAGTTAATGGACATGATGATATAGATGATTTAATGCCCCAAACTGATCTCAAACTCATTACCTTTTCCCTATAAACCCTTCAATCCCCAACACACACACACACACACACACACACACACACACACACACACACATACACAAACACATACACATACCCTTCATCTACTGTAATACATTTTTTCCAGATTACATATAGAACCAATTTTAATAATAATTTTTCTGACATTTTTCCATCTATGTCCTCTCCCTCTCTCTCCCAGCCCTCTCCTTATCCCTGAGACAGCAGGTAATTTTATTTTTATACACACATATATGTATTATGTACATATACATGTTATGCATTTACTATCATGCAGTACATATTTACATGTTTATATAATACAACTTGTTCAGCCATTCTCCATTTGATGAATATCTCTTCAGCTTCCAAATTCTTTGCCACTACAAAAAGAGCTGCTATAAATATTTTTGTATAAGTAGAACCTTTCCCCTTATCTTTTGATCTCTTTGGGAAACAGACCTTATAGTGGTATTGTTTGGTCAGAAGATATGCAAGGTTTTATGGCTCTGTGGGCATGGTTCGAAATTGCTCTTCAGAATGGTTGTATTGGTTCACAGCTCCACCAACAGTGTGTTAGTGTCCCAGTTTTTCCACATCTCCTCCAATATTTATCATGTTCTGTTTTTGTCTTATTAGCCTGCCTGATAGTTTGGAGGTGGTAATTTTTGTCTTTTTTAAATTTGTATATGTCTAATAGTTATTTGGAGCATTCTTTCAAATGACTAAGAGGAGTTTAGTTTCTTCTACTGGTATTGCCTGTTCATAATGCCTCACAATTTGTCAATTGGGAAATGCCTTTGTTTCATAAATTTGACTTCATTTTCTATATATTTGAGAAATGAGGCCTTTGTCAGAGACAACTGTTTCCCTTCTAATCTTGGTTGCATTGGTTTTGTTTGTGCAAACCCTTTTTAATTTCATATAATCAGAGGTATCTATTTTATATCTTTTAATGTTCTCTATATCTTGCATAAATTCTTCCCATATCCATAGATCTGGCAGGTAAACTATTTTATGCTCCCCTAATTTGTATATGACATCCTCCTTTATTTCTAAATTATGTATCCATTTCAACTTTATCTTGTATATAACATAAAATGTTGGTCTATAATTAGTTTCTACCATAATCTTTTCTAGTTTTCTCAGCAGTTTTGGTCAAATGATGAGTTCTTCCAAAAGTTTGGTCGTTTACTATTCTGTTTGAATACCTTATCTACTCCACTGCTCCAGAACTGTTTATTAATCAGTACCAGTTTCCTTTGATGGTTCTTGTTTTATAATATAGTTTGAGATCTGGTACAACTAGGCAATTCTTCTTTATATTATTTTAATTAATTTCCCTGAAAGTCTTGGCCATTTGTTCTTCCAGATGAATTCTTTTTTTCTAGCTCTATGTAATAATTTTTGAGCAGTTTGGTATGGCACTGAATAGGTAATTTAGGAATTAGAATTATAGTTTTTATTATATTAGCTCATCCTATACATGAGCAATGTATTAATATTTTTCCAATTATTTAGATCTGACTTTATTGGTGTGGAAAGTGTTTTGTAGTTATGTTTATCTAGTTTTTGCGTTTGTCTTGGAAGGTAAAATTCTAGGTATTTTGTCTAGTTATTTTAAATAAGATTTTTTTTTATTCTTGCTGTTTTCCTTTGTTGGTAGTATAAAGAAATGCTGAAGATTTATTTGGTTTATTTTGTAACCTGCAACTTTGATAAAGTTGTTTATTGTTCAGTTTGTTTTGGAGCTATTCTTTAAATATACCATCATATGATCTATAGAGTAATAGCTTTTTTTCTTCATTGCCCATTCTAATTCCTTCAGTTTCTTTTTCTTTTATTGCTATAGCTAGCATTTCTAGTATAGTATTGATTAGTAGTGATGATAATGGGAATTTTTGCTTCACTCCTTATCTTATTGAGAAGTCTTCTAGCTTATCCCCCATTACAAATAATGCTTGCTGATAGTTTTAGATAGATGTTATTTATACCTTCTCTATTCTATAAAGAGCAACATCATTCTCACATCCTTCAAACTCACAGCATAGCTGTTATCCTAGACTCTTTGGTGTCTCTTCCTCTTCTCCATTCCCTCTCCCAGTTCAATCTGTTTCTTTGACTTACTGTTTCACCTTTGCAATATCTCTTGAATACATCCTCTTTTCTTCTCTGAGACTGTTATGACTATAGTGCAAACCCTCATCACTTCACACCTGAACCATTACAATAGCTTGCTGATAAATCTGCCTCCCTCAAATCTTTCCCTACTCTAATTTGTCCTTTATTCAGCCATTAAAGTGATTTTCCTAAAGCAGAGATCTGTGAACTTTTATAGCCCTAAGAGCTATAAAACTGTGCATACTCTTTGACCCAGCAATACCACTACTAGGTCTATGTCCTAAAGAGATCAAAGAAAAAGGAAAAAATAATATATTTGTATATACATTAAAAATATATCTATAGAAACTCCTTTTTGTGGTGGCAGAGATTTGAAAATTGAGAGAGTATCCATCAATTTGGACTGAATAAGTTGTAGCATATGATCATGTTGGAATATTTTGTGCTATAAGACATAATAAGCATGATGGTTTCAGAAGACCCTTGGAAGACTTATTTGAATATAAAGTGAAGTGAGCAGAACCAGGAAATTACTATACATGGAAATAGCAGTATTGTGAGGATGATCAACTTTGAAAGACTTAGCTACTCTGATCAAGACAATGATTCAAGATAATTCTGAAAGACATATCAAAAAACGCTGTCCAACTCCAGAGAGAGAACTGATGAAGCCTAACTGCAGATTGATGCATGTTTTTTCATTTTCCTTGTATTTTCTTATTTTTTTGGTAAATCGGCTAGTATGGAAATGTTTTGCATGATTTCACCTGTAAAACTGATATTGCATTTTTAACCTTCTCAATGAATGGGAGAAGAGCAGGAGGGAAAGAGAGAATTTAGAACTGAATGAAATTTTAAGATGAATGTTAAAAATAAAAAAAAAACACTAATAATTCTATTTCAAAAACAAAGCAAAAAATCAAATAGCTTTGTACTTCAAGAATCTATAGTGTCTACCTCACTTCCACACCTTATATTTGACTTTTTCTACTTGACTTATAAGGTCTTTCCCTCTAACTCTCCCTTTACCCTCACCCCTTTTGACTTTCTAAATGATTCCTCCACTCCAATTTGGGTGATCTCACTATCTTCTTCAACTATCATGTTCGAATTTCCTACCCTTTATTCATTCCCCTCTCTAGTCCTGTTCTCTTATTGTTTGTGTATCATACTTGCCTAGTCTAGGAAATCTTTTTTTGACTTTACGTTATTCCAATTTATTTTCTTTTTCCTTTAACCCTCAGGTGATCACTTTCTTCTATATTATCGGAATTCTTAGAGTATACAGTTTTGATTTAGTCTAACATTTTCTCAAGAAATATCTATATTATTTTTAATCTATCTTGTAATATCCTTTAAGTCAAGGACCATGACACATATTTTTGTGGGCCTTCTGTCCCACCAAAAGCACCTCACATTAGTGTAGGTCTTGTATATCTTAGTTATTAAATTTATACCTAGTAAATGAAAGCAGGTAGAAAAAAAACCAGCATTTATTAGGCACCTATTATGTGCTAGGCATGTGTAAATACTTTACAAACATTATCTTATTTAATCTTCACAACACAACTCTTGGAGTTAGGTGGAATTATCATCCCTGTTAAGGAAACTGAGACAGATAGAGGTTAGGTGTCTTGTCCAAGAGTCACATAGTAAGAGTCCGAGGCTAGATTTGAACTCAGGGCTTCCTGACACGAGGTCCAGTGCTTCATTCGTTGTACCAATTGGCTACATGTAAGGCTAGGAAATAAAGAACTAATTGTTCTTATTCCCTAAATAGAAGAGCATAGTACCTTGACGGAGGCTATTAAATCAGGAGAGTTGAGTAAGATGGTAAAACCTTGGTCATAGTTTGGAATAAACAGGTTTATTCCCACACCACTAACATGAGTTCTTGTGTTTTTCCCAACAGGAGGATGAGGTGGTTCTCCAGTGTGTTGCTAACATCCACAAGGAGCAAAGAAAGTTCTGCTTAGCAGCAGAGGGACTTGGGAATCGCCTGTGTTTCTTGGAGCCAACTTCTGAAGCTAAAGTAAGATTTATCATTCTTTTTCCATCCCTTTCCTTCTTCAAGTAAAGAGTGCCCACATTAGGTACAAGAAAAAAAATTATTTCACACTGAAAATGAGGATGCTATAAAATGGTTTTGTTTCTTATTTAGTGATGGAAATAGAATATGAACACAATGGTGTGTATATGGGAGTCACTCCTGGTCCTGCCAACATTCAGTAGTGACTTCCTATGAAGTTATAGTATCCTCAATTCTTTGAGCTGGAACACTTAGAGATTATCTCATATAACCCTCTTTCCAGATGAAGAAATAATCACTCTAGCCTTAAATGACTTGCTCAAAATATGTCCTGCCCTTCTCCCTCTGTCCTCCCATGGTTAATTTGAAAAACTGTGGAATATAACATTCTCTACTTTCATATATGACAAGCAGTGTTGTGTAATGAATAAAGAGTTAGCCTGGAAGCCAGGAAAGGTTGGTTGAGGTTCAGCTCTAACACCTACTAGTTGTGTGAGTCCAGACAGGTCACTTTAGTCATGTCCTATTCTTCATAACCCTATTAGGGTTTTCTTGGCAGAGACACTGGAGTGGTTTGCCCTTTCCTTCTCCTGTTCACTTTATAGTTAAAGAAACAGAGACAAACAGGATTAAATGACTTTCCCAGAGTCACATAGCTAATAAGACCCTGAGGCCAGATTTGAACTTAGGAAGCTGAGCCTTCCTGACTCCAGGCCAAGCACTTTATCCACTGTACTACTTTCTGCCTTATCACTATTCTAGGCAATTGTCTTAAAACTGTATAAATTGTAGAGAAAGTTCCAGCCTACACTGGTCTTGCCTAACTGGTGCCTCTTTTAATTTCAGACTTTTAACATGAATCCTTCCTTGTTAGGACCAAACCTCTTTTGTGGGTTGAAGAACATGGGTTTCCTTCACCTGACTCCTTCTACTATCTAATATGAACACACTATTATTTTCAGTATTTAAAATAGATTTACTATGAAGCATATAGGGTAAGGAGTTGTTACAATAATGGATGACTAGATTTATAGTCCATGCTTTGCAACTCTTATATAGTTGATACCTTATTATAAGATATTTAGATCCTATCCTTAGTCCTTTCATGCTGAAAATTCTTCTTGGTTCTGGCCTTGATATACTTATTTATAGTTTTATGGCTTATTAATTGGTTGACCACAACTATCCCTCAGAGTCTAAGCAGTGTCTCATAGTGTCTACACAAAATAGGAGTTTACTAAATGTTGAATGAAATGGAATAAAGAATGCGAGTGTCAGACACATAATACAGGAACATAAGCATATAATGACTGAGAGAGAATATGTCTCTTGTTGATGTGCCATCATTTCTTATCCATTAATTTAAATACATAGCTCTCCTTTCTTACCTGGTTTGTATGGAGCTGTGGCCAAAGATAAAAGAGAAAATCTGGGAATTTATTAGCATGCCTGCTACATATAAGTAGCAGGGTAATCTGAACTGTGGTGGAGGAATATTAAATAAACCTTCAATGGAATAGTTTGGACATGGTCAGAATTCAGTTTAGTAGGTCATGAATTATCTAAGCAAAATGAAAGAAGATGTAGGGAAAACATGAGCTGACTAGACCATGGAAAATCTCTGCTAAGAAAGCTGTTGGGCTTTTCTCATGTCATTTATCTCATGACTAGGAGATATTCTGGCCACCTTCTCCCTTTTTCCATCTTATGCTCTTATAGCTAGGAACTGTAGGCTGCTTAGGTCTTATGAAATAGTGATTAAAAGAAATGGGCACAGACCTAAAAGAACCTTCCCTTCATTAATAGTTAATAAGCAGTTATCATTAGGAACTGGGCTATAGGGAAAATTATTTCATAATATGAACATAAAAGTTAGTATGACACACTGTAAACCTTCTGCCTATTGTTGTCAGTTGCTTGAAATGAAAGTTTACTAAAAACTACTTTTAACCTTAAGATTTCTGTTATCTAAATTGACTTCCTTTAATTTTGTTACTAAAAGTGCCTTCTTTCTTAGTTAAAGGCAATCTGGTCCCAGTGGTAGGTATTTTTTTTAACAGTGAATAAATTAATTGTCAAAGTTACACCATATCTACTGTCTATTTGTCATTTTACTGGCTTAAAGCTGGAAAATGTTCCCAAATGTATTAAAAGCTGGTATTATTTGAGTTCAGATATGTTGTAAGTCTTGCTATCTTACTTCCTGGTCCTAATAAATGTTGTTGAATCTCAATTAATTTTTCCCTAAAAAACTCCTGGACTTACTCATTAGGCTGATTCTTGCCACAAGCGCATGCTCCATTCTGCTGTTACAGGGATCTTCTTTACTATCCCACATTCTCTCCCCACCCCTACTCTGAGCTTAGTAAACTCCAGTTTCCTTCAAAATATAAAATCTTCAGAATTATTTCCTTCATCATCTATACTGCCTAGCTCCCTTGGGTTTCTTTAAGTCTCACATAAAATTCTGAATGTTGTAAGAATTCTTTCCTTACCTCCCTTAATGCTAGTTCTTTCCCTTTGTTTACTCTCTATATATATGTGTTTTTAAAAATATGCTAAACCAATAAATTTTTCAAAGACAAAATCATGTTCTAACTGTAATTCTTTAAAGGCAAGTATTTAGAAAAATTGTTGGGACTAGGGGTCAGAAAAGCTGATTTCTAGTTTGACCTTGGACAAGTCACTTAACATCTCTAAAACTCAGTTTCTTCTTCACTAAGATCAAGATTGAAATTTTTGGTCCCTTGTATTTTCCAGCTCTAATATTCTTTGATTCTAAAAATGTGTTTAAAAGAATCCTATAATGAATGTATTTTTGGTAAAGTAAAATAATCCCATTTTAATGTGAATTAAATTAACCCTTTAATTTATCTGTTTTATAAGTTTTGAGGTTCAGATACTGGGTTAAATGAGATCCTAGCTTTAGTTAGAAGTGGCTGGATTCATCTCTAACTGGCTTTTGAGACTTTATTATTGAATTTTCAATGTGAACATTTATATTTCAAAAATCTCAATTGTTACAAATCAAGGCTTGATTTGTTGTTTTGTTGCTTGTCTAGACTTAAGTATTAATAATGCAGATTAAACTTAAAAGCATTTTTGCATACAGTTTCCCCCAGAGAACCTAAATGTTAAATGTTTACCAGCACACCCCTGTACTGCTCTATAAATGTTGCATGAGGTCAGCAGGAGTGTAGTAGTACAAGGCTCGGGAATGAAGTCATCTCTAGATGAGAGACTTGGTTACCTTAAGTTAATAATAATAATGATAGTAACAGTAATTATAATTATTATTTATATAGGGCTTTGAAGTTTGTAAACTTTTTACATCCATTATCTCTTTTGAGCCTCACAATATTCCCACTTATAGCATATGTAAAACATTTTTATGCATTCAGATGTTTTTGTAACCTCATTGAAGTGACTTCCCTCCAATAGTGCAGTTCGTGATCCTCCTATGCTTGCCTATACTATGTGGCTGTTACATAACAACATATGCCATTATAAATTCTTTACAGAGCATCTAGCCAATATATTGAGAGCTTTCCTCAATTTTTCTTAATATCACAATTACAATAAGAGCACATGGCCTAATCACTGATTTTTTCTTTACATTTGCTGCATGACTGCTCATACATTTATTTGTTGACATCCTTCATTACACTTATCCTTGATAAATTCTTTGTAATGCGTTGTAGGAAGCATAATTTATGCAGCATTCTATTCTATCACATTGAGGCACTCTTAGTACATATTTGAAAAAATTTTACTATTTAAATAGTTTCTATTTACGCCTCTAAAATCTGTTGCAGAAGGTGAATTAGAGAAATTCCAAGAAGAGATTGATAAGTCCCTGAAAATAAAATCAATATATATTTTTTCTACTTCATTATTTCAGTGAAAAGGTAGAAATTAGCT
The DNA here is from genome assembly GCF_016433145.1 of Gracilinanus agilis. NCBI lineage: Eukaryota > Metazoa > Chordata > Mammalia > Didelphimorphia > Didelphidae > Gracilinanus > Gracilinanus agilis. The sequence continues at coordinate 538,174,906 of NC_058131.1, forward strand.
AAGATCTGAAAAGGATAGATTGGAAAATATTACTTATTTTATTATAGAAGCCTCACATTATTTATCATGAATATTTTATTTGAGAAGATTACCAAATGTTACAGATATGGTTCATGTTGCAATTTAAAAATGAAATTATTATTTTAACAGATAGGAAATTGATTGTGGGAATCATTTTGATCAGCTGTCTAAATACAGTCAGACCATCCAATTGTTAAAGAAAGATCAGTGGATATGTAAAACTAGAAGAAATAATGAGAATGAGAAAAAAGTATGTTTCACAATTAAAAACAACTCCAACATACCTATTTATATACCTTATTGAGCCTAAAAATGGAAAAATGGATAGAGAGAATGACATTGTGGCAATTATAATAGTCTCCTAGATGGAAAGCCAGGTTTACATCCAGGAATATATGTTCTAATCTCATCTCTAGCATATATTGGTCATATACCACTCAGCAAATCACTTAACTTTTGCCCCTTGCAATCTTTTTTGAAGGACGGTAGAGATGTATTATTTCATAAAACAGTGAAAAGCAATGGAAGGAGAAACCAGTTTAACAAAACCTTGGTGGAAGACCTGGCTAAGCAAAGGCATCCCATGGGCATTTTAGAGTATAACAATAATAGACAAAGAAGCTGGTCCATATGATTATCAGCTGAGCACAAGGAAAAAGTTGAACAAGCAACAGACAGATGGAAAAGATTTGGCAGAATTGTTATAGAGCATTATTTTCACCATTTGAGACAATAGAGTCATTACATTTGAATTCTGACATCATAGTCCCTTAGGTATGTTAATATAAGAAGTAGAAATCTCACTAAAGAGAGTTAAAGTGGAAAAATTAAAGTAAAAAATGTTTATCAAGCACTTACTATGTATAGTGCTAAGCACTGGGTATACAAAGAAAGGAAAATACAGTCCCAACCTTCAGCGAATTTGTATTTTAAATGAGGAGACAACATGTACATACAAAAAAATTTTACATCTTTAAATCTGTTTAGCTACTGAGTAGATGAAAACTAATTGCAGAGAGGAAGACACTAGATACTAGGAAACCTAAAAAAGCATTTGGTGTAAGTTATCCATACACACAGGAGGACTGAGTAGAAGATAGCATTTTCAAGATATCTGTAATAAGGGAATATGTTGAAGAGACGGGGGGAAATATCATCTCCCAAAATTATTATTACCAAAAAAAAAAATGAAAGGTTTCCCAAGAGAACATCAAACAGGCTGTGATCAGCAATGCTCGAGTAAAAGAATGCATACATCAATAAGATTATGGATCCAATGAAGCATTGCCAATACCTTTAGACAGTTAAGTGTTTTTTGAGTTGTTGAAACACTCCAAGTTGCTTAAAGGTGCCATATGAATTCAGCATTTTTTGGTTAACTTATTATTATTCCTTGCTTAATAAGCAATTGCTTAGATGTTCTAGCTTGCTCAGTTTCATATTTAGCAGTCCAAAATACTATGGAATGCTTTATATTTTTTGTATCTGGTAGGCCATACTATTAGGGGATTCTTTGTGTCTATATTCTTCTGTTCCAGATAAACCAATTCATTTCTATCCGTTTTCATTAGAAATAGAAAAATATTGCTTCATGAATGTTTTTTATTTATTATTTCTTTTAGTATTTTATATTTTCTCAGTTATATATACAATTTTCAGCATTTTCTTTTTGTTAGCATTTATTTTTATTTTTTAATATATAATAACAGATAACAATATATGTAATAAATTATAATAAATAGGCTTATCCAATAGAAAAAAAATTTAGTTTAGTTATGACCAAAAATCCTTCACTCTTTTTTCTCCTCCCCCTCCTACCTCTCTTCTCCCCAGCAAGGCAGGTAATATGATGTAGATTGTACATTATAATATTACATAATACATATTTTCTGTACTTCATGTTTTGAAACAAGACATATATTGCTTATACTAGAGAAAAATTCTCTATAATAGAGAAAAAAGGAGAATAAAATCAAGAATGGTATGTTTTAATCTTCATTCAGACTGTCTGTTCTTTCTGTGGCCTTCCCTTGGACTGTTCCCCACCCTAATCCCCAACTTGGTTAGTTATTGGTAAAATTGGAAAATCTAGATCTGATATTCAGCTTTTTAACAATGAGTTTTACACAACTATTCAGTCAAAATCTTTCTTCTTAAGCACCTAGCTAAATTTGCCAAGTTTAAGTATCACACATCCTAGATATAGAGAGATTAAATAGGTGACTGCTATAAGAACTCTTCAGCCAAAGATGGCATGATGGTCTTTTGAGTTGAGTTGCTTTTCAACTAAACATGAAAACTAGGTTCAGATTCTCTTCATACCTTCTAAAGAAAGATGATGAGTAAAACTTGTTCTTATGGTTTTAACCAAAGCTATTCTCTCATATACAGGTTTCATTTTTGCTTAATATAATTAGGCATAAACCTGCTTAAAGGTCAGAAGTCTTTGTTTGCCTTATAACCTCAAAATTTCAAAACTGATATAGTGGCTTTGCAAAATGGTTAATTGACAGAATCCTTGGAATCTAGAAAGAATCCTCTTTCTGTCTTAATTTCAGAAGTTAAAAAACTCATTTTGACTCTTTATATCTAGCTCCAGACAATGCTTTATAGCCCATTCAGCCATCCACCAGGGCTACCTAACAGGCATCTAATCTGGACAACACTTTCAAATACATATGGAATCCCCTATTAAAATGTAAGTTCACAGATGGCAGGGGCTGTCCTATTTTTTTTTAATTTTTTTTTTTAATTTTAAACCCTTAACTTTCTGTGTATTGATTTATAGGTGGAAGAGTGGTAAGGGTAGGCAATGGGGGTCAAGTGACTTACCCAGGGTCACACAGCTGGGAAGTGTCTGAGGCCGGATTTGAACCTAGGACCTCCCGTCTCTAGGGCTGGCTCTCAATCCACTGAGCTACCCAGCTGCCCCTGTCCTATTTTTTTTTAATGTATACCCAAAGTTCCTAGCACAGAGAACTTAATATTTGATTCATTCAGGGCATTGCTTAACTATACCCCCTCTAACTTAAAGACTTTTAAATCTTCAGCTTCCCCAATATCCTTTGATTGTCTTTTCACTTTAGAAAAATCAGTCTTGTTTCTTTGTTCATTGTTTAAAATTTTTCAGACAAATAAGATGATACTGGAGGCCCAGGGCATATACTTTGAGTTATAGTTTTTAAGAGTGACAAATTGTCATTTTCTATCCAAACTCTCTCACTGAATTCTCCATCTGAATAGCATTTTATATTTGCCAGGCACCTAACCAGGGTTAGGGATTCATTCTGGGTTCAAGAAAGAAAATAACGCTTTGACTTTGGCCTTGTTAACACTCTACTACATTTAAGTAAGCTATTAAAATTTTAGGACTGGAGGTCAGGAGTGATAGAAGTTAGATTTGTAGATTTGAGAATCATCTGCACAGAGGTGAAAATTGCAGTCATCTGAATGTTCGAGATATCTAGAGAGAATAGGTAATGAGAAGAAAAGAAGGCTTAGGTCAGAACCATAAGGGATACTCACTCTTAATGAAGGAAGAAGATAAATTGGAGAGTGTTCAAAGGAGGATAACAGGATGGTGAGATGGTAATGCCATATAGAGCATGGTCAAATGAAATGGTGATGTTTAACCTGGAGAAGAAAATATTCAAGGTAGGACATAATACCATTCTTCAAATATTTGATGAGCTGTCATTTAAAAGGGGGATTAGATGGGTTCTTTTTGGCCCCAGAGGGAAGAACCAGGAGCAATGTGTAGAAAACACAAATAAGCAGATTTAATCTTGCTGGAATATCAAATTATGTATTGCAGAAACATTGTTATATCTCCCATTCCCTTTCTTAAAAGTGTTACCTTTATTCTGGGTAACCTTAATCCTCTTCTATTGATATGTTTACCTTTTCTCCTCATCCAATCCTTCTCTTCTCAATTCCATCAGATCTACTCTTATCTAAACTCTCTGTCTTTCCACCTCAAGCTTATGATGCTTATGATGTTTCCTGTTTTACTTCCTATCCTGCTATGTGATCCTTGGAACACAGATCTTTTCTAAATCTTGTATTCCACTGTTATTTCCTTTCTTTCCTGTTCCCTTCTATTTTACTACAGGCAGACATCTTTTACATCAACTTAAAGCTCCCAAAGGCTTGCCCTTAATTGGGAACCCTCCAAAAACATTGATGTTTTCTCCCCCATGTTTTCCAGCCATATGCAACTGACTGGGACAGTTCCAACTGAGGAAAATCCTTCTGAACAATGATAACCTTTATAAACTCATTTTTCAGTGATTAACATACTTTAGTCTCATTATATTCACCCAGTCCTAGTGATTTTGAAACCCCGATGGCCATTGTTCCAATAAAGTATTCTGTCATGTACTAACTTCTTCCTTATTTCCTTCCCTTTAAACCCAACTCCTCCAAACTCTGTTATTATTCTACTTCCTCCTCTTTCTTACAGTTCTAAATTCCATTCTTACCTTGACCTCCAATCCTTAAACTCCTCATTCCTTGACCATGCTATCACATCTGCATTGATATACTCTTTCCCCTTCTCCATTTTTATCTCCTGGTAAACCAATTCATTTTACACTATTTTCTTTTCTTGGGTTTCTTGCCCCTTATCCTATTGAAAATTTTGTCTTTCCCAACCCTAGCTTTGATTTATTTCTACCAACTGTTGCCTCTGTTCCTACTCCTACAGTGCTGAATGAAACCAGAGAAAATCATGAAACTGTGTTGTTCATTATAAGTCTATTACAAGTTTACATAATATAATCTCAAGCCCTTAGTACACCAAGGCAATCCCTAAAACCATTCCATTAACCATAGTGGATTTTTCCATACTTTTTCATTCATCTTCAAAGCTCCCAAGCTCTCCATAGCCTTGACCTATCATGAGAATTATCCCTCATACTTCTCTGTAAAAATTGAGGCCATATGTTGGGAGCTCCCAGATGCTTTCTGCCATTATATCCTCCCTCAACTTTGTTTAACATAAAAGATTGGTCCTTCTTGTCAATTATTCTACAGATTTTTCCCCAATAATATTTTATTGTATTATTTTTCACAATTACATGCAGAAACAATTCTTTTTTTAAAATAATTTTTGTTTTTTAGAAAAGTTATCATGGTTACATGATTCATGTTCTTACTTTCCCCTTCACTCCCCAACCTCCACCCACCCATAGCTGATGCGCATTTCCACTGGTTTTAACATGTGTCATCGATCAAGACTTATTTCCAAATTGTTGATAGCTGCAGAAACAATTCTTAATATTTTCATTCTTATATTTTGTGATTCAAATTCTCTGTCTCTTTCCCTTCCCCACTCCCTCAGATAGCAAGTAATCTGATATTGGTTATACATGAGCTTTCATGCAATACATTTTTCCATGTTCATCATGTTATGAAAGAAGACACATATCACACCTATAAGAAAAAACTCACGAAGGATATAAAGTTAAAAATGGTGTGCTTTGATCTGCATTTAGACTCCATCAGCTCATTCTGTGATGTTAGGGAGCATATTATTTATTATATTATTAGGGAGCATTTTTCATCATGAGTCCATTGGAATTATTTTTTATTTTTTATGTATGTATGTGGAAGTTAATGCTAGTAGTGTTAGTTTATTTTATTTTTAATTTTATTTAATTAATTAATTTAGAATATTTTTCCATGATTCCATGATTCATATTTTTCCCTTCCCCCTCCCATGGCCAATGAGCAATTCAGCTGGGTTTTATCTGTATCACTGATCAAGATATATTTCCATATTATTAATATTTGCAGTAGAGTGATCATTTAGAGTCTACATCCCCAATTATATCCCCATCGAACCATGTGATCAAGCAAATATTTTTCTTCTGTGTTTCTGCTCCCACAGTTCTTTCTCTGGTTGTGGATAGCATTATCTCATGAGTCCCTCAGAATTGTCCTGGATCATTGCATTGCTGCAAGAGAGAAGTCCATTACATTCGATTGTGCCACAGTGTATCCATCTCTTTGTATAAGGTTCTCTTGGTTCTTTTCTTTCACTCTGCATCAGTTCCTAGAGGTCATTCCAGTTCACATGAAATTCCTGTAGTTCATTATGAAAAATGGTTTAAATTGCACTAAGATTTTTGGGACACCAATGTATGTATTTAAACATATATGTCTGTATCAATACTTGGAGGTTGTTCTAGTTCACATGGAATTCCTCTAGTTCATTATTTCTTTCAGCACATACATTCAATCACCAACAAATACCACAATTTGTTCAGCCATTCCCCAATCGATGGACACTTCCTCATTTTCCAATTTTTGGCCACCACAAAGAGCGAGGCTATAAATATTTTTATACATGTATTTTTCCTTATCTCTTTGGGATACAAACCGAGCAGTGGTATGGCTGGATCAAAGGTCAGGCAGTCATTTAAAGGCAGTCATTTAAAGCCCTTTGGGTATAATTCCAAATTGCCTTCCAGAATGATTGGATTAATTCACAATTCCACCATCAATGCATTAATGTCCCAATTTTGCCACATCCTCTCCAAAATTTTTTACTTTCCTTTGCTGTCATATTAGCCAATCTGCTAGGTGTGAGGTGATACTTCAGAATTGTTTTGCTTTGCATTCTCTAATTATGAGAGATTTAGAATACTTTTTCATGTGTTTGATACTTTTAATTTCTTTATCTGAAAACTGCCTATTCATGTTCCTTGCCCATATCAATTGGGGAATGGCTTGATTTTTTATACAATTGATTTAGTTCCTTATATATTTGAGAAATTAGACCTTTACCAGAGGTTTTTGTTATAGAAATTTTTTTCCCTAATTTGTTGTTTCCCTTCTAATTTTGGTTGCACTGGTTTTGTTTGTACAAAACCTTTTTAATTTAATGTAATCAAAATTATTCATTTTACATTTTGTGATATTCTCTATTTCTTGCTTGGTCGTAAATTCTTTTTTTTCCCCCATAGATCTGACAGGTATACTATTCTATGTTCACCTAATTTACTTATAGTTTCCTTCTTTATATTTAGGTCATTTACCCATTCTGAATTTATCTTGATGTAGGGTGTGAGATGTTGATCTAGACCTAATCTCTTCCATACTGCTTTCCAATTTTCCCAGTAGTTTTTGTCAAACAGTGGTTCTTGTCCCAAAGGCTGAGATCTTTGGGTTTATTGTATACTGTCTTGCTGAGGGCATTTACCCCAACACTATTCCATTGACCATCCCTTCTGTCTCTTAGCCAGTACCATATTGTTTTGATGACAACTGCTTTATAGTACAGTTTAAGATCTGGTACTGTTAGGCCCCCATCCTTCACATTTTTTTCTGGAATTGTTTTAGATACTTGGCATTGCTAATAGCTGCTATAGTTTTAATAATAATTTCTATGAAAGTGACTCTGAGATCTACTTTTCTACCTCTAACTTCTTTTCTGACCTCTAGTCTTGTAATTTCCACTGCTTATTAGACATCTGGAGATGAATGTTCTGTTGATATTTAAATTCAACATGTTCAAAACTGAATTCATTATCTTTCCTTTCAAAGCTCCCATTTTCTTCACTTCTCTGTTACTGTTTTGGTTACCACCATTCTCCCAGTTAGGTTTAAAACCTAAATATCATCCTCAACTCCTCCATTTCACCACCACCCTTAATATCAAATCAATGATAAAGTTCTTTCATTTCTATCTTCATGGTATCTGTCTCATATGCCCATTTCTCTCTTCTAACACTGCAAGTACCTTGGTGCAGAATTTTATCACCTCTCAACTAGAGTATTGAAGTAGCTTGATGGTTAGGCTTCTGACTTCAAGTTTCTTCTCATTTGAATCTGTCCTTTACTCTGCCATAAAACTGGTTCTCCTAAAGTTAGTGTCTAACCATGTCACCATTATATATTCAGTAAACTCCATTTGTTTCCTATCACTTCCAAGATCATATATAAAATCCTTTGACTTTCAAAGCCCTTCATAACTTGGTCCCTTGCTACATTTCTGGTCATGTTATGCTATATTCTCCTCTATGTATTCTGTGATACAGTGATACTGATCTCCTCATCATTCCTTGAACAAAATATCCTGTCTTGGGGGCAGCTGGGTAGCTCAGTGGATTGAGAGCCAGGCCCAGAGACGGGAGGTCCTAGGTTCAAATCCGGCCTCAAACACTTCCCAGCTGTGTGACCCTGGGCAAGTCACTTGACCCCCATTGCCTACCCTTACCACTCTTCCACTTATAAGTCAATACACATAAGTTAAGGGTTTAAAAAAAATTAAAAAAAATATCCCATCTCCCAATTATGGGCATTTCACTGGATGTTCCTGAGGCCCGAAATAATCTTCTTCTTTATCTCTACGACCTAGTTTCCCTAGCTTCCTTCAGATCCTAGCCAAAATCTCATCTTCAATCAGCCTTTCCTGATTCTCCTTGATGATAGTGCACCCCTCTATTGATTCTCTCATTTTATCTTCTATATATCTTATTTGTACATAGTTGTTTTGACGTTGTCTTCTCTTATTAGATTATGAACTTTTTGAGAACAAGGTATGGTTTTATCTTTCTTTGGAAGACTACCGCTTAACAGTGCCTGGCACATAGGCACTAAATAAAAGCTATTGTTGACCAACTCCTTGCCCTTCTCCCTTTCATCCATGCTTGACTACAGTATCTTCAGAGGCAACATTGTTGAGTTGATAATGTACCTTGAGCCTGAGAGTGCTAGACTAGGAGTAAGAACCTCGCTTCATGTAATTACTTGGTCTGTGACTCTTGCCAAATCACTCACTTTCTTTTGAACCCAGTTTCCTGATTTGTAAAAATGGGTATAAATAAGAGCTCCACCTTTAAAAGGTTTGGCTTGTATTATGAGGATCAAATGGTATATGTAAGATGCATTGCAAACCTTACAAGACTATACAAATGTCAGCAATTATTATAAAGGCATTGTTATTAATTCCCCAAACCCCCAGAATTCTGGGGTCCTTTCCCTTCCTCAGAATCACTTTTTAATCACTTGTATTATTTTTGATCAAGATGCAGTACTAAAACTTGATCTTTCTGGAATCTCATGTTCTTTATCCTTTGAGGATAAAGAGAATATGATGTGCTAAATGTATCCTTGAAAATTTGTAGTAGGTGCTGAAAGCTGCTCATTTGTAAATATGTATATATACAATGTACCAGTAGTTAAAAGTTTCTACCTATGGGCATCACAGTAATCATTTTATCAACAAACTATGAAAATCTTGTATCAATTGAGAATCGAATTCAAAGTCCAACCTGTCAATTTTGCTTTCCTCAGCAGGCAGTTTTATAAGCCATCTGTCCAATTTTTTGCCTCAAATTTTTTGGCTCCCTCTTCTCTCAGATTTTACAGAATACACACTCAGCAGCACTGATTTCTGCTGGCTTTCAGTTGCATTCCTACTAACTGTGCCAATAGCAACTGATGTTTATAGGGCAAGAATGTTAGTACTTTAATGGATAGAAGAGAAAAAGTATTAAAATAAGAAAAAATGTTTTTGAAAGTACAAGGTAAATCTCTCATTTTCAGTTATGATAGGCAACCCTCTGACAGGTGACCCATGAAGATTTTTATTTCATATTCTTACGTATAGCAGCCCTGAGAGTGATACAATAGTTATTCATTAGCATGTTAAAAATTATCTAAACATCACCAAAGAGAAAGATTGATATTGTTGACTTTACAGAACTAATGCTAATATTATTTCTCTAGGATAGGTCTTGTTTTTGTGTACTTTTTAGTACTGTTGATTGAATTCCTTTAATGTCACAGAGACATGTACCAGACATTGAGTAAAGGCAGGGGCTGGCAAAGGGATTGGGAAATCATGTCATCTAATTGTTGTTCTCATTTCATAACTTTGGATTTATAGTTTTAAAAATTGAGACTGTTTTATTTTTTAAACCCTTTTATCTTAGAATCAATTTTAAGTATTAGTTCCAACACTTAAGAACAGTAAAGGATAGGCAATTGGAGTTAAGTGATTTGCCAAGGATCACACAGGCAGGAAGTATCTGAGGCCCTATTTGAATTCAGGGCCTCTTGTTTCCAGGCTTCACTTTCTATCCACTGAGCCACCCAGCTGCCCCTAACTGAGGCTATTTTATTTGTACAAAAGCTTTTTAGTTTGATATAATCAAAATTATTTATTTTACATTTTGTAATTTTCTCTAACTCTTGCTTGGTTTTAAAATCTTTCCTTTCCCAGAGATCTGACAAGTAAACTACTCTATGTTCACTTAATTTATTTATAGTTTCCCTCTTTATATTCAAGTCATTCACCCATTCTGAATTTATCTTGGTGTAGGGTGTGAGATATTGATCTAAACCTATTCTCTCCCATATTGTTTTTCAAATTTTCCAGCAGTTTTTGTCAAATAGTGGATTTTTGTCCCAAAAGTTGGGCTCTTTGGGTTTATCATACACTGTCTTGCTGACGTCACTTACCCCAAGTCTATTCCACTGATCCTCCCTTCTGTCTCTTAGCCAGTACCATACCGTTTTGATGCCCAAAGAGCAATAAAAGAATGCCTGCCCTTTGATCCAGCCATACCATTGCTGGGATTGTACCCCAAAGAGATCATAGATAAACAGACTTGCACAAAAATATTTATAGCTGCACTCTTTGTGGTGGCAAAAAACTGAAAAGCAAGGGTATGCCCTTCAATTGGGGAATGGCTGAACAAATTGTGGTATATGTTGGTGATGGAATACTATTGTGCTCAAAGGAATAATAAACTGGAGGAATTCCATGTGAACTGGAAAGACCTCCAGGAATTGATGTAAAGTGAAAGGAGCAGAGCCAGAAGAACATTGTACACAGAGACCAATACACTGTGGTAAAATCGAATGTAATGGACGTCTACTAGCAGCAATGCAATGACCCAAGACAATTCTGAGGGATTTATGGAAAGGAACACTACCCACATTCAGAGGAAGAACTACAGGAGCAGAAACACAGAAGAAAAACAACTCCTTGGACCCTTGGGTTGATGAGGACATGATTAGGGATGTCGACCTGAAAAGACCACACCAGTGTAACTATCAATAATGTGTAAATAAGTCTTGACTGACCACACATAATAAAACCAGTGGAAATGCGAATTGGCTAAAGCGGAGGGGGGCAGGGGGTTGAGGGGGTGAAGGGGAAAGTAAAAACATGACTTATGAAACCATGGAAAATTTTTCTAAAAATAAAAAATTATTTTCAAAAAAAGGTAATAGACAAATTAGCCAAATGGAGAAGCAGAGTAGAGGAGGAGAATCAGGGAACAAAGTAAATAAAGATTATAGAACAGCAGTTCCCAGTGCATTGTTCAGAATATAAACTCATTTGGCCAAAGTAGAGAGTTTCATGTTGAGAAATATTGTAGAACCTTGTTTTGCATGAACTTAACATGTGTGAATTCAAGTATATGTATTTAGCAACTAGAAAAATAAAGGTAGAAAAATATGTGAAATCATATATCAACTTTTTCAATTCCCTAATTGATAGACATCCCCTGAATTTCCAATTCTTTGCCAACACAGAGAACTACTACAAATATTTTTGAACAAATAGCTCTTTTCCTCTTTTCTTTGATCTCTTTAGAATTCAGACTTATTAGTGGTATTGCCAAGTCAAAGGGTATATACACAGTTTTGTAGCCCTTTGCACATAGTTCCAAATTGTTCTCCCAAATAGTTGGACTAGTTTACAACTTCACCAATAATGTTTCAGTGGCTAGTTTTTCCATATCTCTTCCAGTATCTATCATTTTCCTTTTGTGTCATATGAGCCAATCTGATAGATATAAGGTTGTACCTAAGAGTTGCCTTAATTTGTATTTCTCTAATTGGTAGTAATGTAGAGCATTTTTTTCATGTGAGTAATGATAGCTTTGATTTCTTCTTCTGAAAACTGCTTGTTCATATTCTTTGACCATCTTTCATCTGAGAATGGGTTGTATTTTTATAAATTTAACTGAGTCCCTTATTTTATTTATTTGAGAAATGAGGACTTTATCAGGGAAACTTAATTTTTTTACAATTTCCTATTTTCTAATTTTTGCTGCATTAGTTTTGTTTGTGCAAAAGCTTTTAAAATTTCATATTAACAAAATTATCCATTTTACTTCCCCTGGTTCCCTCTTGTTTGTTAATAAAATCTTCCCTTTTTCATAGATCTGAAAAAGGACATTTTTTCATGCTTCCTTAATTAACTTATCATATTACCATTTATATCTATATCATTTATCCATTTTGATCTTATTTGTCACATAGCATGTGAATTTAATTTATGCCTGATATCTTCCTAACATCTTTCCAGTTTTCACCAAAATTTTAGTCAAATGGTAAATTCTTACCCCAAAGCTTGGTTCTTTGGGTTTATCAAATGGTAGATTACAATAGTCATTTACTATTGCCTTTTGAGTACTGTGAAGAGTTAAAGGTTTTGGTAGGAGTTTGAACAAAGGGCAAGAGAACAGTTTGATAAACACAAAATAATTTGTTTATTTTGAGGAAAGTTCAGATAGGAGATAGAAAGGAGGAAAGTGAAAATATCTATAACTAGGCTTAAAATCCCAATCCTAACTAAAAAGTTCTAAAAAAAAATCCTAATCTATCTGCCTCTGAGGGCAGTGTCTTCTGCCAGGGCTAGGCCTGGCCTACATTCCTACACTCTCTATCTAAGATTATATTCACTATCTAACTATCTAAGATAATCAATAAACATTAACCAAACTCCAACCTCTTAAATCTGTTTTCTTTACCTCAACTGTCAGTAAGAAACTCCAACTGCCAGTCTCACTAAGACCTACTATGGAGCTCCTCTACTCTCAGAAACTCCACAGGCAAAAGCCCTAACTGTCAACTGACTTTTACTTATCTCCTTTGTCTCCTTGGTAATGGAACCTTCAGAGCTCTTAGGCCTGTCAGCTAAGAGTCTCTTACTGTGAAATCTTACTGCTCCCTTGCCTCTTAAAGAGACAGAGGGAGAAATTATGAAAACGTTTAACAATATTTAAACAATTCCATTGATTCATTCCTGTATTTTGTGGAGATTTAAATTAATATTCAATAACTAAATATTATATTTTTATAATGTTTTATTAATAATATAAACCAACATAAAAAAACTAGAGTGAAAATGTGCTAAACTCATTTGACCTGCACTCATGGAAAAGAGAGAAAGAGAAAGGAGCTACAGAATTCATTAAAACAATAACATGACCACACCAACGTGGAGGCGTAGGAGAGATTAAAGGGAATTTTGGGAAATACTAAGGGACTTATGGGGGATGAAGTCCAAGGTTCTGAATCTCCATTTATACAATTTTTTCTTAGCCAGTATCAGATTGTTTTGATAATTATTGCTTTGTTATACAGTTTGAGGTCTGTACTACTAGGTACTTCCTTCACTTTAAAAAGAAATTGATTTCCTTGATATTCTTTACTTTTTTGTCTTCCAAATGAATTTTGTTATTACTTTTCTATCTCTGTAAAATATTTTTGGTAATTTGATTGCAATAAGTAATATATAATTTTATATGAATGAATAAGTAAATTAACTTAGGTAGAATTATCTTTTTTATTATATTGGCTTAGCCTACCCAGGAATAATGAATATATCTTCAGTTGTTCAGATCTGTCCTTATTCATGTGAAACAGTGGTTCCCAAACTTTTTTGGCCTACCACCCCCTTTCCAGAAAAAATATTACTTATCCCCCTGGAAATTAATTTTTTAAAATTTTAATAGCAACTAATAGGAAAGATAAATGCACCTGTGGCCATCACTGCCTTACTATATTGCTACAGCACCCACCAGGGGGCGGTAGTGCCCACTTTGGGAATCACTGGTGTGAAAGATGTTTTCTAATTGCATTCATATAATCCCTGGGCTTGTCGTGGCAGGTAGACTCTGAAGTGTTTTATATTGTCTGTGTTATAAATGAAATTTCTCTTTCTTTTGCTGCTGGATTTTATTTGTATAGAAATTTTGATGATTTATGTAGGTTTACTTTTTCATTCTCAATGGGAGTGGAAGGGTAAAGGGAATGGGGAAAAGAGAAAGCAGATTTTTGCCTAATGGAGAAATGATATGTAATTTTTACCAATGCACTACAATTAATTTATTTTGTGTCCATGGTCAATGAGATTGAATTCAATTTATTTCTTTTTCTTTTTCTTGCTTCTATTGATTTCTGCAGGAATGTCCATTCCTAAGTTTTGCTCACTTTTTTTCCTGTGTCAAGGAAGTTTCATATTTTATCTACTTACTATTCAATTTGTGGAATCTTTTTTTTTCTATTGGATTATTACTGTACAAGAATTTTTTGCTTCCTCTTTGTGGATTTTGTGTCCACTGCTTTGTGAACTTCATTCTTATATATGTTTAATGGCTACTGGCTATGTTGGCTTAATCAAGTTCATCCGGGGCCAGTCTGAGTCATTATTATTTCATTCATCAAGCAGGCCACATTCTGAAAATTGGTGAACAGAAGCATTTGTATGCAGGATTTACTATGGATTTATTGTCTAGGCTTTCTGTTTTGTTGTATCAAAACCTGCCTGACATTTAAGTTATATATCACTAAAACATGACACGAACTCATCTAGGTTAAATAGCAGTAGAACAATCAGGAGAAGGTTGACTGAAGTAAAGAGAAGGATATTCTTTTTTTCCCTACCCAAATCCTTACCTTATGTTCCCATGTATTCACCAGGGTCTGCCAGATAGAAGGGGTTGGGATAAAAACACCAGAGCTTATTAATAAAAGTATTATTAAAAGACAGAACAGCATTAAGTGCTAGACATTTGGTATTAAATAACTTGTCCAGAGTCACACAACTAGAAAGTGTTTGAGACCAGATTTGAACTAGGTTTTCCTGACTCCAGGCCTGGCACTCTATCTACTGAGTCACCTAGCTGCCCCTAGCATCCTTTTCTGAGTAAATGAAAAATGACTGGGAAATGGTTTGGTGGTATTTTGATACTATAGCTGTCATTATGAAATAGTAACAGATAGCTATCATGATCCCTAAATCTTCAGATGTTTTTCTTCTCTTTGTAACCAACTGCTCATTGCACCCAACGTTCTAGAATTAGCAGTATTTCTGAATTGCTACAGAAAGCATGAATGTTAACTTTATCAATAAGATTTCTAGGTTGCCTTTTCTCCACAATGCCTAGCACAGAGTAAACATTTAATAAATACTTATTGATTACACAGGCTGATATTTTAAGTGTTTTGGAGGTTTTGATTGTGAAGGATATATAGATAAAGTCACTGGCACTATATGCATCTTCTAGTCCCACTGAATAAACCATGTCAAAATATTACTTAGTATATTCACTGCCAGGTCCTTTGAAATATCAAGGTCTTTTGGGTTTTAGGTTTTGGTTGTTTTTTGTTTGTTTGTTTGTTTGTTTGTTTGTTTGTTTGTTTTTGTAAAAAATACGGCAATACAACATTTTTCAATAATGAAGCCACTTCTGAGGAGGGGAAAGAGAAATTATTTTAGAAAGGATGCCAACCATATTTCTTGTTCCCATGTATTCACCAGGGTCTGCCAGATAGAAGGGGTTGGGATAAAAACACCAGAGCTTGGAAACGATGAGCTGGTCTCCTACAGGACGCTCAGGATTGCAAGCAAATTAACTTTGATGGACAAGTGTCCTTTTCTGGTCTCTCAGGGACCATGCAGAGGGGACCTGGAGCCTATTTAGAGTTTAATTAAGGACGACATTGAGGAGAGTGGATCAGATAATTATGATCTGTTCTTTGACATAATACTCAACTATATTTGTTGCTTTTCTCCAGACATATGGTACCTTACCTTTGCCTTCCTCCTCCATCCTCTTATTAAAATGAGCTGAGTTCTAATGGTAGCATCTTAGATTTAGAAATGTAAGGGACCTTAAAGGCCATGTAATTCAGTTTCTGCATTTTACATTTGAAGAAACTGAGGCCAAAAAGCAAGGAATAATAACAAAACTAATTCTGTTGGGCCCCTTCCTTCTCTCTTTTTTTTTCATTCTTTTCCTTGAGATTCTTGATCTTTTGTGCCTTCAGATGAATTTACTTTTAATATTTTTTCTACCTCTGTAGAACAATCTTTTAGCAATTTGATTAATGTGGCATTGAATAAGTAAATTAATTTAGGTAGCATTGCATTTTTATTATACATGCTTATCTTTACCTTTAAACAATTAATTATTCTATGATTATTTAGGTTTGCATCATTTTTGCAAGTAGTTTTCTTTTAAGATGTATACACATAGCTCCACTGTAATTTTGGTAAATCGACTCTCAAAGATTTTAATATGTTCTGTAGTAATTTTAAATTATTTTTAAAATTTTCTTCCTATTAAATTGTGTTGTTAATACTCAGAAATGTTAGCTATTTAAGTGGCTTTATTTCATAATTTTCAATTTTTTGAAGTTATTAATTTCTTCAATTAATATTATGGTTGAATATAGGATTCACTGAATAAACTACTTATCATCTGAAAAAAGCAATGATCTTCTTTGTTTATGCTTATTCTCCAGATTTATTTTTCTTTTCTCATTGCTATAGCCAGCATTTATAACACTATTATCAAATATGGTAGTGATAATGGATATCTTTGTTTTACCCTGATCAAACTGGAAAGATGCATAATGCTGGTTTTTGGTATTAGACAGTACTACTTGTATCAGAGGTTTATTTATTCCCATATTTTCCAGATTAAAAAAAACAGGAATAGATGTTAAACCTTGTTTAAATTTTTTTATACCTATTGATATAATCTTATGAATTTTGTTGTTCTTTTTTTATTATTATTGCTATAGGCAACAGTTTACTTTAAGAATTGTGTCAGTGTTCATTACTGAAATTTTCCTATAGTTTTATTTCCTTTTCCCCTCCTCTCCTTATTTTTAGGTATTAAGACCATGTATGTATCATAGGAAAAATTTGAGAGACCCTCTTAAATTAAATTTTTTTTAATTTTGCAAGTTTGTGTAGTTTTTTAAATAATTTTTCTTTGAGTGTTTGGCATAACTTGTTTGCAAATGCCTGGTCCTGAGTTTATTTTTTCCTTGGGATCTCATGTATGGTTTTTCTATTTCTTATTTTGATATCAGCTTAAATTTTCTTATTGTATTAATCTGAGCAAGTTATGTATTTTTGTAAACATGTATGTAAACTACTTTATTTAGTGTGTTGGTTTAATTGACATGCAATTAGGTAAAATAATTTTTTTTTATAAAATTCAATTTTATTTCATTTTTAGCTCTGAATTTTCTCCCTCCCTTCTCCCCTTCCTGTACCACTTGAAAAGGAGAGAAAATCAAAACTCCTTACAAATATGTGTGGTCAAGCAAAACAAATTCCTGCATATTAACTATGTCCAAAATATGAAATAAAAAGACAATAAATGTGTTAATTTTTACCCTGTGTCCATCCATCAGTTATCTATCTCAAGTTAGATAGCATATTTCAGTAGGTTTTTTTTATCCTTTTTTCAGAGGTTCTTTATTGTGTGTGTGTGTGTGTGTGTGTGTGTGTGTGCCTGTGTGTGTGTGTGTGTGTGTGTGTATCCAATAGAGATCTTAAATTCAGCATGATCCAACTGTTCGGTCATGAGACCAGCAATACCAAAAATTAAACACTTTCTTCAATCCTCACAGCCCCTTAAATAATACACACACACACACATACACACGTATAATTAAAATCAGGTAAGGATATAATTAAATTTTTGTTTCTGTTGGCTTTGTGATGTTTTTCTTCCCTAATGAAGGGTCACTTTTTAAAACTTTGTCATATAGATATATGAACAATAGAGATTTATGTGAATTCCATTTAATTCCCATTTCCTAACAATCAGTGATCTGTTATATCTCTTCTAAAATTCCTTTAAGGTCCTTTTCTTCTTTTTTAGTTTATTTTCTATTTAGGTCTAAAAGGGATAGGTCAAGTTTATTGTTTATTTTTCCATCAAAATTATTTAGATATTCTACTATTGTGTGTTCACATGGACAGTGTCTGGAATGGGTAGGACAATAGAATACCAGTAAAACTAGGTTAGTCTTTAAGCATTGCGCAAAAAATAAGGAATAGTGTATGTGTTTATGGTTTCTCTCAGAAGACTTTGAGATGTCAGAAACTTTTAAATTACATTATAGATCATAGACTTAAATCTAGAAGGGACTTTAGAAGCTATTAAATCTAACCCCCTCCTTTTGCAGATGAGGAAACTAAGGCACAGAGTGGTTGGGTGACTTGCCCAAAATCACATAACTAATAAGAGTCTGGGGCAAGATTTGAACACAGGTCTTCTTGACCCCAAGTTGAGTTTATTATCTACTATTCTATGCTGCTTCTAAAAAATTATTTAGATTTTCTGTTAAATATTTCGATTCTGTACCATTTGGTATACATATGCTATAGGAATGGTACCTTTTAGCATAATATAATTTTTTCTCTCTTTGTCTCTCTCTCTGTCTCTCTCTCTCACACACTTTCTTTATCTCATTCTCTCTTTCCCCTTACTTTCTGTTTTAGTATAAATTCTAAGACAGAAGAGCAGCAAGGACTAGGTAATTGGGTTTAAATAATTTGCCCAGGGTCTCACAACTAGGAAGTATCTGAGGACAGATTTGAACCCAGGTCCTCCTGACTCCAGGCCTGGCCCTCTATCTGCCATGCTACTTAGCTGCCCCTGTCTTTGTTTATTTTATTCAAGTTTTGTTTTTGTTTTTGTACCTTATCTTAGAATAAATTGCTATACCTGCTTATTTGAGTTAAGTTCAGGCATAATAGAGTTTGGTTCAAATCCTTATTTTTACTCTGTGTGAATGTTTTAAGTTTGTTTTCTTCCAACAACATATTTTTGATTTCTCTTTAAAAATTCATTCTTCTGCCCTCTTCCATTTTGGAGATGAGTTCATCCAATTCACATTTAAATGTCCGTCGTATATCTCAAAGTAGATGTCCAATAGAGAACTTAAACTTAGCACGACCCAACTGTTGGGTCATGAGACCAAAAATACTGAAGAATAGATACTTTCTTCAATCCTCAAAACCTCTTAAACCTCTCTACATTAAGAATTATCCAAAGAGATAAGACAATATTATCTATTTCCATGCTTTAAGACACCATGAAATTTAATGATGCAAAACCCCAATAATAAACTAACAGCAGAGAATGCTAATCACTAACCTCTAATGTGGCTACACAACATATCTTTCTACACCATCCATCATACTGAGACAAAGGTGTATAAACTGATCATAGAGCTTTCATCTGAACAAAACACTGCCTCCACACCAGTCCTAACTTCCTATGCTATGGAAACCTAAATGGCAGAAGTTTACTCTGGCTTGAACTGCATTGTAGTAGTGGTATCTCCTGTAATAGTACTCATTCAGAGAAATGAGAATAAAGGGAACTAGCTCAGAACACTAGCTTGTATGGTAATCCTCCAAGGCAGTGGTTCCCAAACTTTTTTGACCTACTACCCCCTTTCCAGAAAAAATATTACTTATCCCCCTGGAAATATTTTTTTTTATTTAAATAGCAATTAATAGGAAAGATAAATGCACCTGTGGCCATCACTGCCTTCCTGGATCGCTGCAGCACCCACCAGGGGGCGGTAGTGCCCACTTTGGGAATCACTGCTCTAAGGCTATGGAAAATGAGGTTGACATCAAGCTAAGGCCAGTCTTTTCCCTCCAAAAGCACTTGGAAACAGCAGTGGAAGCTGGTGAAATGTAAATTCCCCAAGTTGGGAGAAAGCTGAGACAGCATTTAATAGAATGTAAATAAACAGAAATGAAAGACGATATAGAAAAAAAGCAAAAGAAGTTATCTCCATACAAGTATAACTTGGTTCTCAAAATCAAAATTTGCAGACAACTAGAGGATTATAAGTTTCCTAGAAGGGTACAAGTCAAAAAGTTTGACCACCATGATGCAAGAAATGATAGAAGAAAATTTTCCAGAAATTTAGAACACAGAAAGCAAAGTGCAAAATAAAATAATCCACAGATTACCTCCAGGAACAAAGAGCAAAAACAAAAACAAAAACAAAAAAACCTATGATGTAAACTCCAAAAGATATTATGGTTTAATTTTTTTTTTAAACCCTTACCTTCCGTCTTGGAGTCAATACTGTGTACTGGCTCCAAGGCAGAAGAGTGGTAAGGGTAAGCAATGGGGGTCAAGTGACTTGCCCAGGGTCACACAGCTGGGAAGTGTCTGAGGCAGGATTTGAACCTAGGACCTCCCATCTCTAGGCTTGGCTCTCAATCCACTGAGCTACCCAGCTGCCCCCATTATGGTTTAATTTTAAGACCAGTGGCAAACAACAAATCCTTCATGTGAACCAAAGAAAAACTTTCAAATATGGGGGGAAAAAAGGTAATGTGAACAACAAAACTATTTTGCACCCACCAGAAATAACAGGAAAAATTGAAGTAATTCTAAAGAGCAAAGGAACTTAAGCTGCAACCCAAAGTGACATATTTTGCAAATCTGAGCCTAATTAGTAACAAAAAACTCCAATAGATATTCAGTAAAAAGATTGATTCATGGAATTTCTACAAAGAAAATCAAATTTATACAAATCATTTGCTTCTCAAGTTCTACAGACAATAGAAATAGAAAAAATCAATACTGCAAATGAGATAAAATAAGTTTTTTTAAAAAAGAAGAAAAAACAAAACTAAAAAGAATAGAAAACCAATATTGTTTATAACAATAGCAAAATGAGAGACCATTAAGAGATTTCTTTCAAAAAATATCCTAGAAACAAAGGAAACATTAGGGGTAAGAAGAAGTGATAGAGAAATATAGACCTAAAACATCAAGATATAAACCTTACAACACCCTGCCTAACGTGAATTGGTATTGTTGGGTAGAAGAGAGAACTTAAACCTTAGAAGATTTACTTCAATGCGGAGTATAAATCCTAAAGAAGGAATAGGTAAATATGAAAGCCACAAATCAAAAAATAAAAGTTGAGCACAGAAAGAAAAGGAAGATAAATAATGAAGAGAATGATTAAAGAAATCATTTTGAGGAAAAGATGCAGAAAATGAAATAAAACTTGAAGGAAGGTGAGAAGGTTTTTTGTTGATTTTTTTTTTACTAAACCAAGAGGAAAAAAAAAGATTAGAAGAAATAGAGAACTACTAAAAAGGAAGAGAAAATGGAGCTAATAAGCCAAACTCCATAACTAGGGAAAAGATAACAAACAGGAGGTGGGGAAGGGACATGGTGGTAAAGGGAAGATAGCAGTTAGGAATAAAGTTGCCTTAAAATAGTTTTATGATAAAATTGCTGAAGAGACTAAGGACTATCATTACAGAGGGAGAAGGAAAAATCCTAATCAGAAAAATAATAGAGGCAAATGAAGGAAAATATAAGCTTAATTATTGTCATTTTAAATGTGAATGAATTAATCCAATAGAACAAAAACAAGTGACAGACTGGATAAGAAAACAAGAGTTTACAATCTGTTGCTTTCAAGAAACATACCTAAAAACACACAGAGAATGAAGATGATGATCTGGGGAGAAAAAGAACCTAGAAAACACGGGGAAATCTTGCTATCAAAGCAAAAGCAAATATTCATTATATGAAAGGAAGTGAACTAGGAAACTACTAGGAAACTACACTATGCTAAAAAGAAGTATAGACAACAAATTAATATCATTAATAAATGTGTGTATACCCACATATATTTTAATGTACATATTTCAATGTAGCAAAGTGGTGCAGTGAATAGAGTGCCTGGCCTGGAGTCAGGAAGATTCATCTTCATGAGTTCAAATCTGGGTTCAGACTTACTAGCTGTATGACCCTGGGCAAATCACTAAATCCCATTTACCTCAGTTCTTCATCTGTAAAATGAGCTGGAAAAGGAAATTGCAAACCACTCCAATGTCATTGCCAAGAAAAGCCCAATACGGTCATGAAGAATCAAATACAACTGAGGAAAAGCAACAATATACATGAAATCATGTAACAATGGAAATCATGTAGAACATATTTCTTCCCTTGTGTATTCTTTTTCCTCTTCCCTTCTTTTATGTATTTTTCCTTTGACCTGGAAGTTGTAGAGTTTTGTGATGATGTTTCTGGGAGTTCTCATTTTTTAGTTTCCCTTAAAGGAGGTAACCAATGGATTCTTTCTGTTTTCACTTTGTCCTCTTGTTCTAATAGAACTGAATGTTTTTTTTCCTGTTATTTTTTGAAATATGTCCAAACCCTCCTTTTTTGCCATAACTTTCTTGTAGTGCAATGATTCTAAATATTCTCTCTTCATCTTTTGAAAGATGGTTGCTTTTGCTATTTAGGTTCATTACATTTTTTTCATTTTTTCAGTCTTTTATTAATTCTGTTGCTTTGGGGGCAGCTGAGTAGCTCAGTGGGTTGAGACCAGTCATAGAGATGGGAGGTCCTAGGTTCAAATCTGGCCTCAGACACTTCCCAGCTGTGTGACCCTGGGCAAGTCACTTAACCCCATTGTCTAGCCCTTACCACTCTTCTGCCTTGGAACCAATACACTGTGTTGATTCCAAGATGATAGGTAAGGGTTTAAAAAAAAAGAATTCTGTTGCTTGGATAAGGTTCTGTGTTTCTTGTAGTTAGGCATTAATTCTTCATTCACATGTTACTTCCAAAACTTAAACTCATCTTCCAAACCTTTAAAAAACTCAGCATATCCAATATTGAACTCATATTGTCCCTAAAACTCTTCTCTCCTTAATTTTCCGATTATTATTGATGGTACTATCATCATCCTAGCAATATAGGTTTACAACCCTTCCTCTCTTTCCCAGATCCATTGTCAGTCTATTGATTCCACCTTCATAACAACTCTTCTATACATTTACCTTGATATAGGCCTTCACCTCACAACTGGACTTTTGCAGTAGACTGCCCTTCTGTTATTTGGTATATCTACTTTAATTCCCTCCCCACTTCAGTGCATGCTCCACTGCTTTCCTCAAGGGTTCTCATTTTGTTAATAAAATAATTTTAAACCCTTAAAAACAAAAACAGAAAGACTTATTGCTTTGTGTTTTCCTGAAATTTTTATTGAAATTTGTGAAGGGATTGTGGATCGGAAGATACTGAGAAAGAATATAAGTTTTCAGATGATCATGAATCATACTTTTTATTAAGCAGTATGGCTTTCTCACCCTTGTGTCCAATGAGCACACAACACCTGACTCAGACATTCAAAGTGTATATCCCTATAGAAAGCCCAGATCCCCTTTATTACTTGTTGCAGCAGGACAGATTCACAGAGACTGAGTGGAAGAGGAATTTTAGTGGTAGTTTATCAGTAAGTTGTCTGGACTAAGAGCCTCTCCCCAATCCCCACCCCCAATACCACCTCATTGTATATAAGGACATAGTGATTAGGAAAGTTTACTAACACACATATACCTGGGTGAGATAAAGTTGGCTAAGCTGATAGTTTGCTAACTTTGCATTCATAACCCTAAATGTAGCAAAACAAGCCATGGAACTTCATAATACATAGGTAGGTCAATCAATCATCAAACATGAATTTATTTGTCATTTAGGATCTAATAATAAGCTGATCCTCCCAAAGGCATTCAAGATATGTTTTTCTTTTGAGGCTTTAGAAACAGATGTTTTGGAGTCATTCTTTTTCTTCTGAGTTTGTGCCTTGGATGTCCTTGTCACCATGTTAACTCTTTATTGTTGGAGTCTAAAAAAATTTACTCCTTCCAACAATCTTATTATCCAGATCAAGACTTTATATTAGGGCCAGACTCTGTGTACCTTTGGCAGGAATATTATGGCCTTATGACTTGTAGTGTGACCCTGAATAAGTCACTTACCTTCTGTTTGCCTCAATTTCTTCAGCTGTAAAATGGTGATAATAACAGCATCTACTTTGCAGGGATGTAGTGAGAATCAAATTAGATAGTGTTTGAAAAGTGCTTAGTATAGTGCTTGGTTTATAGTAGGCACTATGTAAATTCTTACTCTCTTTCCTTCATTACTTTTCCTCCCTTCCTCTTATATTTGGTCCTAATTTGGGGCAGTTAAGCAGCTTACAGCCTCACTTTTGTCTTTTTTTATTTCAACAGTATGTTCCTCCAGATCTCTGTGTCTGCAATTTTGTATTGGAACAATCTCTCTCTGTAAGAGCTCTACAGGAAATGCTTGCTAACACAGGTGAAAATGCCAGTGAAGGGGTAAGTACCTGATTTATATTCTTGGAGTGAAGTCTGATAAACCATAGTTTCCAAGTTTGAGGTGTCTTTTATTCACATTTGTGATCTTTAACTAGAAGACTTTGAAATTTTTGAGTAGATCAAATGGGGATGATAAAATGTGATCTTCATGTTAGGTTTCTATTTCCTTCTAAGGGTCTCACTTTGGGCCTCATTCCCTCATTCTTTCTTTGCTTACACTGATCAGCTCCTACTCAGGATAAATGAGACTAAGTTAACAGGAAATTACAGAGCTGTTTTCAGGATCAAATTATAATAAGCATTATGATCATCACTATAGAGAAACTGATTAAAAATTAAGGATTCTTTCCTTGCCACTTCATCAGTAAATGATGTCTATTAGTGACAATGTATAGCCATTGTAATCTTCTAGCTTTGTTACAAATCATTTGTAAAACTTGGGGAAAAGATATGATCTTTGGGATAGTTTGGTTTACAATCATGGACTTTAATCATTCACCAAGATTATTATCTCTATTTTTCTCTGAAGTTCTGAATTTTTTCCTTCCTTCTGATTCTTAATTTCTAACTTATTTTCCAACAATTGTTACTACTCATTGTATCTAGTCATCCTGTAATTGTTCTATTTATTCTTCCCCCCAAAACATACATAAAAATTGTCATATTTGGATGCTAGAAGTATAATAATTCAATTTGACATTCACTTCCCAGGAACAAATTTCTTTATTATCCTCTTAACTATTTTCCAATACTAATATAGCTTAATGTCAGTCTGAAAAATTCTATAGAATATGGTCCCTGTCTACCTCAATGATAAATCTCAATCCCTCTATATTTTTGAGTGAAGATAAATTTTAACAGGTGAAATTTCCACCTTAGAATTATGCTACTTCTGACATGTAGAAAATTAGAGGTTATTTTTCCAGGAAAGTTTCTTGTTGAGAATACTTTATTTTGATATGATCAAAGTATTGAATCTATTTATTAACATCTTATGCTTTGTTGTCCATAAGAAAGCATAAGAAAGATAATCTTATTGCTGTTTACCTCAGTCCCCATCCCATGGTGATTCTGTGTATATGTTAAGGCTCAATCACCTTACTGTATTTTTTTAAATTTCTCATTCTCTAGCCTCCTAAAGTCATTAACAATTTTGGGGAGGGAGGAAACTAGCGAAGGGGTTAGGAAGAGCAGAGTGGTGGGAGAGAAAGTTCCTTCAGGCTTCTATCTGGTAATATTGCTATTTTAATTAGTCTTACTTACTGTTTAACTCTTATTATTTCTTCATTTCTAACAGATTGAAAATTACATCACTCTACCATCTATATTTATCATCCTGGTATAAAAGCCTAGTTGTCCTCACTTAGTAATGTCTTTATATTAATTATAAAATCTAGGCTATTAAAAAGTTATGACCTAAGTATCTAATCTGACTGATCCTACTCCTTCATCTTCCTTTATTGATTTTGTGATCCTCCATTAATTTTGAAAATAGCTCCAAGCATTCAGCACTTAACAAACACTCAGGAATTAGATATACGTATAGACATATGGTTAGAGTGAAGAACACTGTAAACAATTAGGAGCTGTATATCCTGCTAGAGAAATATGCATGGATTTGCATAAGTGTGTAGTTCTCTGGGGATATGTGCCTCAAAGAAGGAGAGTATGAGAATTGGGCAGTAGATCTGAATAAATTAAATTTCCCTTACCAGAATCTCAAAAAACTATATGAAATAAGAAACTAATAAGAAATTATCTGATGACAAATGTATAGCCTTATAAATGGATAATGTTTCATATTCTGAAATGTATTTCATACTTGTAAATAAGCCTTTTTAAAAGTCAATTTCATTAGTTATTTTTATTACAGCTGCTCATGAGATAGGTCAGAAAGTTTACCTGTTTTATAAGATGAAGAATCAGAGTCACAGAAAAGTAATATAATCACTAAATATAATTTAAGTGGTCATCTACACAAATCTTATTCCCAGATATTAGCTCCTTAAGGGCAAGAATCATAGTTTGTTTTTTCTTTGTATTTCCTTGAAGCCTAGGAAAGTACCTTGCATAGATTATATATTTATTTATATATATTGAATTAAATTGAAGAAATCAAATTTGACCATTCTCAAAATACTATGCCTAAAAATTATTGTACACAGTAAATCAGTGGCAGTAGAATTGGAACCCAAAGCTCTAGAATTATTGGGTTCTTGCTTAGCTCAGCTTTATAACAGAACTTTCCATTATTTAGGTCAGAGGTTCTTAACCTGGAGAATATGAATCATTTTCTAACATCATAAGCCTATGTATTTTATTTTATGCATTTACAAATATTTTGCTTAAGAGTTTCTAGGCTTTATCAGACTTGTCAAATACAAAAAAAGGTAAAGAACCCCCTGATGTAGACTGGCTATTTCATTGTGATGGACACTTCCCTCTTTCCACCATTTCTTTGTCATATAAAAGAAATAGAGATAGTGACAATAGAATTTTTATCTTTCATACACTTATAGAATAAGAAAGAAGTGATTTATGGTGTGTGTGTGTATGTGTCTTGAACAAAGATTTAATTTATAATCTGATGTTATAGCCAATAAACATCCCTGCCTTTGGGAAATAATCTAGTTTTTAAGGATAGTTGGTGAAAGAATATTTTTCCACCTTAATTGTCAAAAGATACATTTCTATGTGGGCAAAGATATCTAGTATTGTTTTAGCATCATGTTATTAACCTATATATTTTATTTTATGCATTTAAAAACATAATGTGAAGTGTTTCTAGGCTTTACCAGATATGTTCAAGATACCAAACAAAGGTGAAGAATCGTTGATCTAAGCTGTGTATTTCCACATGATAGACAATACTAGATATCTTTGCCCATATAGAAACTGGAATTATCTTTTGACAATTAAGATGGAAAATATTCTTTCACCAACTATCCTAAGACACTAGATTATTTCCTAGAGTCAGGGATGTTTATTGGCTGTACCATCAGATTTTGAATTAACCCTTTGTTCTTTATTGATAATTTATTTTGACATAATTAAACTGTTTTCCAGCTTCACTGGATTCCTGTTTTTTTTTTGCTTTAAATTGGAAGAAAAATGTTTTTTCTCTTTTTGTTTTGTGGATATTGTGAAGTACTGTCCAAGAATTGGATCTTAAAAAATATTAAGTAGTGATAGTATTAGTTTAAATTGAAGCATTATCCTCATTCTTTAGAGGGTGAATAACAGAGGGTGAAAGTCTAAACCCTAGTGATTTTGAAATCTATAGTTTTTACAATTTCCTTCAAACAGCAAGTAGATTAATGTTGGAAAGTTTGAAACATGAACCAGGCCAACATTTTGTAACCTTTGTTTCTGCACAGACTATTGGTAAACTGAAATTACTTCTTATTGCCACCTCCTTTTTTTCCCCTTATGATGGCATAAGGTATTTTGTGTATTATTCAATAAACTGAAGTTGGTGCCAAGTTTTGCAAATAATAGAACATTTAAGCCATAGTATTGCATTAATCCTTAAACTTTTTGTCAAAATCAGCCAGTCTGGCAGACTTACTTCTATTATTGTTCCAATTTTCCATCTCTGTGCCACATAACAATGAAAGAGTATAGAAGTACTTTTTTGTGTATGAAAAAATCACATTTATTGTTTTTGTTATTTCCTAGACAAGGAATCACAAATTATTTAACTGCCATACTGACTATTTTACTTAAGTGAACTTATTCTTATAAATGTAATTTTGAAAAAGTCCTATAGTAGTACTATGTTGGAAATATATTACTTTTAAGCTCTGTGTTGTATCATGTGCCAACATGTGCTACAAAAATAATAAATTGTGAGTACAAGATTGTTGTTTATTTCTAGTTCTGCTTATAAAATATATAGCACTGGGTAAAACTACTTTCATTGTATTCATTGGGTTGACTAATAATATGTCACTGTAATTTTCTCCAATTACTCAAAGCGTTAGAATGGCTGCCATACACTAAAATATCCATTTACTATTTCATCTTGTTTTGTTTTTTAAATTTTGCTAGTCCAATGACCTCTCTGAATGGGTATGTTATTCCTTCCTTTAATTATGAATGTATTTTGCATGAACCACTGACTCTAGCTGTGTTTGTAATGACCTGAGGCCTTTCACTTGTTAAGTGTCTATTATAGTTTCCATTCTATGTGCCTAAGTAATTTAGAAAACACCACTATACCACACTCTTCAATCTTTTGGAATTAAAAAATCTTCCATTTTTAATTTGTTACAGAATGGCTCTTGAAATTCTTCTGTGTAAATAGGAGAATGACTTATCTTTGTGTGCTTTTTTTCCCCTCTTTAAGACACTGAAAATTGTTTTTAAGGTATCTCTTCTCTTGAGGATGTGGTATGGGCAACACATCCAGTGGTTTTATCTTGGCACAGATGTCAGAAGCATGCAGCCTCTCCTTAATTCAATACATTAGGAGCTTTTGATGTTATTATGCAACTACAGTTTTACTTTTCTATAAGGCTGGAGTTCATAATATGAATGAAAAAAGCTAGTACAAAATTTAGCCTTTTGCTCATATACTTTTTTCACAATCACTACCCCTAGAGTAAACCAAAAAATTAAGCAAATTGTAACTTCAACAGTTAAGAAATAAGCATTGTAATCAAGCTAGCTTTTTTACATTTCATCATATTCTGAGTAGAGGCATTTTCAAGTGAAAGAACCTTTACAATCAGATTTTAAAATGATCCATTGCCTCTTTTGAGGACTTCACTTTCTGAATAAACAGGGAAACTGCCTTTTTACAGAAATTGACTCATCTGAGTTTGATATTAAATTCAAAATTGATTTTCTTTTTGATACTGTTTCAGCAGTAGTGACAATTAGCTTTGCTACCATGTTACTTTCACTGGAGTCTATTCATTCTTGCAGTATATGGTTAAATGCATTGTTGGAGCATTTGTCATGTAATGATGATTGCTCATATCTTTTCCAAATATTACCTGAACTTTCTCCAGCATGCTAGATCAAAAATAGTTATTGTTCTGGTTGCAAAGGGGCTCCATTACAACGTTTTCCAAGAAGTTTAAGCTTTCCCTGACATAACATCTAAAGGAATATGATGTGTAGATAGAGGTTCCTTGGGAAGTTTGTTAACATTTTTATAGAAAATCCTAAAATATATATTTATATATCATTTATTGAGGAATTGCTATAACTTTCAATGAATTTTCAAGGAAATGTTCGTTAACCCTGAATTTTAGTGTATCTGAATCAAGGGAAAATTTTTTTTCCAAAAATGTGATTGTTTTTATTTAAAAAAATGGAAAATGGGGGCAGTGGGAGGTAGAGTTGGGTGGTTTAATGGATTGAGAGTCAAGCCTAGTAACAGGAGGTCCTAGGTTCAAATCTGGCCCTGGGCAAGTCACTTAACCCCCATTGCCTAGTCCTTACCACTCTTCTACCCTAGAATCAATACATAGTATTGATTCTAAGATGGAAGGTAAGGGTTTTTAAAAGATGGAAAACGTTCAATATGCATGCAATTTTAGGGTTAACCCACTGAGCTTATTTACTGGCATTTCTTGGAGGCTGTTAAACTTTCGCTTTTTTATCTTTATTTCTGCAAAAATATTGTTTTATAGAAATATTGAATAAAAAATAGAAAATATATCAGCTTATTTTTTGCTTTATATGAAAATGTACTTCAAAATAGCTAACGTATATAGTGGTAAAGAGCAGTTAACATTATGCAAATGTAACACTGAATCTACTATGGCATTGGAGAGTTTTATTCTGTTCTTGCGGCAAAACACAACCCTCAATGTTCCAATTTTTTCCTTATACCACTGCTGGGATCTGGAATAATGGTATGATGTTCTCATAAAGCAAGATGTGCTAGTAAGATGGGAGTGAATGAATGAGAAATAAGTAGAAGAGCAGGTGGAAATTGTGGAGAAATGATATAAGGAAGAAGAATGTGTGAAACAGGGATCCTTTCACCCATTAGGGTCATGTGTTTATATTGTCCATTCTTCTCCTAACTACAAAATGCTGTCACACACTTGCTAAGGCTCTTTTTTGGGGGGTCCTGAAAAATTAAGGGGAAACATGGTATAATGGAAAGAGCCCTGGACTGGTAGGTAGCCCTGGCTTTGCCCCTAACTAGCTCTATGACCTTGGGTAAGTTACTTAATCATTTGATGGCTTAGGTTCTTCATCTTTAAAATGAAGAGGTTAGACTAGCTGATTTTTAAGGGCATAGAATTTCAATCAGAAGATATTTTAGTAGTTAGTTGGTTCAATTCAAACCTAAAAAGGAATTTCCCTTATACCACATGTGACAAATGGGCATCTGGGCTTTGGTCGAAGACTTCTATGCCTTTCCAATTTCAGCCTTCTATTATTCTCTTTTATTGGTAAAATACCATATTCATATTATATAGTGTTTTTACAATAATATTTTCACTTACTGGGATCTTACTATTTGTAAACTATATCTTCTCTGGTTCTCTCATTCCTCTATGTGACCATCTGGACAGGGCCTCACCATTGTTTTTGAACTATATTGGCTAGGGAGAGTATGCAGACATCTGTCTAACTTAGCAGTTAGTGTTCATGTTTCTTGTAGTTGCCATGAGAGAATATCTATGTGTATTGGTGTGTTAATGAATATCATCTGCTACAATCTCATTACTCAAGAGAGGATTAAAAATTACAACTAACTGAACTCCATTCTTTTTTTTTTTTTTTTTTTTTTTTTTTTTTTTTTGCTGCTCATTCTTTGTTCTAACAGAAGACAGCCTGGCATAGTGGAAAGAACACTGGATTTAGAGTCAAAGGACCCGGGTTAGAGTCCCAATTCTGCTACCTATTACCTGTGGGACCTCGGGCAAGTCATCTAACCTCTTTCAACCTCAGTTTCCTAATTCGCATATTGGGGATGATAATATTTGCATTATCTATTTCATAGGGTTGTTGTGAGGTATAATACTTTTGTATGTAAAATACTTTGTGAACCTTAAAACAGTCTAAGAAAGATATTTAATGGTTGTGCTTGGAAGAAGGTATTGGTATCTTCTTCTTGTGTTTGATAATGTATGCACAAGGATTGTAGGATTTTAGTGCTGGAGCTGGGAGAGTCCATAGAGGTCATCTAGTCCAACTCAATTCATGTTACAGACAGAAACTTAAGTCTTCTCACTCCTGAACTAGTGCTTTTTCTGCTATTCAACACTGATAAGATATTAGGCAGGTAGGTTGATACACTTGATCTTCTATGTTTATTTTGGAGATACTTATAGCTGTTAAACTCAGAGATCTGGATTTTGAATTGAGGAGTACCCACAGAATTAATAGCATACTGGAACACAAAGATGTTACTTTTTGTTACATTGGCAGGTATATATTACAGGGTTCTGTTGAGTTTTCTATCTAGAATTTTTGTTAATAAATATAGGTTCATAGTCTTGATTCTTAAAATCTAAAGTTTTACAGTGGAGGTTGGGGTAGCTCTTTATAAGTGCCCAAGTCTTCAGTTTTGTCCCATTTCCCATATACTCTTATTGGGAAGATCTCAGAATTATTCAAAAGAATATGAATCATGTAACCATGGAAAAATAATGTTAATTAATTTAATTAAAAAAAAGAAAATCGACTTTTAAAAATGTTTCACTTACTTCTGAGCCTCTAATTTTGCATTTTATAGAACTAAGCTAAAAATGTGGTCAGCTAGCCTTTGTTATGTGGTAAGAATCAAAGGCTTAGCCCATCACAGACACCAAGTTCAACCAGGCCAATTGCCAAAATTATAGAAACCCACATATATAGTTAGCCAGCATGAGACACATAGCAGCAGGTATATATAAACACAGCTATTTTATTCTAAGTATAAATATGTGACTAAACTCATAACTTTATTCCATACTCCTGAAACATATATTTTGATATTTTGTCTATAGAAATTGAGGAATTCATTGATTAACATTTACTTTTCATTATCATGTCTACGTAGAAGGTATAGTTTATTCAAAAGAAAGGGGATAAAGTGAACCAAAAAAGGGGAGTGTAACATTGTATATTAATAAAAATATGTAAAAAAAATCTTGGAATTAAAATGACTGATATTTATATATTATGTTAAAGTTTACAAAGTGCTTTACACTATTTCTTTTGAACCTCATTGCAACCCTTTGAGGTAGGTACTACAAGTATTACCTCATTTTACCGATGAAAAACTCAAGGGTTAGGGAAGTGACTTAATTGTTGTCACATAACTAACAAGCCTCAGAAGTAGGATTTGAACCCTGGTCTCCTGACTAAAAGTCTAACGTTCTATCCAC
Organism: Gracilinanus agilis; assembly: GCF_016433145.1. Classification (NCBI taxonomy): domain Eukaryota; kingdom Metazoa; phylum Chordata; class Mammalia; order Didelphimorphia; family Didelphidae; genus Gracilinanus; species Gracilinanus agilis. Next base: position 538,207,501 of record NC_058131.1, read on the forward strand.
CATGTCACATTATCCCTCAGCAAACAGATGCAGAGAATTATGGTGGATATCATTTGAGTGAATAAGGAGACAGGAAGTAATATTGTCTTTGGTATATATTATAGACTACTTAGACAAAAGGAAGAAATAGAAAGAGAATCAGAAACTGGGACTTCATTTATTTGGATATCTGCTGGAATTTACTCCTTGTATTCTAAGAGACTAATTTCTTATATTGCCCAAATTATAACAGTGATGGGAATTTGCTGTTGAGGACTTGATTTCATTAACAAGGAGAAGAAACTAGCTATTGAAAGAAATAAAGTGGAAGCTTTGATGAGTAGAGGAAGTGGGAGTGACATGCATCAGTACTGAGAACAGCATCTATTTTATAGAATCTAGATTGGTTGTCCTTTGAGGGGCATAGAATTCATGCCAATGATTCAAGCCTTAAGTTTATTGAACCAATGGTTTTATACTTGTGAAGACCACTTATAACACAGGAATCTCTGCCATTGAAAAGAGCAGATAGAGATTGGTTGTATTATCCTTTTTGTCCTGTCATCCTATTATGTTAATTTTAGCTGCTGAGATAGCTGCAAAATAATAGATTTATTTTTCTAAACTTTATAAGATGCCAAATGTCAGCACAGATGAGATCATAAGCTTATTTTTTGCTTTTTTTTTTTAAATCAAAAAGTAAACTCAGTCCTCAAGAACCAATTTTTTCCTCTCCATTCAAATCCCACAGGTTAATAGATGTTGACTTCAATACATTATTTATCATTTTTGCTAAAAGTTTGAGGAACATTCATATGATTGCTTTTTAGCTCAGAGGAAGTGAAGTTTATTGTTGTTTTCTATTGGTTATCCCATTGATGTTAACCTGATGGATTTGCTGCAGTCAAAATGAGAAAAAAATGGATTCTGATATTTCTTGTAAGTTCCATCCAGCATCAAGTTTCTTTTCAGAGAGACCTAGAGCAGTGCTTTTTCCTTTTCTTTCCTTTCACAGTCACCAGAAGATATGTGGTGGTGTCAAAGAAAGCTTCTAAAAGTTTGGCTTTAGAAACAGCCATATGTAAAATACATGTGATACTTTGAAATACTTTCAAAATGTATGGAATACTCAAAAAATTAGAATCCTTCAAAAGCCAAGAGCATAAAAGATAACGAGAGAATATGCAGAAATTCTCAATGGAAGTAAATAGGGAGATGTGCCATAAGATCTGCAAACATCATCATAAGTGCAAAAAGTACCAGAGACTAAAGAAAACATATTGGACATACTTTCCATACCTTTCATATGAAATCATGGATCTATTATGTACTAGTTATATTTAAAGTGCATATCAAATTTAACACTTTAGAAATGTAAGATTAAAAATTAATATCCAAATACTTCAAATATTATACTTTTATAAGATTTGTTAACAATAACTGGAAGTAAAGGATAGTGATAGCCTAAGTAAAGAGGAGGATTCCAGCCCAGGAGCGCAGGAGAGAGCAAGGAGGAGAGCACAGGAAGAAGAGCCCGAGGGTGGGTTACAGAAAACGTATTTTCAAAATGTAAGGATGCAAAGTGGGGATATCATTCAAGGAATTCTAGGAAATGCAGTCTTTAAGGTACACAGTTTTATTTGCACGATACCAACATTGACCTACTTCATCTCTGTCTTCTAAATTTCCACTCTTGTGTGTCTTAAATACACAAATGTCATAGAGATTCCTTTTTTTATTTTGGGTCACTATCAGTATTCATCTCCACAACTTCCCCCTCTCTTGGAACAAATAAAGTCAAACATTTCCCTCCTGTAAAATTAAAGTCTCTCTTATGACAAATAAATATAATTAGGTTAAACAATACAATGACAATAGGTGTTTTTGTATGTGTGTGTATATGTGTAAAATTAATCAGTTGACTTAATTTCATGCTTCAACATCATTCTTTTGAAGTTGTGACTGGTCGTTTCGTGGTTCAGAATTCTAATCATATTTCACAATTATTTTCCTTTTCATTGTGGTAGCCATTGTATAAATTGTTTTCCTGATTTTGCTCACATCATTCTACAAAAGTTTATCTGTTTTTCTTAGTTTTTCTTATTGTCCTAGTAATGATTTATTATATCATATACTATAATTCAGCCACTCACTAGTTGATAAATACCTGCTTTGTTTCCAGTAATTTGCTACAACATAAAGTGCTGTTATTAATATTTCTATCCTTAAGTAATTTCCTTTTCTCTTTTATGTCTGCATTAAATACTTTGTAGTGATGTCAAAGGTGTGCACATTTCAGTAACTTTTTGGATAGTTACAAATCACTTCCCTATATAGTGCAATTACTTCATAGTTCCTAAAGGAAAATATACTGTTTATGTTCTTATATAAGCCCTCCAAAAATAGTCATTACCCTTTTCGTCATCTTGGCTAATTTGATGAGTGTTAGGTGGAACCTAAAAGTAGCTTTAATTTCCATTTTCCATGTTAGTGATCTGGAGCTTTAAAAAAATCCAGTTGTTAGCTTCTTTTGTTTTTTGAAAACTGCTGCTCATGTTTTTTGATCTTTTATATCAATTGAGGATCGACTCTTTTTCCTATATATTTGGATGAATTCCTCCATTACTTTTTCAAGTAAATTGGCTACAAAGATTTTTCTCAATTAATTATGTCCCTCATAATTCTAAATGCATTGGTTTTGTGTGAAAATATAATAAATGTAGACTACTTTATCTTTTAAGATTATTTTTATGCCTCATTTTATTAGAACCCTTTTTATATACGTAGTTGTCAAAGGTATTTTCTTCCCTTTTCTCATTTGTTTATGGTCATGTATCTATTCAAATCATATGATATGAGATATTTGCCTGGTATTTTATCATTGAATTTATGCGATTCTTTTGCGTGTTTTACTGGGTGGATTTTATGCATTCAATCCTGAGACTTAATGTTCCTAGGTTGCCAAGGGCAATTCAGAGGAGAAAGAATCATGGAAAATGGGTTGTTTAGAAATTTGGAGGAAATCAAGAACAAAAATTTCTCATCTACACGTTCTTTCCTTTGCCACTGACCTTTTTTCTCTTTAGGGTCCAACTGCTATAGTTACATTTTGAAGGGATGAATAAGAATGGAGAATGAAGTACCATTTGACTGCTGAAGTATATGCATAGACTAATGGATATTAATAGATGGATATTCATTAAGTTTCCAGGATATACCTTTCTATTAGGTGTAAATATCTTTAATAATGCATTAGTATAGTCTACATGTGTAGCTGTGTTCTGAAAAAAAGTGATAGAATCCCTGAAAGTTGAAGCCAATAGAATACAGTTTAGGAGTGTCCATATTGCTTATTTATTTCTGGAACACTCTTTTTTTGTGATTTGTCACCTTGGCTGTGATTCATATTTTGTGATGAAAATGTAAGGACAAGGCCCTCCCACAACCCCATTAATGTAATTTGAGAAGACCCAGAGCCATCATTTGAATCAAACATTCAGTCAAAAGTATAAAAAAGACAAACCTATAATAGAAAGAATTACAGGGTTTGGACCAGTGTATAAAAGGCATATAATATGTCTAATGATTGGTTGAGAAGTTCAAGTCACAATTCCTGGGAACATACAAAAATATCAAGCCAATATGGAATATTATGCTGATATGAGGAGTTCACACATACACTGTGTGTGTATGAGTGTGTGTGTGTGTGTATCACTTTAAGGTTTGCAAATTGCTTTACATGTATTATTTCATTGGCTTCTTACAACAATTCTGTATTTTGCTGTTATTAGGTAGACCGGGGTGCTGCTATTATCTTCATTTTACAAATGAGGAAAATGAGGCTGAAAGAAGTTAAATGACTTGCTCAGGGCCACACAACTAGTAAGTGTCAGAGGCAGGATTCAATCTTGGGTCTTCCTAACTACAAGTCCAGAGCTCTATCCATTATACTACTTAGCTGTCTGAGATTTATCTCCTCAACAATTCTGGGTTGTATGTGCATATCCAGAAGAACTTTAAATCTATTTTTTCCCTATTCCAGGCGTTTTCTTCATTAGTTTGTGTTATTATTAGACTCTTGCTGCCTTGTGAAGTCATTTGCTTCTAGTTGTTGGATTCTAATTTTTAAAGACTGAATTTTATCCCTGGCTTTTTGATGGTCCTTCTCCTTCTGGTCTGATTTTCTTTGTAGGTCATCTTTCACCTTTGTTGCCTTATTTTCAAGCTGGTCAATTCTGGCTTTTAAGACACTATTTTCTTGTTTTAGTTCATGTGCCTCTATTTCCAGATGAATTATTTTACTTTTAAGTTCTTTTCCTAATTGTCTTCAGCCTCTCTTAATTGTTTTTTGAATTGTGTTTTGAGTTCTTCCAAAGCTGTGTTCAATTTGCTGAAATTTCCGCATTTTTGCTTGGTCCTCCTCTGTTCCATTTGCTTTTTGTTCATTACCTGGATAGAAGCTGTTGATTGTAATTTCTTTTTTTCTTTTTCTGTTGTTTACTCATATTTTTTCCTATCTTTTCCCACTTTCATTGGCTGTAATCTTGTTCCTCCCTTTATTTGTTGGATCTGTGGGTTTGAGTTATTCTGTCCTAAAAGGGCTTCTTCTCTGCTCTACTGATTGACTAGATTAGGCTATGGAATACTAATAAGCCCTGAGGTCAGATCTTCCCTAGCAGCAGAAGCCGAAGGTATAGGTGAAAGTGTGGAGTCTGAAGAGAGCCAGACTTCCTGCCCATCCCATTACAAGATATTCTGTAGTTGTTGCAGCCTTCTCCCTGAGAACTTAAACTTAGCAAGCCTCTCAGCAGAGTCAGTGCTGGAGAGGTATTGGAGATTGAGCTTCCCTGCCCTCTGAAGGCTTCTTATCTGCCCTATTGATAAGATGAAGCCAACTAGAATACTTAAGATACTTAAAGTGCAGGACTTAAGATACTTTAGATACTTTAAGATAATCAAATGAAATAATAGGGTTAAACTGATTAGCAGGGAGTAAGTTGAATTTGATGGGATGATATCTCCCCTCCACCCCCCCAAAAAAAAAATCAAGGGATAAGAAGGAGAAATACACTGGGAAAAGTGAAAAGGAGAGAAAATTGGGGGTAAATTATCTCACATGAGGAGACATGTAAGAATCAATACAATGAAAGGGAATATGGGGATGTGTGATTGGCAATGTTTGAACCTTATTCTCATTAGAATTGGCATAAAGTGAGAATAACATCCACATTCAAGAATAGAAACCTATCTTACCTGTTAAGGAAGTAAGAAGGAGAGGGGGGCTGTAAAAAGGGGGTGGAAGACAGACAAAAGGAAGGGGGAATTCAATGAGGCAGGTAAACAGGCAGAAAAAAAATTTGTGAACAGGAAAAGCCTGAAAGGAGAGAAAAAGGATAAACAGGGAAAATAAGTTGGAGGGAAACACAGAGTAATCATAATTTTGAATTTGAATGGGATGAAGTCATCCATAAAATGGAAGAGGACAGCAGAGTGGATTAAAAACCAGAATCACACTATGCTGTCTACAACAAATTCATTTACCAGAGTAAAGGTATAGGACTGGAACAAAATTTGCTAGGTTTTAGCTAAATTATAGCAATTATAATCTTAAAGCAAAAGTGAAAATTGATCAAATTAAAAGAGCCAAGAAAGGAAATTATATATTGATAAAAGAACCATAGATTTTGAAATAATATCAATATTAACATACATGCATCAAGTAGCAGAGCATTTAAATTCCTAAAGGAGCAATTACATGAGTTACAAAAAGAAATATAACATAAAACTATATTAGTAGGGGACATTAATCTTTCCTTCTCATAATTAGATCAATCCAATAAATAAATAAGAAAGAAATTAAGGAGGGGAGTATATTTTAGAAGAGTTTGAGTTGATAGACCTCTGGAGAAAACTGAATGAGAATAGAAAGGAATATACCTTTTTCTCAGTAGTGCATGGTATTTTCACAAAAATTAATCACATAATGGAATATAAAAGCCTCACAATCAAATGCAGAAGGCAGAAACATTAAATGCATTCTCTTTAGACAACAATGCAAAAAAAATTACCCTGAACAAAAGGCTAGAGAAAAAAATTAATTGGAAACTAAATAGCATCTTTTAGAATAAATGAGTAAAAGAACAAATGATAAAAGCAATCAACATTTTCATTAATGAGAATGGCAAGAAGGAGACAACAGTCCAAAATTTTTAGGATATACCCAAAGCAATATTTAAAATAAAATTTATATCTCTAAATGCTTATGTAAATAAAATAGAGAAAGAAAAATCAATAAATTGCTTATGCAACTGAAAAACTAGAAAAAGTTAAACAACAAAGTAGAAATCCTAAAAAGCAAAGAAGAGATTAATAAAATTGAAAGTAAGAAAACAATTGAACTTATAAATAAGACAAGGAGGGAGTAGGTTTTAATTTTTTAAAATGAGTAAAATAGATAAGCCATTAATTAATTTGATAAAAAAAAAGAAAATCATATCACTAGTATTATAAATTAAAAAGGTAGAATTACCTTCCCCCCTAAAAGCCTTCCCAGTATAGAGGAGGAGTGAAACAAGAATGCCCATTATCACCACTATTATTCAACATTATACTAAAAATGCTAACTTTAGTAATATGAGAAGAAGAAATTGAAGGAATTAGAATAAGCATGGAGGAAATAAAGCTATCATTCTTTGAGAATGATAAGATGGTATACCTAAAGAACCTAGAGATTCAACCAAAAAGCTAATTGAAATAATTTACAACTTCAGCAAAGTTGCAGAACATAAAATAAGCCCATATAAATCATCAACCTTTCTCTATACTACCAATAAAGCTCAACAACAGAAGACTTTAAATAATTCTAGACAATATAAAGTACCTGGGATTCTGTATGCCAAAAGAAACTCAGAAATTATATGATAACAAATACAAAACACTTTTCACCCAAATGAAGTCAGATCTAAACATTTGGAAAAACGATAATTGCTCATGGGTAGGCTGAAACAATATAATTAAAATTTCAATTCTTCCTAAATTTGTTTATGTATATAGTGCCATACCAATCAAATTACCCAAAATTTGCTTTATAGAGCTAGAAACAATAATAACAAAATTTATCTTGAAGAACAAAAGACCTAGGATATCAAAGGAATTAATGGAGATAAATGAAGGAATTTGGCTTAGCTGTAGTAGATCTCAAATTTTATTATAAAGCAACAGTCATCAAAACAATATAGTATTATTGGATATGAAATAGAGTGGAAGACCAATAGATGAGGCACTCAACATGCAATGGTTAACGACCATATTAATCTAGTGTCTGACAAACCCAGAGATCCAAGTTTTTGGAAGAACTCACTATTTGACAAAAACTGTTGAGAAAAGTGGAAAACTGTATGGCAGAAATTAGGCATAGACCAACATTTCATGCCATATGTCAAGGGAAAGTCAAAATGCATACATGATTTAGAAATAAAAGGTAATACCATAAATAAATTAAATAGATAAACTATAAAATAGTTTATCTGTCAGATCTATGGATAAGGGAAGACTTTAGGTCAAAAAAAGACAGAGAACATCATGGGATATAAAATAGATAACTTCAATTACAGTAAATTAAAAAATTTCTGCACAAACAAAATAATTGCAATCAAGATTAAATGGTAAACTGGGGAAAATCTTTATACTAAGGGTCTCTGAAAAAAGTTTTGATTTTCAAAGACAACTTAATTCCCAATTTGCAAATGACCAAAGAATATGAACAGATAATTTGCAGATGAAGAAATTAATACTATCTTTAGCCTTATGAAAAATGCTCTAAATTCATTAGGTCAGATAAATTCCAATTAAAACAATTCTAAGGTACCACCTCACAACTACCAGACTGGCTAACATGACAAAAAAAGGAATATGACAAATGTTAGAGAGCATATGGAAAATTTGGAACACAAATAGACTGTTGATGGAGTTATGAACTGATACAATCATTTTGGAGAGCAATCTGGAGCCATGCCCAAAGGACCATAAAATTGTGGTCTGCTACTAGGTACGTGTATCAAAGAGATTAAATACAGGAAAATAATCTACCACAATAAGAATATTTATAGTAGCTCTTTTTTATGGTGGCAAAGAACTGGAAACTGAAGGAATTCCCTCAGTTGGGGAATGACTGACCAACTTGTGATATATAGTCTAGTAATGGAATGCTGTTCTGCTATAAGAAATGACAAACAAGATGATCACAAAAAAACCCTCAAAAAATATATATGAATTGATACAAAGTAAAGTGAGAAGAACCAGAAGAATATTGTACAGAGTAACAATGATAATATATGATGATCAACTATGAATGACACAACTATAATGAACAAGACAAGTATTTAGGACAACTTCAAGAGACTCGTGACAAAAAAAGGAGACCTGTAGCTATAGTAGGAACAGAGTCTAAATGCAAATTGAAACATGCCATTCTTCACTTCATTTCTTCTATGAATTTTTCTCTAGTGTAAGCATAAATGTGTCTTTTTCACAACATGATAAACATGTAATAAATGTGTATTATATAATATACGTACAAACTTTATCATAGTATCTGCTTTCTTGGAGAGAAGGGAGATCTGGGAGGGAAAGAGAACATAAATTGCAAAATGTCAGAAAATGTATTTTTAAAACTATCAACATGTAATCTGGAAAAATAAAAGCAAAAAAGAATTATTAGACTACCTGAAAGCCATAATTAAAGAAACAGTAATTTCACCAAAGAGTATAACAGCAATGAGACAACATACCAAAATTTGCAGGATGCAACTAAAGTAATACTTAGGGGAAATTTCATATTTATCAACATATAGATCAATAAAAAAGAGAAAGAGCAAGATCACTAAATTGGGCAACCATCTTAAAAAACAAACTTGAAAAAGAACAAATTAAAAATCTCCCAAAAACCACCAGAATAGAAATCTTGAAGATCAAAGGAGAGATAAATGAAATTGAAATTTAAAAAAAAATTAAATAAAATTAGGAGCTCGTTTTTAATAAAAACCAACACATAAACCATTTATCAATTTGATTTGTAAGAAGTAAAGAAGAAAACCAAATTACAGTCTCAAAAAATACACCACCAATGAAGATGAAATTAATGCCATTTTTAGCAATTATTTTGCTCAACTATATGCTAAACTGACAGTATAAGTTAAATAAATTAATATTTATAAAAGCACAAATTGCCCAGATTAGTAGAAGAGAAAATAGAAAAATTAGCCCTATCTTATTAAAATAATTTGAACAAGTCATAAATTAGCTCCCTATGAAAAAAATCTTCAAGATGATGGATTTATGTGTCAATCTCTATAGATATTTAGTTAAAAATCCCAAATTATATAATTATTTTGAAAAATAGTTAAAGGAGTCATGCCAAATTTCTTTTATGACATAAATATGGTTTTGATACCTAAACCAGGGAGAGCAAAAACAGAGAAATAAAACTATAGAGCAATTTCCTTATTGAAAAATACTATCAAGTAGATTACAGCAGTCTATCACAAAAATCATACCCCATGACCAGGTGGGACTTAATACTTAAGAAAACGATCCACATAAATTACCATCTTATGATGTTATCAATAGATGCAGAGAAAGCCTTTGACAAAAAATCAAAATCTATTATATTAAAAAAACATTAGAAAGCATAGGAATAAATGGAGCCTTGAAGTCATAAGAAGCATCTATCTAAAACCAAGAGCCTTCCCCATAAGATAAATGTGAAGCAAAGCAGAACAAGACAAGAAAAAGAAACTGAAAGAATAAAAATGAGCAATGTGAAAACAAAACTCTCACTCTTTGCAGATGATGATACATTTAAAGAACCCAAAGAATCAACTTAAAAAAACTAGTTGAACTAATTAACTTTAGCAGAGTTGCAGGATATAAAATAAACTCACATAAATCATCAGGATTTTTATACACTGTCAACAAAACTCAGGAGCAAGGGATAGAGAAATTTCATTTAAAATAACTTCAAATAATATGAAATACTTGGGAATTTACCCAACAAGACAAACATAAAGACTCGATGAACACAATTACAAAACATTCTTTGCCCAAATAAAGACATCTAAATAAATGGATAATTATTCATTGTTCATGGGTTGACTAAGTCAATATAATAGAAATGAAATTCTATTTGAGTAAATTGACTACCAAAGAATTATGTTGTAGAGCTAGAAAAATCATAATAAAATTAATCTGGAGGAACAAAAGGTCAATAGTATTAAGGGTTTCACAGTTTTTAAAATATTAAAGAAGGTAGCCTAAGGTGTCCAAGATTTCAAACTATATTACAAAGTGGTAGTCATCAAAAAAGTTTAGCACTAGCTAAGAAATAGAGTAGTGGATCAGTGGAATAGATTAGGTGTATAATACATGTAGTAAGTAACCATACTAATCTATCGTTTGATAAACCCTAAAATCCAAGGTTTTGAGATAAAAACACAGTATCTGACAAAAATTTCTGAGAAAACTGGAAAGCAATTGGGAAGAAAGTAGGCACAGACATATCTCACACTGTTACCAGATAAAGTCAAAATGGATAATTAGTATAGACAAAATATGTGATATTATAAGTAAATTATTGCGGCATGAAAAATGGTACCAGTCAGATCTATGAGTAAAGGAAGAGTTAATAACCAAAGGAGAGACAGAATCACAGAAAATAAAATAGATAATTTAAATTTCACAAAATTAAAAGGTTTTACCGAAACAAAACTAATGCAGCCAAAATTAAAAGGAAAATAGGAAACAGGGGAAATTTTTGCAGTGTTTCTCTGATAAAACTCTCATTTCTTAAATATATAGTGAGTGTTAGAATGGAATCAAATGTATGAAAATAAGAGCCATTCCCTAGCTGATAAATTACTAAAGAATATTAAGTAGTTTTCAGAAGACATCAAAGGCCACATGAAAAAATAGTCAAATGAAAAAAATGATCTGAACTATCTATTAGAGAAATGCAAATTAAAATAATTCTGAATTACTACCTCACATCAACTTAATTATCTAACATGATAGAAATTGAAAATGACAGATGCAGGAGGGGAAGTAGAAAAATTGGCATAGTAATTCACTGTTGGTAGAGATGTGAAATAATCTAACCCAGGGGTCAGCAACTTATGGCTCTCAAGCCATATCTGGCTCTTTTGAGGGCCAGATATGTCTCTTTCTGCAGGAGCCATAAAGTCAATTTTTTTCAGGTGCTGTTACAGGAGTGCACACTGTGAGCACTGTATGGCTATCAATCCACTGAGTTACCCAGCTGCCTCCAATGGATTATTTGTGGCGTTTATGGCTCTCACGGCCAAAAAGGTTGCAGACCCCTGGTCTAACCATTCTGGAGAACAATTTGGAACCTATTGACTCAGAAATACTACAACTAGGTCTATATCCCAAAGAGATCAAAGAAAAGGCAAAAAAGACTTATATTTTCAAAATATTTATAGCAGATCATTTTGTGGTGGCAAAAAAGTTGGAAACTGAGGGGCTCCCTATCAATTGGGGAAAGGCTGAACAAACTGTGGTGTAGAATTGTGATGAAATAGTTTTAATAAAATATGAGACATATGGACTGATGCAAAGTGAGGTGAGCAAAACCAGAAAAAAATTGTACACAGTAACAGTAATATTGTCAGGATGGAAAACTTAAGCATTCTGTTCAAGATGATGATCCAAGAGAATACTGAAGAACCCATCATGAAAAATGCTTTCTACCTCCTGAGGGAGAACACGTGAACCCTGAGTGCAGACTGATGCATGCTCTTTTTTTTTAACCTTTACCCTCTATCTTGAAATCAATTCTGTGCATTGGTTCCAAGGCAGAAAAGTGGTGGGTAAGGGTTAGGCAATGGGAGTTAAGTGACTGGCCCAGGGTCACACAGCTAGGAAGTGTCTGAGGCCAGATTTGAACCTAGGACCTCCCATTGCTGGGCCTGACTTTCAATCCACTGAGCCACCTAGCTGCCCCTAGCCACCTCACTGCCCTCTGATGAATACTTTTTAAACTTTATTTTTCCTTTTTTATTTTTGTGTTTTCTTTTGCAACATAACTAATGTGGGAACATTTTTGTATGACTAATACATAAAAGCAATATCATGTTTCTTGCTTCATCAAGAATGGAGAAGATTGAGAGAATTGTAGAGAATTTGAAACTCAAACATTTTTAAATGAATATTAAAAATGTTATTATTAAATATTTAATAAAATAAGTATACACATATACACATATGTGTGTATGTATATATATATATATTTAAAAATAGCTCCCTGACTGAATGAAATACTCCAGATGAGGTCAGAGTAGAGCAGAGGAGTAGAGTAGAACTTATCACCTTCCTGTTCCTGGAAATTTTGCTCCTGTTAATGCAGTCTAGGATCTAATAATTAGCTTGTTAGCTGCCACATTACATTGCTGATTCATATTGAGCTTGAAGTCATTATTATCCCCAAGATCTTTTTTTTCCCAACAAATGATGTATACCTATGCCTCCCCAGTCTTATACTTGTAAAGATGATTTTTTTTTGTGCCCATGCCCAAAGAATTTACATTCATTGTTTTTACTGACTTCTGTCATCTTAAATTTAGCTCAAATTCTTTGCCAGTCAAGATCCTTCTTGGAAAAGATGCCATCACTTCTATTGATCATTTTTCTACTGAGTTAGAGTACCATGGGTGAGGAGTTTAAAGGAAACTTAAAGAGATTACTACCTCTTAACTGTGAAGTTCCTAATAGAAAAATGGGAGTCTGATCATGTCAGTATTGAGAAAATCAAGATGGTGCAAAATTGCTTCTCTCTAAATAGTGAAAATCAAACCAGAAAATTTTACATTTAAAAAATATTTTATTGATGTCTTTTGTCTTACTCATTTCTGAATATATCCTTACATAGGGAGCCTTCCTGCATAACTAAAATTAAAGAAAAAAGTTCAGAAAAACTAGCCAATAATTCAGCTTTGCCCAATAGCAATTTAATGTTCCATACCTCCATTTTTAAAACAATGTGTCTACTTTTTCACCTTTATATGTGTATCAAGAGTATCTTCAAAGAAAACATAAGAGAACAGGAAGCTTTTATGAATGGTATTCTATAGTAGACCACTTCTTATGGTCATACAACTGATTTAAGATAGGAAGATAATTGTGATCTCATAATTCTCATTAAGATATGATGGTATTTAACATAGCTCCAATGTAGTAAAGAGTATTTCTTATTTAAGTTGATTAAATTAATTTATTGAATTGAAAAAATGTAAATGGATTGACAAAAATTAAATGAGAAGCAGAGCAAAGTTGCAGTATATCAAGAAGAATGTAGAACAAGAAGCAGTATGGCAAAAGTAAAAAGAAACAACTTTATATTTGTTTTAAGGAAAAACTTCCTAACAAACTCTTCAAAAGTGGAAAGCACTTGATTGGACATCTTTAAGCAGAGACTATGTGACCATTTTTTGGTTATGGTGAAATGAGCAATTACTTTTTGATTAGATAGATATGGAAGGAGAAATAAAATATTTATGAAAATTAAAGGAAGAAAACAATTATGTTATGGTAAGAAGAAAACTTGGCTACTATTTTTCTACATGATCCTGGCAAGGAACTTCATATCTCCTTGCTTCAGTTTCCTTATCTATAATTGGTTGTGATAACACTTGCCTTATTTACTTTATAGGATTGGGGATCAGATAAATTAGCAAGTGTTAAATCTCTTGGGAAAAAACACTTAACTCTGATGTAAATATAAAGTAGTGCTGTTATTAAAATCTAAATTTATGTAGCTAGCATTTAGTTTGGGAAAAATGCCTGTGTCCTAGAGTAGAAGATACAGATTTCTACCAAGAACCTTTAATTATCTCCTAATTGACACTGAATGTGGAAAATGTGTTGGGTAATTCTGTCCTATCCTTGGCTGAAGATCCCAGCGATTGTTCCCACTCCTTTTTCTACCCCTGACCCTCTAATACTCTTCTCCTCATGAACAGAGTTTGAACCTAGGATATGGAATTGCCCTAAAGTTGTCACTAAGAAGGTGTTGATTCAGGGTTTGGGGTACTGCCTACAGGGGAAAATATAAGTCTGTGGAGAAGAGTTGAAACAGCATTTGATTTGAAATTGGAAATATTCTGGGTTCATATCCCAGATCTGACACTTACCAACTTTGAGACCCTAGGCAAGACGTTTTTTAAAATCTCTCCATGCCTTAGTTCCCTCATTTGCAATTTGAAAGAGTTAGAATAGGAAAGGATTCCCTCATCACTTGCACCTCTCAAAATCCTTCCAAGTTCAGCTCAAGTGCTATTTCATTCCTGAAGCCTTGAAGCTCATCCCAGCTGCTATTGCCTCCCCCTTCTAAATACTCTCTATTTGTTTTAGGTGTCCCTAAAGTCTGTGCACAATTTAAATATTGATAATTTCTGTCCTATGTAGCTAAAAACAATCTATAGCATGCAGTAGAAATAAAAAGTGGATAACATTCTCCGGTTAACTGAATTTAAGCAAGTAACAGCATTTAGAAGAAAACTTACAACTGTGTGGAGATTTCAAAACTGAAATGTATTTATCAAAACATTTCATTTCAAAAGAACCTTGTGTTATTTTAACAGGCATAATGAATTCTAATGTGGAAGTATATAATTATATTGTGTTTTGTGTGTGTGTAATGAGTGGACCTGTTGATACTTAACAAACTAAGATTAAACAATTTAAAAGTTAAGAAAACACAAACACAATGCAACCCTGTTTCCGCTCTTAGGCCTCAGTGCCCTCTATTTCTTAACTCTCAGAATACAGACACAGCTTCTACCCATAGATCTCCTGAGAAAATGAGCAGACTCTCTGTACCCTTGTGATTCTCAACTGAACCTCTGTGGATAATTTATTGTCTTCTGAAACTAATTTCAACTTTCCATTACAAAAATATTCAAACATTGCTCACTTCCTTCACCTCTTCTCTGGGCTTTTTCTATTATCACTGTGTATTCCTTTTATAGCTGATTATAGGACATTGGGAGACAAAGTGAAAATACTAGAAAAAGGTCAGAGATAGAGATTGCTCCCACTCCTGTCCTACCTCTGTGTTGAACACTAGATCAATAAGAGAAAAGGCACACCTTCCCACCTTACAAATTTGGCAGCAAGCATTTATGAAGCAGCTGCTATATTCTAGACATGAGATAAAAAAACAACAGAAATAAAATAGTCCCTGCACCCAAGTAATTTATGTTCTTTTTGAGGAAAGACATGTATGCATAAGAATATCAAAATACAGGGTGCCTCAAAAGTCCTTATGCAGTTTAAAATATATAATAACCTCACTTCTAGAGGACTACAAGAACAATATGCAAAATGCAGCAGAAATTGATTTATTCAATTCTAGTGTGTTTAATCTTAGGATGATTCATCAAAAGAATAAAATAACTCAACTGAGACTTTAATTAGAAGTTAATGTCAGGATCAGAACAGAACACAGGAGCTTTTACTTCTACTCTCTAAAGCCCCGGGATGTATCCGAGGTGAACTTGCAACAATTTACTTCTCTTATGTATACAAAAATCCTTGTTAGAGAATTTTTTTTATGTCTAGAGCAGTGATTCCCAAAGTGGGTGTTACCGCCCCCTGGTGGGTGCTGCAGCAATCCAGGGGAGGGTGGTGATGGCCACAGGTGCATTTATCTTTCCTATTAATTGCTATTAAAATTTTTAGAAAATTAATTTCCAGGGGGCTAAGTAATATTTTTTCTGGAAAGGAGGTGGTAGGCCAAAAAAGTTTGGGAACCACTGTGGAGTATCACTATTTTTCCAGTCATTCAATACCTTGAAATCCTCTTTTATTTAAAAGATATTTTTACTTTTTTTGTTAAATATTTCCCAATTACACAGAAAAAAATTTTTAACATGCATTTTTTTAAAATTGTGAATTCCAAAGTTTCTCCCTCCCTCCTACCACTTACCTATCCCTTAAGAAAGCAAGCAAAATATGGATTATACATGTGAAGTCATACAAAAAAATGTTTCCACATTGGCCATGTTGCAAACAAAAACACACAACCCCACCCCATCAAAAAAAGTAGATAAGGTTTAGAAAGTATACTTCAATCTATCCTCCAAGTTCATGAGTTCTCTCTCTGGAGGTGGTTAGCATTTTTCATCATAGGTCCTTCAGAATTGGATTATTGTCTTGATCAGAGTAACAAAATCTTTCTCAGCTGATCATCCTGACAATATTAATGATGCTGTATACAGACAGTTTCTCTTGGTTCTCCTCACTTTACTTTGCAATAGTTCTTATAATCTTCTCAGGTTTTGCTGAAACCATCCTTCTCCTCATTTCTTATACTACAACAGTATTCCATCACAATTCTATACCACAGCTTTTCAGCCATTCTCCTGATGATTATCCCCTCAATTTCTAGGGGTTTTTTGCCACCACAAAAAGGGATGCTATAAATATTTTTGTATGAATAAGTTTTTTTCTCCTTTTTTTTTATATCTTTGGGATACAGATCTAGCAGTAGTATTGTTCCATCATAGGGTATGCACAGTTTTATAGCCCTAAGGGTATAGTTCCAAATTGTTCTTTAGAATGATTGGTCTAATTCACATCTCTACATTAGTGTCCCAATTTCCCATGCCTCCTTAGAATCATCTTTGACTTTTTACTCCCCTTCATCCTCTATACCTAATTAGTAACTAATTCTTGATTATATCTTGTCACTATCTTTTTCATTGGTCTCCTTCCCTCCACTTACACCATACATAGTTCCATATTTACTCTTTTTTATTTAATTTTTTCCCCAATTACATGTGCAAACATTTTCCAACATTTTGAAAAGAATTTTGAGTCTCAAATTCTTTTCCTCCTTCCCTTCTTCCTACACTAAGAGCATGTGAAGTCATGTAAAATGTTTTTCTACATTAATCCCTTTTTGGAAGGGAACTTGAAACAAAAAAAAAATAAGGAAGAAAGTGCAAGAGGTTTATTTTGGTCTGAATTCAGATTCCATCCATTCTTTCTCTAGAAGCAAATGGTGTTTGTCCTTCAGGACAAACATGAGTCCTTCAGGATTGTTTTAGATCATCGTGTGGTTGAAAATTTCTAAGTTATTTATAGTTGTTCATTGTACAGTATTCCTGTCACTATGTGTAATCTTCTAGTTCTACTTATTTCACTCTGCTTCAGTTCCTTTAAGCCTTTCTAGGTTTTTTTGAGGTCCTCCTGCTTATTCTTAAATTCTTTACATTCTTGCAGAACAATAGTATTCCATTATAATCATATACTATACTTTATTCAGCCATGTTCCTATTGATGGATAAACCCTAACTTTACAGTACTTTGCCACCATGAAAAGAGCTGCTTTAAATATTTTTGTACATCTTTGAGCCACCAATCTAGCAATTTTATTGCTAAGTCAAAGGGTATATTGTTTTATAGCCCTTGGGGCATAGGTCCACATTCCTTGCCAGAATGGTTGCGTTCCAGTTCACAACTCCTTCAACAATACATTAGTGTCTCACTTTTCCCACATCCTTTCAAAGTTTTGACATTTTCCTTTTCTATCACTAATAGGTAACCTGATTGGTGTAAGGTACTACCTCAGAGTGGTTTTAATTTGCACTTCTCTAATTAATAGTGATTTAGAGCATTTTTACATGACTATAGAGAATCGCTTTGTCTGAGAACAGTCTGTTCATTTCCTTTCACCATTTATCATTTGGGGAATGACTTGTATTCTTATATATTCAACTCATTTTTCTATTTATTAAAAAAAAATAAGCTTTTATAGAGAGACTTATAAAACATTTTTTACTATTATGAGACTATGTATTATTCTCCAGCCTATTTCCTCATTTAGTTTCTGACCAGCACATCCTCTAATTTGATTTCTTTTCTATCAGCCCCTAACCCCTTCTTTTATAACCTTTTCTTTCTACTTTTCTCTATTGTATGATAGATTTCAAAAACCCAATTGATTGCATATATTTATTCCTCATTGAGTTAAATCCAATGAGAATAAGGTTCATTTGCTCTTCTCCCCACTCTCCCCATCATCCCCTCCATTATAAAAGTTCTTTCATGCCTCTCTTATGGGTAATAATTTACCTTATTCTAATTTTCCTCTCCCACCACTTGTCCCAATGCATTCTTCTTCCTCTTGGCTTAATTTACTTTTATATTTTTAGATATCATCCCATCCTATCCAACATATACCCTGGCCCAATTTTTTAGGAGTTATAAGAATCATCTCTTCATGTAGGAATGTACACAGTTTAACCTTACTGAATGTCTTTTTATTTCTCTTTACCTTTTTATGCTTCTCTTAAGTCTTGTATTTGAAAATCAAATTTTCCATTCAGCTCTGGTCTTTTTAGCAGGAATGTTTGGGAGTTGTTTACTTCACTGAATATCCATTTTTTCTCCTGAAGGATTATGCTCATTTTTTTCTGGGTAAGTGATTCTTGCTTGAAATTCTAGTTTCTTTTCCCTCTGGAATATCATATTCCAGGCCCTCTGATCCTTTAATATAGAAGCTCCTCAATCTTGTATTATCCTGACTTTGGGCTTCATAATATTTGAATCGTTTCTTTTTGGCTGCTTGCAATATTTTCTCTTTGACTATGGAGTTCTGGAATTTGACTATCATGTTCCCAGGAATTATCCTTTTGGGATCTCTTTTTAGGAAGTGATTGGTAGATTCTTTCTATTTATATTTTACCCTCTGGTTCTAAAAATATCAGGACTGTTATCCTTGATAATTTCTTGAAAGATGATGCTTATGCTTTTTTTAATGATGACTTCCAAGTAGTCCATTAATTCTTAGATTATCTCTCCTGGACTTATTTTCTAGGTCAGTTGTTTTTCTGATGATATATTTCATATTTTCTTCTATTCTTTCATTCTTTTGATTTTATTTTTTTCCTCTTTTTTTAACTCTTACCTTCCATCTTAAATCAAGACTATGTATTGGTTTCAAGGCAGAAGAGTGGAGAGGGGTAGGCAATGAGGTTAAATGACTTGTTCAGGGTGACACAGTTTAGGAAGTGTTTGAGGCTAGATTTGAACCCAGGACCTCCCATCTCTAGACCTGGATCTGAGTCCACCAAGCCATCTACCTGCCCCCTGTTTGTTTGTTTCTTGATGTCTTGTGGAGTTATTAGCTTCCATTTGTCCATTTCTAATTTTTAAGGCATGATTTTCTTGAGTGAGCTTTTATATCTCCTTATCCATTTGGCCAATTCTAGTTGTAAAGAATTCTTTTCCTAAGTGAATTTTTGCATCTCTTTTTCCATATGGCCAATTCTGCCTTTTAAGAAGTTTTTTTTCCCCATCAGTGTAGTTTTGTATATCTTTTTTCATTTGGCCCATTCTCCTTTTTAAAAGTTCTTCTTTTCAACAAATTTTTGTGCCTCTTTACCAATTGGAATATTCTATTTTTAAGGTGTTAATGTCTTCAGTACTTTTTTGTGCATTTCTTACCCAACTTTTCACTTTTTACTCATGACTCCCCATTATCACACTCATTTCTTTTCCTAATTTTTCTTCTACCTCTCTTATTTGACTTTAAAAATCTTTTTTGAACTCTTCTATGAATTATTTTTGGGCTTGAGAGCAATTAATATTTTTCTAGGAGGATTTGGATGTAGCAGTATTGACTGTTGTCTTCCGAGTTTATATTTTGGACTGCCCTGTCACCAAAATAACTTTATGTTGTTTCTTTTTCTTGTTGTTTGCTCATTTTCTGACCTTTTTCTCCTCACTTAAAAAAAACTGCTAAATTTGGACTCTGTGTGAAAGAAGCAATGTGCCAAGCTTCAGATTCTTTGTGCAGTTGCCTTTAGAGCTAGCTCTAGGAATATATCTGCTTTCAGTTCTTCCAAGGTGGTATGGTGTAAAAAGAAATGTGTTTAATACTCTCAGCCTGTTCTATGATCTGTCAGTAACTACAAGCACTGTTTTCCATCTTGGAACTGTGACCAGGGTTCTCTGCTTCCCTGAAGTTGCAACTGCTAGCAACTCCTCACCATTAGACCAAGACCCTGAACTGTAACCCGAAACTGCATATGGGCAATGTGATGAGTTTTGAACCCAGAGTCAGCAAAGGGACCCCTATAATCACCTTTTCAGCAATTGTCTGACCCCATAACTTTACCATCACATCTGTGTATGAGAGCTCCAGAAACCTTTGTTGCTGATTTAGTTGCCTCAAGGCCTCTTGTAGCAGTGGAACCTGCCATGGTATGTGGCTTCGTGCATTTCCTCTGTGGCACAATAGATCTTTTTGCTAGATTCCTAAATTGTTTTTGACTGAAAATGTATTTAACTTATGCTTTTTGAGGATTTTGCAGCTCCAGATTTTTTTTTGAGGGAGAGAGGGTAATTTGGAAGAGACCAAGTGGTTCTATGTACCTTCTCCACCATCTTGGGTCTGCCTGCATACATTTCCTCATTTCCTCTTATGTGGATTGTTGCATCAAGCATTCATCACTTCCTATCTGTATTATTGCAATAACTATTTAATTGTTCTTCCTTCCTCTAGTTTCTGCCCTTTTTAACATATCATACTGAGAGCTTCCAAATTGGTATTCCTAAAACATGGAGCTGATATATTACTTCCTTATTCAAGAAACTTCAGTAGCTACTTACTGCGTCTATAATAAAATACAGACTATTCTGTCTGCCATTTAAGATCATCTGTATTCTGCCTCTGCCTTTCTGAGAAGACTCATACATTTCTCCCATCATGAACCTTATGCTTTAGCCAAAATAACCTTGTAGTTCCCTATACATTTCATCTCTGACTTATGTCTTGAATGATCATCTCAGGAAACCCCTAGCATTCTTCAGGAGTCAACTCAAGTTACATAGCCTTAAAAAAGAGGCTTTTCCTGATTCCTTTAGTTGTTGGTTCCTACCCATCCCAGCCATTTCTCCCCAAATCATTCTCTTTATATAAACACACATTTTACATATGTAGACACAAACACACATATGCTGTATTTATATAAATGTGTACATGTATTCCAACTATAGGCTAAGTTCCTTGAGAGCAAAGATTTTTTTCACTTTTATATGTATATCCCTATCACCTCGCACAAGTAGCTACTTAATGTAACATTTTTTTGTTTGATGAAACTAGTTGTTTCTCTTTTAGAAGTTACCAGTGCTCAAAGTAAAAGCAAATTATCTCTTTAGTGCATTGTCCAGACCCAAGGCTGTTTAGTTAGCTGACCTACTCACTTACTCATTATCATTAACATCTGACCAGAGGATGGGCAAGAGAAAAGAATGAACCAAAACTCACATCAATCAATTTGAATGCTATCCTGTAGTTCTAACAAAAGTTTTCATGTTTGAAAATGTTGGTAAAAATGAGCTTTGAAGACTTTTTACAGTTTTCATTTATCTGTGATGTCTTATTTGCTCCTGCTTATGGATAGTTAACCACAATAGTCCATGAAATACCCAGGTCATAATCAGAGTATGAGAGATGTTTAAATATTAGAAACCAATAGATTTATATCTCATTGCCTCTGACTTGAGGTTTTCCCTCAAGTGGAACCACACTTTAAGAGAAAAAAATAAGCCAGAAACCTAGTCTATTTCCAAACTGAACCCTTGAATGATTTTGTTTGATACTCATTTGCTTTTAAGTCTTTATATTCAGAGCAGTCTCTTGGCTAAGAAAATTATGTATGTAACTGGAATGATTTTATTGAATGGGTAGAAGATTACCAGTGGCCTTAAGGGAAGGAATTGGCAAGATGTTGAAAATAACCATAAGCCTCTGGAGACAGCTTTTTGTTTCCAGGCTTTAGTTATATCACTTCTCTTTCTTTCCCTTATCCTAAATGCTTCTGAGAAGTTTCAAAGGAAGGTAAGAGGCATCCATTCCCATTAATCAATTTTTTTAATGTTGGATCTCAATTCATTCTAAGGGATCATTTCTTTAAAGAAGAATTATAGCCCTTCATAGTCAACCTTTTGATTGTGTTCTGTGGGTATGATTAAAACAAAACAAAAAGAAAAATCACAATCCTTCTACTTCTCTTAATATTCTTGTACCTCTACTGATAATAGCCTAGCATTAATGTCATAAAAGAGAGAACTGACAATTTTCTTCTTTCTTTTTACAGGTAGCACAAGGAGGTGGTCACCGGACACTTTTATATGGACATGCAATTCTCCTTAGGCATTCATTTAGTAGAATGGTAAGAATGACTGCAGTGCTTCCCTGGGGATTGTGACTGACCAGTAGAAAAGATGAGTACTATAGTACATGAGTACAAAAGTAGATGAAAAGGAGCAAGAAAATTAATGATGATATGGACCTAGAACCTAGAGATAGTTGGAACAAAATAATAGAATAACTATGGAGTAACATCTCTCTGGTATTAGGCTATAACATAAGCAGAAATAAAATAAATAGATGGAATTGAAATTGGATTTTTCATTCTCTGAAGACTGATTTTAGGAAGTACTCTGATGAAATCAACTGATAGAAATTGTAGCGAGAGGTAAAAGGATTTTGAGGACTTTCATTAACCCAGTACTGTTGAAGATAGTTGACAGAAGCCCTTACCATTCAGGGAGCTAGGACTAGATAGATAATACCTTATCAATGGCTTTATAAGCAGCTATCACCAATTATCTGAAGGAGAACCATAAAATTTTGACCATTAATTTTAATTCCCTTTTGCTTAAACTATGAAGAACACACAACAGTTTATTTCCAGGATTATGACTCTCTTTGAAATCAAACCAGTATTAGTAATGTATCACAATTTGAAAAGTTTATGATTTTATGGACAAGACTTCAACTTTCAGTTTCCAATACTGTTCTCATGTTTTCTGCAAAACCTAAGAAGAAGCCTCTTTCTTACACCCTGTGGCAATGTCATGCATTTCAATTTAGGACTTTATTTTCTTATACAATTTATATATACTTGCAGTATGCTATGAATTGTCTTTCAAAGCTGCATTTTAAATATTTTCTTTGAAATGGCATTTTTCTCTAGCTACAGAGAGCATCTGATCTTTTCATCCTGAATATTTAAGTATTGTGGTCCTCTGCAGTGAAAGACATAAGGAAGATTGGCTAAATAGCAAGTGATGAGTGTAAGGGTTTTTTGGAAGTTGTAGATTTCAAGGAATACTGCACTATGCTTAATTTTGAACAGAGTAGAGATAATTCTCCTCAGTATAAAGACCTTGCTTATTTGGTAAATGAAATTTCTTTGTGTCAGAAAACTTTTGAGTCCTGTTTCTGTTATTTAGTATATACAGAAACTTGAATGAATCAGTTCACCTCCTTAAGAATCATCTATAAAATGGGGATATGGGATACATGCATTATCTAACTTACGTGGTTATAATCTGAATTAAATTAAATAATTTTGTTGGGGGTAGCTAGGTGGCACTGGGCCTGGAGTCAGAAAGACCAGACTTCCAATATAACCTCAGACAGTTACTAGCTGTGTGACCTTGGGCAAGTCACTTAACCCTTGACTGAATAAAACTAGAGAAGGAAATAGGAAATAGGAAATCACTCCAATATCTTTGCCAAGAAAACCCGATGTAAAATCCTCAGGGTCACCAATGGTCAGATATAGCTGAACAACAGCAACAATTGTGTAAAAGGGTCTTTTATCCTGCCTAATTCTATACCTCTATTGAATAAGCACAGCCGTCTTCATTGGGCTTGTCTTGGCTTCAGAAGTTCGTTATTATGAGACAACATTATGATGGTACTACAGAACCTCACTTTTTTATTAAATATAATTTTTTTCCAGTTGGAATATAGAAGCTTAAGTTGTGTTTGTTTTATTTTATCCTTTAAGAGCAATTATGTAAGTTCAGTCATAAACATTTTTGTCTGGTGTTGAAATACTGGATGTGAGGGCCAGGTAAGAGGGTGAAGCTGCTGTTAAAGGGGTGAGAGAGTCAGCTTACAAGGAGGCCAGGTCCAAGTAAGAGAGAGAGATAGAAAAAGAGAAAAAAAAAGCAGGAGCCTTCATGACTTGAAGTGAGAGGGACCGAGTGGGAGACACATAGCACTATGCTTGAAAGCTATGGATCCTTTAATTCAGAGTCAAATCTTACAATTTTTAGTTTGCTCAGGCAGTCAAGAAAGAGTTACAGTTGATCTATTTAGAGTAATTTGGAGTTTACAGGAAGAGGGAGAAGGAAAGTCTGCATCATTTGATAATGACACTATAAAAGACCTTTTTTGGTCTTCAAAATAAGGAACAGCTCAATATTTCTATATAACCTTACACATTACAAAAGTTTCCCAAAAAAGATATAGCCCAAGATTTTATTATGGCCAAATGGAGAGGAAGTCTTAAGAAATTCTCCTTATCTGAGTTTCAACCAGACAGAAATTTGCACCTGCGAATTGAGATGGCCTTGCCAGAAAATCCCAGGAAGACTTACAAGCACGTCTTTATGGCTGCTTTCCTCAGTGGGTCTAAATTTTCCCAAGTTCCCCTATACATTTTAATGCGGTACCGTTTTGAGAAGTATTATGATATAGTAGAAATAGTAATAGATTTGGAGTCTGAAGACTTAGGTTCAAATTCCAACTCTGAATCTTCCTAATTTCTTTACCTTTCTGAACCTGTTTCCCCACCTTTAAATGGGATAATACTATGTATACTACTCATCTTACAAGATTGTTGTATGCTTTTGTCAGTTTTAAGGTGCTTTGGAAACTTAATTATATTAAGTTAAAGAGCTCTTTCTAATACAGGAAGCTGGATGCAAGGTCCCTAATGAATGCCTGTGTTTATTTTCCTGACTTTTGATTCGAATTCCTCCATTATTCTTATCTGTCATTAAGCAAGACAAGCAGCAGAAATTGATCCCTGGAAGCCAAAAACTGATGAATTTCAAGTAGGGAAGGAAAATTGCCAAATGAAAAGTGGCTATTTGTTTGTTTGTTTGTTTGTTTTTTTGTAGTATTTAACTTGTTTGACTACATCGAGATCCCAGACAGATAAACTTGCCTTTGATGTGGGACTACGGGAACATGCCACAGGTATGCTAGTATTCCCTGGTAACTACTTAGGTGCCATAAACTACTATCATCATATTATTCACTTGCAATCCTATACCACTTCTAGTGCTAGACAGCACTTTCTAATCTAGAGGTAGGTGAAATCAAATTTAAGGAGGAGGCAAGAGAATACAAAAGGCAACTAAGCATGGAAGAGCTTATTTTAACTTCTACTATACAAAATAATTATGCATTTTTCCTGGGGAAAATAACTTACTTATCTTTGGGTCTTAGGTCCTTCAGGTAAGTAGATAAGTAATCGTCTATATGTGAAACCTCTATTGTGCCCCAAAAATGGCTGCTAAAGAGAAAAGTGAAAACAAATTAAAACTGTATTAATAGAAATGTAGTATACATATCATGAGAAATAATGCCTTCATGGTACTGGTACTCTTCCTTGATCAAATCACATATAGAAAGAAGACTGTTGTAAAATTCAGCTATGCAATATTAAAGATACTGGCATAATATAATTTACCTAGAGAAAATGATCAGGAAAATGAAGTGTTTAGAAAATGTCATATGAGGAAAGGTTGAAGATGTAGTCTGACAGATGACAAAGAAGTGATATGATAGTGATCTTAAAATATTTTCAAAGCCCATCACATAGAAGAGGAAACATTTTTTTTTTCAGACAAAAAGACAAGAAACAATGTTTGGATGATACAAGTAGGTGGATATCATTTCAGTATAGAGAAAAAAATATCTTATTAACTATTAGATTTGTCCAACAGTGATCTAATGTTGTTTCATGAAATAATGTAGTGAGCTCTCTATCATAGGAGGTATTCAAGCAATCCAATCCAGTAGGATTTTCATCTTTAATTTTTTTAAATGAGCACCTTTTAATTTTATATTACCTTCATTTCCCAATGTACAAATCATCTCTCATCTCCCTTCCAGAGAACCATTCCTTAAAAACAAAGTAAGTCAAAGAAGACAAAAACTACTTCAGCAGAATTTACAAACATTTCAGAGAAGTTTGATATTATAAGGAATGTTCCACACACATAGCCCCTAACCTCTACAGAAAAATGGTGGAGGTATCTTTACATACCTTTTTTTTGAGGCTAAGTGATCCTAATAATGCAGCATTTAGTTGGATTTATTCTACTATTCTTTATATTTACATTATATTCTGTCTATTGATTTCCTGGCTCTATATACTTCATTTTTCATTAAATGTAGGTAAGCGTTCTCATGCTTTTCAGTATTCATCATATTAATAATTTCTTATAACATAGAAATATCATATTCTGTTCATGCATTTAATTGTCGTAGGTATCAATTTTGTTTCTGTTACTAAAATCAGCTGCTACAAGTATTGTGGAGTATAAGGCCTTTTATTTTTATTTTTGACTCTCTTGGGGTCAATCTTAAGTTAAAGAATTTATGAGTCAAAGGATATGGACATTTTAGTAATTTTCTTTGCTTAATTCCAAGTTGTTTCCCAGAATGATTGGACCAATTCATATATTATTGTGCATACTTTACATAGTCTCTCCAAGATTACCAATTCCCATTTTATTTTGTCACTTTTATCAATTTTCTGCATATAAAGCAAAATCTCAGAGTTGTTTTGATTTATATTTCCTTTGTTTCTGATTTGCAAACATTCAAACATGGTTGTTAATAGTTTAAATTTTTTTCTCTTGAAAACTTTGTTCATATTCTTTAATCACTGTCCACTAAGAAAAGCCTTTTATCTTACCTATTTGTGTTATTTCCATGCATATCTTGGATATCATATCCTTCTTTTGAGATATTTATAAAAAAATTCTCTATTGAAAACTCACTTTCTTCTATTTCTTGCATTACTTTCATTTGTGCAAAACCCTTTCAAATTCACATAACCAAATTACCTCTATTTTTTCCTATGATCACCTTTATCCTTTGTTTTGTTGTAATTTTCTCCCTTCCCACAGGTGAAAAGTGCCAGAATTCACTCTCTTCTATTTTTGGAGGGAAAGAGAGCAGAAGTGAGTTCTGGTCAACAAATAAGCATTTATTAAGCATCTAAATGCTGGCAATACAAAATAAAAAATTGTCCCTGCACTAAAGGAGCTTATGTTCTCCTGTGAGATACTACACGTGAACTTATACCTGTGATAGTTTGAGGAAGACAAGAACCTTAATACCTAGGAGCATTACAAAAGGCTTCCCATAGAAGGTGATACATGAACTTAGCTTTTTTTGTTTGATTGTTTGTTTGAAACCCTTAACTTCTGTGTATTGGCTCATAGGTGGAAGAGTGGTAAGGGTGGGCAATGGGGGTCAAGTGACTTGCCCAGGGTCACACAGCTGGGAAGTGTCTGAGGCCAGCTTTGAACCTAGGACCTCCCGTCTCTAGGCCTGACTCTCAATCCACTGAGCTACCCAGCTGCCCCCTGAACTTAGCTTTGAAGCAAATTAGAGGTTTAGATGTTAATAAAAATAAGAACTGAGAAAAAAAATCTCTCAATCTTAGAAGTTAAGAGAACATTATAAATTTCTAGACGTTTCAATAGATGGGTGACAAATAATTAGATATCTGACAGATTCAAAACATTGGGCTAAGGCTAAAGAAAATCTGCATATAAAAAGATAAAAATGCAAATAAATGAGATTTTAAGATCACCTGGCAAGAATTTGTCCTACCAGCACCTTGATTAAGTGGACTTAATGTGGTGCATCTTACCCAACAGCATTGTAAGAGTTACTAATCAGGGCTAAAGAGATAGTAATTTCTACCCTCACCATTTTTGTTGTGGGACAAAAAATAGTATGATAGTACTTGATCTACCTCCTCACTTTATAAATAAGATTTCTTTCTTATGGTTTGGGTTTTCTTTATTTTCACTTGAATTATTATTCATTTTCAAATACCATTTCCTTTTATGGTTGTGACTTAGTAAGAATTGACTCAAATAGCAAAATTCTCTGCTTTTGAATTATATTAACTCCTAACTAATTAGAGAAAAAAAGATATGTTTACCTTCTTATATCATTAAAATGTGAATAAAAATTGGAACATGGAAGATAAGCTTTAAAAAACACATTACTTATTCAAGAAAATTTATTAGAGATCTTTGATTCTATTTTAAAGTTAATAGAGAATTTTACTCTTTCTATGGAAGCTTCCCAAGCAATAAGTGACCTTAGAAGTTAGTTCATCCATTCCTCAATTTCCATTTTACAAATAAAAAATCTGTAGCTTATTAAACTCTTTTTACTGGGCTTCTTTTCTATCTGATGCTTGTCTGTAGCTAGGTTTCATGTCAGAAGAGTTAGATAACTCATAGAACATGTATTTAAAACATAGGATAATTGATATAGGTATCATAGAGTTCATCTATTCCAGCCCTCTCATTTTATTTCTGGAAACTGAGAACTAGGGAGGTTGTAACTTTCCCAAAGTCATGCAGCTAGTAAAAGGGAGAATTGGGTTTTGAACTCAGGTCCTCTAACTTCAAATCCAACATTTTTTCCATTGAACCTTAGCTTTGTTGTGACCTTGGACAAATTACTTAACCTTTTTGGTTTTCCTACCTCACAGATTTATAAAGAGGCTCAGAATAAGATAAGATACACATAAAATACCTTTTAAACCCCAAGGCATTCTATGCATGCAAGCATTTATTCTGCTTACTAAAGAGAAGAAATGAACCTCCTAAAGTAAAATAGTTCATATGTGAGAGTGGTTGAAAATTAATGAGATGAAAAGTGAGATTGAACAGGCAATGTATAGATTAAATACAATAGAGCTTAAGTATCTTCTTTTCTTCAGTTTGAATATCTATACATTTGAAGTTTTTAAAAATTCTAATAAAAAACAATTAAAGTGTTACCAAAAGGAGGTCTCCCAAATTTGAGGTGATTTGAAGGAATTGGCTCAGAGCATCCAGGAATCCTACGCAAGTCACTCTGGGATCCAGTAGTTCCCATCCACAATTGGACTTAAGGCTTACCATCCCACCATATATAAAGGCTTTTTGGTTTGTTTGTTTTTTTTCATTGTGGTTGCCAAATAGGTATTTTAAGGAATAAGAGAAAGAAATATTGTTGGAAATGTTCTATACCATTTCATGGGGTTTTTTTCCTCTAAGAGCCTGTTAAGTCGTAAGATGTGTCTGAACACTAACTTTCATTCTAGTTATTTCAGTGTGCATTTCTTCCTTGACCAATAATTATCTTACTGACATAAACAAAGCATGTTATCAGAATTTAAGTGTCATGGCAAAAGGTTAAAAGAAGGAGATTCCTAATTATTTGTTAAGTTATATTATTCTTATTGAGAGACATCTTAGAACTTTTCCCCCATTTCCTCCCATTTTTCCTCTTATAACTGATGTTAGAGCTACTCCTATCAAAGAGCTTCAGAGCTTTGATCATTTTCTAGAAGTTGCTACTTATGCCTTGTCTAGCATGATTATCCACAATTTCCATGTGACATTTAGTCAGTTAGACTTCTTCAAAAGATTATGCAGTGAGTTGGAATGTGCCAAAATCTAGCATTTTTCCCCAGGTAGTCCTTTTGGTCCTGTTTTTTTTTTCATTCCACAACTGATTCCCTTTCTTACAAAGATTCTGGCCACACAAGAATCTTCACTTATAGGTGAAAAGCAGAGAAAGCAAATCACAAAATTTTAACTAGAATCCATTCAGAATGATGACATCTGACATCAATTTGGATGAGGAAGTTATTTACCTGCCCTGGTAAATTATATTTTTTCAGTGCTTATGAACTTAAACAATTTTTTTTCTTCTTCCCTGAAGAATCCAGATTTTCACAGAAAATGAGAACTGGAAAGGATCTTGGAGGTCATTGTATCCAGTATCCTCTTTAATGCATGTATGACCACCCAAAACAAGTGGTTATCTAGTTTCAGTTTGAATATACCTATTGACAAAGAACTCATTATTAATTTTCAGTAACCCATCATTTCTAGAAAATTTTTGTATCTGTGTGTTTCACTTTTTTATTCTATCTCTCTCTCTCTCCTGGAGCTAAAGAGAATGCTACTCCATCTTCCTTAGCCATCCAAATACTTGAAAACAGTAGTCATGTTTTTACTCAAGTCAAGTGCATTAGACCTGGAATCAAGAAGAACTGAGTTCAAATTTGGCCTCAGATACTTACTAGTTATGTGATCTTGGAAAGTCCCTTAAATTCTTTCTACTTCAGTCTCCTGATCTGTTAAATGGAGATAACAATAGCATCCTCCCAGGATTATTGTGAAGATAAAATGAGATAGTTGTAAAGCATTTAACAAATCATTAAGTATTAGATAATTGCTAGCTGTTGACATTATTATTAATGTTATCCTGTCAGTCTCCTTTGGGAATCAGAAAACTGATTCTATTACTACTTACTAGTTTTGTAACCTTAGGCAAATGATTTATCTTCTTTGGGATTTGACTTCCTCATCTGTAAAATGAGATTGTTGTCCAGTGTTTAGTGTTTCCCAGCCTTTTCTAGTATGAGGATTCACTATTTAACATTTTTTGAAGCTCCCAATGTGATGTTAAATATACTATTGACGTCTGATGAATTTGCATTTTACTAATCTCAGTTGCAATATCATACATTTTAAATGGTTTTGTATATATATATTTATATATATGCATACATACATATATATGCATATTTTTCAAGATGTACAATTTTGTCTCCAAAAGGTAAGATTACAAGATTAAAACCGTGTGTGTGGATTTGCAAACCTCCTATAATAACTCTGCTGTCTCCCATTATTTGGGAGACTTGGGAGCTCTAAAGTTTAGGGAGCCTTGCCTGACTACAGAGACAAGGAAATGAAGGATATGCAAATTATGTGATTTAGCTAATATTTGAAAAGTGTTTTGCAATTTGTTATTGTTCCTGAAGATGCTGTATGTTCACTGTAACACATGTGACTTGCCTTATCACAAAGTAAATGCCTATCTGCCATGAATATTGGAATTTTCTGACATAAAGAATTATGTGCATTTGTAAAAATGAATAAGTGAGCAAATGAATAAATAAAAAAGGTAAACAAATGAATGAAAATATATTAAAAACAATTCCTAGATGGATCCTTCTATACCTGTGGCTCATCATAAATAGCTACCTAATTTGTCTGATACAAGTTCCGAACTCTAGTTTAGAGTCAGAGTGATTAAAAATAGCTAAGATACAATGAGAGCTGAAGGAAAAAAGGAATGTCTTCATTTGAAGGAAGACAAGTTGGAGGAAAGATCAAACTATTAAGAAAATAAGATATGTATTTTTTATTGGTCAGGTATGTGTAGTTGCTTTTTATTATTTGAGAGAGGGTCTATTACAGGGAGGTACTGAAATTACTAACTCAAGCAGCCTCTGTGTAGGGGAAGCATGCTGGTGGACCATACACCCTGCGTCCAAACAGAGATCAGAAGGAGAGAAGGTGCGAATCGGTGATGACCTCATCCTTGTCAGCGTGTCTTCGGAAAGATATCTTGTAAGTGGTGTGTGTTTTGGGGCTGTTCCTGCTCAGTATCTTTTTTTAAGGATAAGATACTGAGCATTGATCTTAACAGTCAGCTGGATGGAGCTAGCCCTGTGTGTAGATAAACTAGGTATTGTTAATATGGTATTATTTGAAGACCACCTGTAGCTTTCCCTGCCTTAAAGAGTTTGTTCAACAAACTTGCATTGGTGTCTGAAATTCCAATTCTTATAATTGCTCTTTGAGGTCATATCATTCTCCTCAGAAATCCTTTTTAAGAATGTATATTGCCAGACAAGGGTAATTATTCATTCACTGGTATTGGCATCCATTACCCCACTGCCACAGTTTGCCAAATTAGATAGCTTTTTCTTATTTGAAAGCAAGACTTTGGAGGAATAGAACATAGGAAAACTAAGTTTTTATTCAATGGTAAAAGACTTGGGAAAATCCGAGGTACAGAGTTCTGTATGGGAAGGAAGGCCTAGATAGGATAAATTTTATTTGAGGATGCTAGGATAATAGGAGCAATCTTGCCTATGGAGGTAAAGATATTGAAAGAAGTAAAAATGTCAACATAAACTCAGCCAATTTCACAGATTTGGCCCTATGTTTTGAAGTTATTTTGCTGTTTGTGCCACAACCACGATCAAGCATTGAGCAGAAACTAATTCATGTGTAACCAAGATTCTAGCTGAGGAGAATACATAAACACTTACCTTTGTCTTGCTGAATACTTATTCCTAGAGTAAAGCATCCTATTTTGAAGATTTAGGGTTGGTAATCTCCCACAAACTATATAAGTCCAGCCCAAAGGTAGCAGCACTATTTGACTTAAACCCTAAAATTCCTACAATGGCTTCTAGGGAAATTGTAATGCTAGAAAAACCATTTAGTTAACTCAAGGAATGGCTGCCCCACATGAACTTTTTCCTGTTGGGTACCACTGGGGAAGAATGTCTTATTTTTGTCTCTGTTGCAGCATCTCTCCATATCGAATGGCAACATACAAGTGGATGCCTCTTTTATGCAAACACTCTGGAATGTACATCCTACATGCTCAGGAAGTAGCATCGAAGAAGGTTTGCTCTGATAATATGTGTTCCATCCACTCATTAATATGTCACAGGACACAGAAAAAATCTTTTTTGCAGTGCATGCATTTTATTTTTATGGTATACAAGAATAACCTGGCAAAAAGGTAGCATGATTTTTATTACATTAATTTCTGTTTTTAAAGTCAAAGGAATTATAAAAACTTAACCTGAGAACTATTCTATTTGATTTTCATTCCCATAAGCATGAATTTTTGTTATCTTTCAGTCTTTTTCATAGTCATACAGACATTCTTCTTTTAGGATTTCATGTCATTCCCTTGGTAGTTATCATGATTTTGGATTGATTGCTGAATACAGTCAATATTAATTTGTTTATAAACAGTTTAAATTGGTGGCATTAATTCCAAAAATACCTCTTCATAGAGGTTGAAAGAGCTCTTCTTTCTAACCTGAGACCCTCATTAGTCTTTATTATGCATGTTGATGGGAGCTTTATTTAAAGGTAATGACTCTTACAAATAATATGCCCTGTGTGTTAAACTATTTTTTAAAGAAATAGCCCATTTTAACATTTTGTGCTATATATTAATGAAGGTAGCATGGTATAACAGAAAGAATACTGAATTTTGGAGTCAGAGGACCTGGGTTCAAATCCTAACTCTGCTGCTTTCTACTTGTTTGACCTTGGACAAGTTGCTTAATCTTCAGTTTCTCCTAAAAACTGAATAATTTGAATAGATGACCTTCTGTTGTATCTTTCTACTCTAAATATTTGTTCTCAAATTCTCTCTAAAGCCTCTTTATTGGAATCAGGAAGATCTACTTAAAAATCTCTACTACTCTAATGTGGCTTTGAACCAGTCTTCAGCTCTCACAGTGAGCTGGGATCAATTAGGCATTATTTATTATATTAAAGAAATATTGAGAGAACTGTTTAATGTGTAAATAACATGATTCAGTTACTTGATCCCTGACTTATATAGCATATCTTTGCCTAGCCCTGGAAGATAGCCACAAAGCACTCACCGGTACAAATTCCACTTAAGGCAATGAAAATATAAAGAATCCATGTCAAATCTCCCTCCTCTTATTTTCCAAATATTGCACATTATATTTCAATTAAGAAAAATTGAGATACTTTGTCTTAGCAATTTTCTCCACATGAACAGATTATTAATTGAGGGACACTTAATTAATGTAAATGAGAGACTCAGAAAGAAGCATGGTTCTACTATCATAAAATAATGGTGTTTAATCAAGAGAATGATCATGGAAGGTTTTTAATTTCTTAATAAACCAGACCATTATTGTTCTGATGAGGTGTGCTATAAATTATTCCCTGTTGCCAAAAATGTTCTGATGCAGATGTTAACATCAGTGCAACAAGGCAGGAAAATGGAGCTGGACTTTTAATGTTTGAGGTGTTATTATTATTTAAGGAAATCTTTGCTTGCTCAGGTGAAAAAAGGGCAGAGATAAATGCTAATGTGTTATAATGACTTGCTTTATGTGATGAACTAAATAAAGGTAAATCTCCCCAGAGATTAATTAGACATGATCAGAATCTTCTTACTTAGAATATATCAGCTATGCATTGATTCCCTAAGTGGATGCTACTGCCCCCTGGTGGGTGCTGCAGCGATCCAGGGGAGCGGTGATGGCCACAGATGCATTTATCTTTCCTATTAATTGCTATTAACATTTAAAAAAATTAATTTCCAGGGGGCTAAGTAATATTTTTTTCTGGAAAGGGGGCAGTAGGCCAAAAAAGTTTGGGAACTACTGAGCTATAGGATAAAATTCTAATCCATATATCATGGGCATGCTGAGTTTACAAGTCTTACTATAGGACTTTCTAAAAGACTTTGGAACTTAGAAGAATAACTTAGAGGGACAATTTATGTTTTATCTGTTGAACTGGCTTTCTTTATTTAAGGTCCATTCTATAACAATTGCCTTGTTAAGCTTTCTCTGAACCAACTCTTATAGTTTGCTAGAAAAGTGAATGATCAATATTCTTTTTACATTATCGCCTGAATTATGATTATTTGTATTCAGTTCCACAAACTAAAACCCATGAATTAGAAGAATCTGAATTAATTCATTTGGGGAACAGGTGAACTACTGCAACTACTCTTTCCTTTTTTACAGTGAGAACATTCAAAGTTTGACCTATAATATGCTAAATAAGTTGGAAAGTTATTATCTATTAAAGTTAGTACCTAAAAATGGCTTGTACTTTTCCTTACTCATGATTCTTTCTTTTCTTATATTTATTGATTGTTTTGCATTTTTACTACAAATATACATCTTTTGAATGTCATGGCTTATTTAAGTTTTAGATATTTGAACCATTTAAATATCCAGTTATCCTATAAACATCGACTCCCTCCCCATTGTTCTCTAGCTATAATGATTGAAGCTATTATCAACCTGGATTTTATGTTATATTCTACTTGTTTATCATTTGATTCTCAGCTAAAGTACTTTTCATATTCTACCTATTTTCTCTCTCTTTCCTAAATTCACTGAGATCACTGACTGAATCTAAATCCATACCCCTGAGTCTTTCATTTTTAGTTACTCAGCCCCTGTATGAATTTGACTTCCTTTCCACAGATTAAAATATAGGAATTAAGCTAACTGTAATCTCTGTTAGTGTTTCAACACGATAATGGTGAGATTTGGTTCTCCTACAGGATACCTACTTGGTGGGCATGTAGTACGTTTTTTCCATGGCCATGATGAGTGTTTGACAACCCAGTCTACAGACCAGAATGATTCCCAGCACAGGTAAGTCAGTGGCTTTCATCCTTTATTCTTGTATAACTGAAAGTATCAGAAGAAGAGTTCTGGCTTGGACTTCACTTCAAATCAATTTCTTAGTTGCTGGTAAAACTATTCATTTTTCTCAGTCCTTAATTTTCCAATCTGTAAAGTGAGGATATAAAATATTAACTCTCCATATGTATATACATGTATATTGTTTAGGGGAGAATATGCCAAGGTAAATAGAAAGTAATTACATAATGTATTCTGATTATATCCCACATTTCCTGGATTATTTCTCATTCCAAATATTCTTTGACTTATTTTGGAAGATGAAACATTCATTTTTCATGATAGAAACTTGAATAGGCATCCTAATTATCCTAATGATTTATAAGACTAAAGAGGTGGTAGGTCCCAAATCTATTTACTTTTTATGTGCTTAATCTTTAGGACAGAATTCAGTGACTTGGTTTTGCTTAGAATTAAATCAGACCAAAGTTAGTACATATCAATATTCTGTATATTGAATAGAATGATGATGTGCCAAACATAAGTAAAGCACTTTTAAAGGTTGCCAAGGTTAGTTCCTTTGTTTGGCATATATTCTTGGCATACTCAAACACCTTTTACAGGCATCTGTGGCAAGCAGCTTGTTTAAAAAATTCTTTGGCTAAGTTTTAGATTTGCTACAATAAATTCTTGATTTCTTTAATAATTATTGAGAAAGTATTTTTGGCCCTTACAACTTTGGTTCACATTGATATAGAAAGAAAAACAAAATGCTGCAATGAACAGTTTTATACACATATTTTTTTCTCACCATCAATAACCTCAGTGAGATATAAGTCCCAGGAGTGGAATTTCTGTGGCAGAGCATGAACAATTTAATACCTTTTTGGCATAATCCCAGATTGTTTCTTATGATTCAAGCTGAGACATCATGTGTCATCTAAATTGTCTACCTTATTGTTTATGGTTTCTTCTTTTCTAATTATGTATTATTCACAATTGTGAAAGATGTAGCATAATATGCTGTTTTAACTGGTCTTTCACCTGAGAATTTTCTAGTTTCCCACTGAATCCTGTCAAATAAGGCATACCTTACCATTGTAACTTGTGCTCTCGGTTAAATGAACACTAGACTTCTTTGTGCATTTGCTTCTAGGTTTTACTTACCTAATTTGTTCTATTGATCTACTTTCTACTTTTTATGCAGTACCAGATAGTCAACAAGCATTTAAGTGCTTACTATGTGCCAAGCAATGTACTAGTTTTATAACTAACTGATATGTAGTATGGTTTAGGATCTGGTAGCATGAAGTATCTTTCTTCCTTTTTAAGTCATATATGTTATAAAATAATGCATATAGTCTGTTATATATATTTAATAAATTATAATAAATATATTTATCCAGGAGGAACAAATTCTCACATTAGCTATGTCCAAAAATTTATATCTTATTTTTCCCCTTCATGAGAAAGCAGGAAATATGATATAGTTCAGTGATGGTAAACCTTTTAGAGATGGAGTGCCTGCCCCCCACCAGAGACCTTGTGCCATTCCCTACTCCCGTCCTCCAGTGCCAGGCATGCTGGGACCACTGCTCACCCCACACAGGGAATGGAGAAATGGCTCCCATTGGGCTGCTGGGTGGAGGGGTGGGTGAAGTAAGAAATGTACTTAGTGAGTTTGAGAGAGGAAGGACAGTGGACCTAGCACTTCACTTCCCTCCAGCTCTGCCACCTGTGAGCCGCCCACCTTATCCCATATGCCCCATTGGGCTACTTGAGAGAGGGGCAAGGGATATGAAAAAATGTCATCAGGTGTGGTGGAGAGGTGGAAGGGAGCAGCTCAACCTGAGTCCCTCTGCCTTTCTAGTAATAGACTCAGGGGAGGGGAGGACAAAGGTGTCATGTCCACACAGAGTGCTCTGCGTGTCATCTTTGTCACCTATGCCATAGGTTCTCCATCACTGGTCTATTAGAATACATTTTGCTTTTTAATTTATAATAATGTTGCAATTCAAAAGGTATGGCTTGAGACCCTCTAATCCCTTTCTCTTTCCCTGGCCCCTTCTGGTCAGATTAAAATCAATTGATCATTTTCTTTTTTACAGTCTTCCTTCCAATGGTATACTTTGTTTTCCTTGAAGCCATCTTCTTCCCATTGTACACTTCATCTAAGACAACTCTTCTCCTTCCCTTTTTCCCCAGACCAAACTTTTTACATTTTTCTGCTTCTACTACCGTGATTTTCTTTATTTTAAACTTTCCCTGCCTGATCCAGATTCATTAAATACCTCTTCCCTTATTCCTCAACCAATTTGTTTAATTTTACCTGTGGTTATTCAGTTTCAAGAAGTAAGTCCTTTCTTCCCCATTATCCTTTCTTCTCTAGGCCATCCCTTTGGGAATACTCAAGCCAAGAGCTCTGTTTCCTCAATGACCCTTAGATAAGGTAGGACTTCTCAGGTATAGTGGCATCTCATTATGTTCCTCATAAATTCCTTCTCTTCTAAACTCCCATATTTCTCTTCTCAATACTATCTTTCCAGTCACATAGGTTTGCAACTTTATTACTCACTGTCCTCATAGCCAGTAGGTTGATAAGACTCATTAATTCTGCCTTCAAATTTCCTCTTTTCAACTTCTCTTCTTAGTTTACATTTCCTGCCTGATGAATCCTTCATCACT
This sequence comes from Gracilinanus agilis, assembly GCF_016433145.1. Classification (NCBI taxonomy): domain Eukaryota; kingdom Metazoa; phylum Chordata; class Mammalia; order Didelphimorphia; family Didelphidae; genus Gracilinanus; species Gracilinanus agilis. The sequence continues at coordinate 538,245,546 of NC_058131.1, forward strand.
TCACCATGGAATAATCACTTCCTATTTCGTCTCCATAAATCTAGTCACTCTTCTCACCAATTATGCCTTCTTACCACTGCTATATTGATATTTCTAAAGCACAGAGCAAACCATATCACTCCTCCCATTTTCTTGTGGATCAATTATAAATGTCTCTCTCATTCAAATCTTTTCAATATCTGGTTCCAACTTGTTTTTCTATATTCATTTTACTTTTTTTTTAAAACCCTTAACTTCTGTGTGTTGACTCATAGGTGGAAGAGTGGTAAGGGTGGGCAATGGGGCTCAAGTGACTTGCCCAGGGTCACACAGCTGGGAAGTGTCTAAGGCCAAATTTGAACCTAGGACCTCCCGTCTCTAGGCCTGACTCTCAATCCACTGAGCTACCCAGCTGCCTCTCTATATTCATTTTATAGTATTCCTTTTCACAAGTTTTTCATTCCATCCAAAATGGCTTATCACTATTCTCCATACATTTCTTCTCACTTTCAAGTCTTTGCATAGGTTGTATATTCTTCCTAGAATTTCTCTCTGTCTCTGTCTGCCTCTCTCTGTCTCTGTCTCTCTCCTTTCCTCTTGCAATTTCTAGCTCCCTTTAAGGATCAACTCAAGTATACCTACCTATGTAATCCCTTTCTTGATTCTTTCTGGTGTTATTGAGTCCACTCCTACTGAAAAAACAATTTACTTCTTATTTGCTTATATGAATTTTATATCTAGATTAGTGGTTGGTTAATTATTGTCCTTCGTACTCAAAGAGGACCAAAATGACATAATTGGTGATGTCTATTGACTTATCCATAAATTGGATTTAAGTGAGGCAGAGCTGCACAAAGTTGCCAGCCTTACTCTTCACTCTTCTCAAAGTCCAGTGGCAAAACAAAAGTCAAGATGACTTGTGATGACTGGGATGCAGTGGATGAGCTTAGCTTCTTCAGTGTCTAACCAAGCTCTAAGATAGCCATAGTGCCTACTTCTACCATTTTTATGGCTATTGGAGCAAATCATTCTCTCCCATCCTTCTGCTAGGGAAAATCTTCAAGTGCTTGGGATAGGAATACCTCCCCCAACATATGCCTAGTGTAAAAGGGAATTCTTAACCTCTTGTTCTAACTTAACTGGGGAAAGAGCTGGCTGGCTCTTTTATACTAGTGTTCAGGGAATACTAATACCTCTGGTATGAGGGCTTGCCAGCTTTCTTCCTCTGGTGTCCACCTGCCATCCAGTTCTTACTTGTAGCTTCAAGGAGCTATAGCATCTATAGAGTCCACACTTTTGTAAACCATCTTGCCAGGTGGGCTACACCAGGTTGAGGGTAACTGACAGGCCTCAAATTGTCAGTGAGTGAGTGTATTTAGGAAATAATTAACTATTAAGTAATTTGAAAGAGACATAGGAGGAAGATGAGAAAAAGGTTGCTAATGTAGCCTTTACTTAAGTTGAACCTTGAAATGAGAGCTAAGAAGCTACTTAGAAATATTTTGTATTGAGAAGCAGTATGACTTATATCAGCTAAATATATATTTATATTTAAATACAGCTAAATATCTGGTCTTGGAGTCAGTCAGGATGGCCTGGATTCGGGTCTTGTCTCTGATACATATTAGTTATATGACCTTGATTATATCACTTAACTCCTCAGTGTCCCAAGTGTCCCATCTTTCAGATGGCAAGTTCCAATGAAAGTATCAAGAAGGTAATTAGTAGAGGAAGTTCTATAGAAAGAGAATTTTACACCAATGAAATCATACCAGATCCAAAAAAATTTTTCTAAGACTGATTTGTGTTTATATAGTTTTCCCACAGTGGAATGTAAATTCCTAGAAGTTAGAAATTTTGTTGTGTTGTTCACTTAATCAATAAGGAAGCATTTTTTAAACAGCTAGTCTGTGGAAGGCACTGTGCTAGATGCTGGAAATACAAAAACAAAAACAAAATATACTCCGACCTCAAGTAGCTTATATTCCAATAGGGGAAACAATAGATACACATATAGGTATATATATTTTTAATTTATTTTTTTTATTTTTATATGTTTATTAATATTCATTTTTAACCTGATTACATGCTTCATACCCCTACTTTCCCCTTCACCCCCCGCTCTCCCCCCACCCATGGCTGACGCACATTTCCACTGGTTGTAACACGTGTTCTTGTTCAGGGCCTGTTTCCATATTGTTGTTAGTTGCATTGGTGTGGTTGTTTCTAGTCCACATCCCCAATCATGTCCACCCCAACCCATGCATTCATATAGGTATATTTGAAACACATTCAAAGCAGATATAAGGTTGTAATAGTACAAACTGAGGAGGGGGAGCTAGAAAAGGTCTCATGTAAAAAGCAATGCATGAGCTGAGGCTAGGAGAAAAGTAGGAATTCTAAGAATTGATGTCAAGGAGAAAGAACATTTTATGTATGGGGGAATAGCCAATACAAAGGCATGGCGATGAGAGATGGAATGTTACATGTGAAAGAAAGAAGTAAGGCCAGCTTGACTGAACTGTAGAGTGCATGGAAGACATTAATGTGTAAAGTGACTGGAAAAAAAGTAAAATGACTGGAAAATTAGTATAAACTCAGCTTGAGAAGAACTTCCAATACTTAACAGAAAAGTTAATATTTGATTCTAGGTAATTGGGAGCTCTTGACATTTAATAAGAGGAGTAATATGGTTATACTTATATGTTAGAAATATGGCCTTGACAGCTATATAGAAATTGAAAATGAGTGGTGAGAGATTTGAAGCAAGGGGATAAATTAGAATGCTCTTACAATAGTCTGGGTAAGCAGTGATGAAGACCTGAATTAAGGTGGTGACTTTGTGGGTGGGAAGGAGACATATGTAAAAAATGCTGTAGAGGTAGAAAATACAAGGCTTGGTAACTGATTTGATCTTTGAAGAGAGAGTGAAGAGTCAAGGATAAGCCCAAATTGAAAAATTTGTTTGACTAGAAAAACAGTTGGACTCTTGATAGACACTTTTATATTCTGGTTGAATTAAATTGAGAATAGGATTATGACCAACACTAAGGAAAATCTTGTCAAAAATTCCTAATAATTCCTTAACACTAATTCATTTAGATTGTAAAATTCTCTTGAAGTGCTGTAAAAATAATATAAAAGTTTTGAGTTGATTTTAAAATCATTTCCCTTCTCTCTGACTTCATCTTCACCTCATAGAATTCTTGTCTTCCTTCAAGCTTTAGCTTCCTTTATAAAGCCTTTCCTGATTTCTATAACTGCTAGTTCCCTTTCCTCACATTGTACTTACTCATCTGAATAAACCGTATATTACCCCAGTATAATTCAAGCTCCTTGAAGTAGTGATTATTTTTTGTTTTTGTATTCTGAGAACTTAGCAAGAGTCCCTTTACATAGTAGATGCCTAATAGTGTCACAAAAGCCTAGAGAAGAGAGAATATCCTAGAGGGTTTGGTGCTTGCTCTCATGTGACACTCATCTCCTGCCTTTGTGCTTTTGCACTGGTTGTCTCATATGTCTGGGGTGCTCTCCCTCCTCATCTTTGGCTCACAGGATCCTTTTTCCTTCAAAACACAGCTCAAACTTTACCTGCTGAATGAAGATTTTCTTGATTTCTTCAACTGCTACTGTTCTCCCTTTCAAACTACCTGTCTACCTGAACTCTTTCTACTTTCTCTCTTCTCACTCTTTCCTCAACTCTTTATAGTCTTGACTTCTGACCATTTCACTCAAATAAAATATTCTATCCAAAGTAACTAATGATTTATTGATTAGGAAATATTTCATGGATGGCTCTTAAATAGCTTTGTCTCCCTCTTTCTGAATATAAGCTGAAATAATGGTCTATCCCTATTCAAACTTACTTGCTTTTCTTATATTTATTTTGCCACTGAATTTACATTTCAAATTCTAACTCTGGTTAAACCTCTCCCCTGTTCCAAGATATTAGTTCTTTGAAATATCCAATTTCTCCTTCTGTATGATTGTAATTAAATTTGTGGCATAAGTCATCTGTGGGTATAGAGATTGTTCCTTTGCTTTTCAGTCAGTCAATAAACATTTTTAAGGGCTTATTATATTCCAGGAAGCACTGGGGATAGAAAGAAAAGCAAAAGACCTTTTATTAGATTCATTTTTTTCCCTTTTCTTCCTTGTTATTAGTAAATAGACCATAGCAATTTGAACTAGAATTCCTTGGCCCATAATTTTCTCATTTTGAGCACTTGCATAGTTTTTTCTTTGACTTAGGAAGTTTAAAAACCACATTTATTGACATGTTAAATCTTGGGTTCTTTTCTTTTGGCATCCTGTGGATTGCTTTATTCAATACTTTGCTCATTAGTTCTAATATTTTTGGAAATTTTCTTTCTATGACTTCCTAAAATATTATAATAGAGCCTTTTATTTAATCACATATGTCTTGAAATCTAATGACTCTTAGATCTTTAGTCTTAAATTGTAATTACTATCTTCCATGTTAATTGGTTTTTATTGTTGAGAACACACATATTCTTCCAAATCTGCTGTCTTTGAACTTTCCTCTAATAACCTGCTTTATCATTTCATTCTTTTTCCGAACATTTCTCTTGGAATTAATTTTCCTTATATTATTTTTTCATTCTATTCAGAGCTTTTCTTTGTTTATTTCTTTTTTCTCTCTACTGGCATTTCTGTGAAAATTTCCTTCCTTTCCCTCTCTTAGTTTTCATTGCTCTTTTACTTTATTTGGTGCATTTTTTCTCTTTTCAGTTGTTCAGTCTTTATTAAATACCAACTTTGTGACACAAAGAATGGCAAAAGAAAGTCCTCTTCTCACAGAGCTCGCAGTCTTAGGGGGTAGACAGCATGCAAATAGCTGTATACAAGCAGGCCTCAAACATCATAAATTACAAATAATCCACAATTGGGGGGGGACACTAGAATTAAGAGAGATTGGGAAAGGCTATTTTTGGTGAGATTTTAGCTGAGATTTGAAGGAAGTGATGTGGGGATAAGGAGGAAGATAATTCAAAGTATAAGAAGAATGGCAAAAATTGGAAGAGGGTGTAATTTATGAAGGGATAAAGAGCTTTGAATGACAAAGGATTTTTACATTTGATTCTGGAGCTGATAGGGAGCGATTGGTGTTTTTGAGTTAATTGAGTAGGAAGTGACTTGGCCAGATTGTGCTTTTGGAATATCATTTTAGCAGCTGAGTGGAGGATGACTATAATGGGGAGGAGCTTCTGGCAGGGGAGACCAAAGAGCAAGCTCTTACAATACTCCAGGTGTGAGGTGATGAGGTACTGGGGCAAGGATGGTGTGACATTGTCAGAGGGGAGAAGAGGACATATATAAAAGATGTGAAAGTAAGATCAATAGGATTTGGCAATAGATTTAATAGGGCAGTGGTGAGAGAAAATGAAGAGCTGAGGATGATATTTAGGCATATACCAGAATCTTCTTTGGGTGGTTAATTTGGATTGATATTTAAATGAGAAGTCACTGAGTGGTATAAATATAGTAGCAATTCAGTCTGAAGAGTCAGTTGGAAAACAAGGAGTTTCTGACTATACCAGGGTCAGTGCAGGATCCTTCCATTGCTAGATGACAGAAAGATCAAGGACAGGAAACATTTCAATGAAAGAAATTTTGTCAATTCTAGAATGAGAGAACACAAGGAGAGAGGTGCAAAAATTTGATGGGGTGTTACTGATAAGGGTCACTAAAGTATATGGAGATGAAGCAGCAGGTGGCTGAAGTTTGAGATTATTCTTTTATGGTATGGTTTTAGTATTCTTTATCTAAAAAAGTAAAGAATTACCAAAGTACTTATAGTAACAGGTCCTTCATCAGGGCAAGGAGATTATAATTGAGAAAACCAGTCATAGCCATTGCCCTGGGATTATAATCTGGGAGAACCACATAGAACCAAAGCAACTGAACTTCCCACAAGCTACTGAAAGAGAGGTGTTTAAATAGTCTTTTGGAAAAAGGGAAGGGATTAAAAACCAAGTAACTTAAATTTACAAAAGCTTGGGAAAGAAGCAGAAGCTAGTGGGGCTGGGAGTTCTCCAGATTTGATTGTCTTCTTTCAGATTCAGTCCTCTTTAGTAGAGGGATATTTTCTGGAAACTAGACAAAACCAATTCATAGTTTACTCAAATTAGTCTTTTGAGTTCTTTGTTTTAAAACTGTGGAAAGTAATGGTATAAAATAAAAAGGAGGTCATCAGTATCATGAGGATAGGGAAATAAAATGGGTGGGAGTATGCTAAATACTGAAAATTGTGTCCATACAGAGTGCCAGTAAATGGGATTAATTCTACAAATGAAGCAGGTAATTAGAAGGTTCATCATTTCTCCTGGCCCTAACCCTGAAGATATCCTCACTGCCATTAAATGTCTAGTCTCACAGCAAGAGTGAGTAGGCCCTGGTAGGTTCGTGTGTCAGAGACCTCCAGAAGATGTTCATTCTCAGGGTTCTCTGAAAGTGGTATGTCCCAAGGCATCTGGAAACTCATTGAAGAAGTAGATATTAGCATTACCTTCATGGACAGCTTAACATAAGTATTTTGTTTAGTCATTCTCTGATTGGATAACTTTGTCTTTAGTTCTTTGCTATCAAAAAGTATTGCTTTGAATATTTTTATGCCTATGAGACCTTTTCTTTTATCTTTAATATCTTTGAGGTGTATGTCTAGCTATGGGATCTCAGTGACAAAGAATGCGAGTATTTTAGTCATTTTCTTAACATAATTTCATATTGTTTTTCAAAATAACTTGATTGATTCACAATTCCAGGAACAGTTTGCTATTGTTCATTTCTTTCTATAACCACTACAGCACTGATTATTCCTGTCTTTTTGTCTTCTTTGCCAATTTTCTGGTTGTAAAGATTCAGAGTAGGATTTTACTTATACATATTACATATTATACTTATTTTTTTAGTCATCCACAGATTTGTAGGTTGTAAAGGAAGTGAAGTTTTTTGAGTAACTTTGCAGATTGTTCTTTCTCTCAGGTTACACAACTGAAACCCATCTAGCTTTTTTCTCTTTCTTTCCTTTATTGCTCCTAAAGTGGTAGGCATGATAGAAATTTCCTTAGTAATTGTTGCTAAAGTTATCACCCAGTTAGCAATTTTTCAAATTGGAAATTATCATGTGTGGCTTCATTTGGTAACCAGTGGACATTCCTTTAGAGTGTCTTCACATGTATAAGGAATGGATAAATAGATATTATCATACTTGAAGTGGATTGGACTAAGCTTTGGGATATATTTCCCAAATGGGCAAGTTGAGGCAGACTTGGATACTTACCCTAGAACATTATGAATGATGTAAGAAATAAAATGGAAATAGAAGGATAGATTTAAAAATATTATGGTTTTAAAAGATTTATTGGTAGACATTAGAAAAATAAAGCCATGTGTCATTCTGAGAGTCAATTTAAAAGACCCACTATTACCTCTGTCACCATGATGCTTCAGCCAGAAAAGAGAGTGATGAGCAAGCCCAGCCACTCATTTTTAACCTCTGGTCCATGTCATTATATAACTGCCTACGTCATTTACGTAAGCCAGGAATCATGGGAAATGTAGTTTGAAAGACCCCTAAATTTCCACAAGATGTTTAGATCAGAAACCTCAAAATTTCAGTTACACAAAGAGGAGGTCTTTTCAGAATCCTTGTGGATAAAAAATCATTTAGTTTAAATAAGAGGTATATGACATGCTGAATGTCAAGAAGTTTTGGGTGGAGAATAGCCACACATAGCAATGGAAGAATTCTTTTTCCATTCCTTTTTAAGATTTATTTATAGATTCAGCAATGCTTCATTCCCTCAAGACTGAGTGGTGAGAGGTAACAGAAATTGAAGGAAAACAAAGTCATGGAGCCTTTTTTTTTTAAAGGATTATTTAAGTGTTAGATCTGGCTGTTGAATGTGGTTCTTTTCTTCCTGTCTTAGAGCTCCTCTGAGTTGACTTAAAAGAGACTAATAGCATGGGTAAAAATTTTAGAAAACAGAAAGTAGATGAATACAGTAGGAATGTTTGTAGACCCCAAACAGCCACTAGTGACATACTAATGAATTCACAGTGACAGTGCTATCCCAACTTTATAGTAATTGTTAGAACTTCTAAGGAAAATAATTTCCTTTCTGAATGACCCCAGAGCAGCATGACTAGGTAATGATAAAAGGCCCTGGAAGGGGTTTAGAGGGGGAAGACCAAGAACAGCAACTGAGTATTCTGAAAGCCAATCCCTAAGCCCTGATTCTGACTTGCTAAGCACATTTAGATAAGTCACAAGTTTCTATGAACCTGAAGGTAAGTATAATATTCTTCAAGTTTTGAATGACATTTCTGCTAGTCACGTCAACTCTTCACACTGCTGTTTTAGAAAGCAAAAACAGGCCACTCAGACCCCTAAAAAACATATAAGACTGAACAGGAGCTCTTAGCAGCTTTAAGCTGGAATCCTTTGATTTATATAAATTAATATGCAAAAATTCCATATAGCCCATTCATGCCAAAAGTAGGTTGTCTTATTTTTTTTTTAAAAACCTTTAACTTCTGTGTATTGGCTCATAGGTGGAAGAGTGGTAAGGGTGGGCAATGGGGGTCAAGTGACCTGCCTAGGGTCACACAGCTGGGAAGTGTCTGAGGCCGGATTTGAACGTAGGACCTCCCGTCTCTAGGCCTGACTCTCAATCCACTGAGCTACCCAGCTGCCCCAGTAGCTTGTCTTATTATCATTATAAGGACGGAAACTGAAGAGATGTCCATCAATTGGGGAATGACTGAACAAGTTGTGGTATATGCTTGTAATGGAAACCTATTTTGTCATAAGAAATGACAAACGAGATGATCGTATAAAAACCTGGTTAAGACTTAAATGAAGCAATGCAAAGTGAAATGAGCAGAACCAGGAAATAATTGTACACAGTTACAATAATGTATGATGATCACCTGTGAATGATTTACCTATTATAAATAAGATAAGGATCCAGGACAACAGAAAAAGGATACCACCATAGGAGGGACAGAGTCAAAATGCAAATTGAAACATATGATTTTTTATTTCTTCCATGAATTTTTCTTTATTAAAAGCAGTATGTCTTCTTTCACAACATGATGAACCAGAAAATATGTATTATATGATAATATACATACAATCTATTTAATATTGCCTGCTTCTTGTACCTGGAAAGGTGAGAGAGAAGGAGAAAACATGGATGTAAAAAAATCAGAAAATGAATATTGAAAAATAGTATCAACATGTAATCTGGAAAAAAGAAAAAATTCTTATAATAAAAAAATCATTGCAAGGAGAATTGTAATATAGCATTGACTCTACTTTATCTTGTAAACTAAGCAGAGCTGCTCTTCAATAAATGTCTCAGAGAGTTAAACATTGTATAATCATGTGACATCACAACCAGGTTTTCTATTTTCCTTTGTAATAGAAAGATATATTGGGAAGAAAAACACATAATTCTGAATGAATTAAAAATGTTTATTAACTGCATACTGTTTAACATAGGAATTGTGTTAAGCATTGGAGATATAAATACAGAAGACAGTCCCTGTCCTCAATGAATTTTACATTTTAATGATGGAGTCAATATATATTTGGGAGAGGAATATATACTCTAGGGAAGGGTATTTTGGGGCTGAGAAGTCATAGGAATGATGAGTGTAGACATTGGGAAGTTGATGGGCATACTCTTTCCAGAATCAGTGATAGAATTCATTTTATTACATAATGTAAGCCAGAACAAAAGGTGGATATTTTGATTGTAAGAGTACTAGGCATAGAAGGATGGAGGATCAGGGTGAAACATGGTTGATGGTCTGGGGTTGACTTGATATAGTGGCCTCAGAATAGCATAAAAAAGTTGAATTATTTAGGTGTTCCAGGTAAAGTGTTTGAGAATATAGTTGCAATGGTATAGCAGCAGCAACATGGTAGCATGACAGGAAGATGGCCAGAGAGCATCAGAAGACCTGTATTTGAATCCTTTCTTTGTAACTTAACCTTCAGTTATCTTCTCTGTTGTTTTTTTTTCCCCTCCATCTCTAAAATAAAGTTGAATTAGGTTACTTATGGTGCCTTCTGGCACTAAAATGGAATAATTATAATTCTTCAAGTGCTAAATAAGTATTGCTATTATTATAAATTTTCAGTCTCTCCTCATTTTCCACTGTTGTGAGATGAGAGAATTATGGAAGAGGCCTTATGGTTCTTCCCGTAGCATTGTGTGTCTGTGAGAGTTGGACTATAAGTAAAGCTGAACACTGAGGAATTTACACTTTTGAAATGTGATCCTGGAGAAGACTTGAGAGTACCTTGGACAGTAAGGGGATCAAAACAGTCAAAATTTAAATTAATTCAGACTATTCACTGAAAGATCAAATACTAAAATCGAAGTTTAAATACTTTAGTCACATAATGAGAAGATAGGACTCGTTGAAAAAAACCTGATATTGGAAAGATTGAAGGCAAAAGGAAAAAGGGTCAGCAGAGGGTGAGATGAATAGATGGAATCCAGAGATGAGCATGAACTTGCCCAGACTTCAAGAGACAGTAGAAGATAGAAAGGCCTGATTTTCTATGGTCCATAGGATCATATGATTAGATAACTGAACGACAATTAGAGGTCATCTAATGCAACTCCCTAATTTTGTTAATGAGGAAACTGAGGTTCAAAGCCATAATGAGAGTTAAGAACAAAGCTAGAATTGAACCCAGTGTTCTTACTCTGTAAATCTCATGCTCTTTCAACTATAGCGTGTTGTATGTCCATAATGTCTCTGTCAAGTTTTAAAGAAACAAGATATTTCTTTCTGCTCTAAAGAATTTCCTGAATAAATTAGAGGTTTAGTATATTAATCATGCCCCACTGGATCATAGCTATGCTTTTCCTGGTACTCTTTCAGCAATGGAATAGTAGTATTAATTTTGTGATTTTTATCCCATATATTTAGTGATGATCCACAGTATGCTCCACTTTCTACAGAATTCTACAATCTACTCTCCTCTGTCTTCTTTGTCACCCACTCCCTCTCATACAAAGACATACTTTTTTGCCTTCATTTTAAGAGCGCCTTCCTTTTTTTCTTTTTTTAAGAAATTGAGATAGGAAAATAATGACTTCTAAAAAACATATGTTTACTTTTCTTTTATGAGAAACTGTAAGATATAGTGAATATAGTGCTAAGCTTGGTAAGAAAGACTTGAATTTGAATTTTGCTTCTAATAATTACTAGTTACATGGACATGGACAAATCATTCTACTTGAACCTCATCTATCAAATGGGCTTAATAATAAAACTGTTGTAGTATTCTTAGAAGACTAAAATGAAATAACATGTAAAATTCTGTAAACTTTAAAGCTATATATAATGACCATTGTTGTTATTAAACCTTGAAGCCTAGAGACAGCTTGGATAGACTAAGTAGATTCTTTCCAAAGAGCCATTTCCTTTAGGTATTACTTCCTGTCATGTTGGGAGAACATGTTTTGGAAATTATTCTGACCCTTATATTTGTCATGGTTGAGGTTCTTATCCTACTCCTATCCTAACTCTTATTTTCAGGAGGATATTCTATGAAACTGGTGGAGCTGGGAGCAGAGCCAGGTCATTGTGGAGAGTGGAACCCCTTCGCATAAGGTAAAAGAAGTATCTGGGTGCTTTGCATTCTCAAGCTTGAGTTCCTTCCCTCTTCTTATTTATTTGGCCTTTTTTCTTCACGGGTATAGTCTTACCCTTCTGTGGTTAGAATATAACTGTATTTTTCCCCTTTCTCTAGTTTTCAGGACAGCTTTGGTGCTCCCTAAGCTCAGCTACAACCCTTCTAGAAACCATATTATTGGGCTAAATCCCAAGGTTATCTTAGAGCATTGACAGAGAGTGCTTTGGTCTTCCAAATGTTTTTTTCAATTTTTTAAAATGCTGGTTCTTAGGATACAATATAAGAGTCCTGTTTTCCCTAAGTCACTTATTTAATGCTCTGGTAAGTTAACTTAAAATTCTATAGTATCTTACATTTACTCTCAGAAGTTTGCCTTTGACAGTTTTTTTCCCCTTTAAAATCATTCCATAAATATAATTTTTGTTTATCTACTTGCTTTTACATGGTGGTTATTTCTAATGATCTTTCAGAACTGCTAATATATTCTCTTTATTAGTATTTTAAAAATACATGCCTCTGTTCTTCCTATGATTTAAAAAAGTTTCTATTTCTAATTTTATTTTTCAGTGTTAATTCTTGCTTAATTCTTCAAAAGTATCATTTGCCCAAATGAGAATATGTCTCAGAAATACCTTGTCTATTTCTGTTTCCATCTGTCTTATTTTGGATGTTTTATATATTTAATTTGTTCTATAAAAAACTGTTTCACTACTGTTTTTGCTTTGCTCATTTTTTTTTGTAAATTTAACTTTCTTTTGAAGTTTAAAACCATTTTCTTATCTTTTGCTCTCATATTGCTATTTGTTTATTGACAAATGGGATGACTCAGGTTTCCTCAAAACCTCTAACTCAACCATCTTGACTGTCAATCAGTCAAGAAACAACTTATTAAGCCTACTGGGTTCCAGGAATCATGAAGTAGTAGAAGTCTGAGAATTTCTTCGTCCATTTGCCCTTAAATCTCACTATGATAATTACAATGAATTATAGAGGAAGAAATACATAAAATAGAATTATTCTTCTAAAACCTATGAATAAAGAACTACCCTGGATCTCCTTGGAATTGTAGGCAGTTATGCCCAGTGCTTCCATATCTTCAACCTAGGCTTCAAGTGAAGTACCTCTATAGTTACCTCTATTTTTCCCAACTACTTCAAGTATAAATTCTATGATGCATGCCAAGATTTGGTACTTAGTGTTGTAACATGGAGATGGCAGGGTGGAATTCCTGTAGAATTCTGGGTTGAGGCTTGACCCTGTATCTTGCAGGAATTCCATCCTACCATCTCCATGTTACAGTGTAAACTAAATTACTAAAAGACTGCTATTTTTCTATTAGATCTTAAACTCATTCCTTAAAACTTTTAATTGTTTAATTGTTTAATTGATTTGCTTTCTCAGTTAAAAATAATCTGAGAGTATATGAGCTAAGTTATCCTCTAAACCTGTACTTGTATTATACTTTCCATGGAAAGAAATGTATTTCTTCTTGCCTTAGAATACAATTTACAATGCTTCTGGAGAGACATTCATTTCATGCATTCTTTAAGATAGTTTCAAATGAGATTATGTTTTAAGTACCATATGTGTGGTCATTTTTTCCCCTGATAACAAGGCATTACCATATGAAGCTCCATAGGTTGATTACTGGCCTAATTTATTTTTCTATATATTGTTCATTTTCTTTGAATAATAACTGAAACAAAAAACACTTTTTTACTGTTTATCTTAAAGCTAGAAATGGTATTGAAATGGCTCTCCATGACATCCAGGTTCCATGTTGTGAATGCTTTTATAACCCAGTTCCATTATTTTCTTCTTCTCTTCTGGTCAGAGAAGTCTTTTGCATGAAAAGAACTGAGTCACTGAAGACTATGTAATTTCTCTTGAACCTGGATACTTCAAGTGACCTTTAAGTGGCAGAATTAACTTCACTATTAGAAACCCTTTGTCCTTATTTGTGCCCCTAAACCGTAGTCTAAAGGGGAAGATCAAATATTCATGAATTATACACAGACTTGCTTCCTAATTAAATCATTTGCACTGGAGAAGTAAATGGATTGCTGCACCATGGTTTTGTAAATTGACCTTCAGAAAGATTATAAGAAAACCCCTAAAATGCTAAGGTTTTTTTTAAAGTACTAATAAGATATTTAGTTCTTTGTTAGTATATAAATATAAATATTTTCTTCTGATTCATCTAGCTGGAGTGGCAGTAACATAAGGTGGGGTCAGGCCTTCCGACTTAGGCACATTACCACTGGCCAGTACCTGGCTCTGACAGAAGATCAAGGCCTTATCTTGCAAGAGAGGGGGAAATCAGACACCAAGTCCACAGCCTTCTGTTTCCGGGCATCAAAGGTAAGGAGGAAAAAAATTGGTAAAGCAAAATAGAGGGCCCTTTCCCATAGAGAAAAATTTGAAATCTATACAATAAAAAATATAGGAGACATATACTGACTGTGATAAGAGATCTAACTGGAACTAAGTAATGTCAAGCAATGAAACTGAAAGAAATGCTGTGATTTTTACCTTTTACCTTCCATTATTATTAGTTTGGTTAAATGGAAAACAGGACTTTGTGTGTGGGTGGAGGTTGCATATTTTAACTAAAACAGGACTTTTAAAAATGTGTATTTTTAAAAGCAACTTTCAAGACTACTTTAGAACAAAATTAAATGAAAAGGAACCAGATTTTAAATAACACAATGCCTGGCATGAGATGACAAAAATAATTGAGCACATTGCAGAGAAATATAGTCAGGACACTTTTTTTGCCTCTAGGCATGGTACAGTCCTAATAGATAGATAGTTTATAGGTAGTTTGCATATAGTCTCACTCATTAGATTATGAACTCCCTGAGACTAAACTCTGTCTTTTGTCTCTCTTTGTATCCCCAGCTTCTAGCACAGTACTTAGCACATTGTAGGCATTTAACAAGAAATTTTATTCACATAAAATTTAATTTTAAGAAAATCTGTAAGTTTTACCATATCACAGAAGGGATCCATGACACAAAAAGGATAAGAACTCCTAAAATAGAGAATCTCTAAGCTCTTTTTAGACTCAAAAATTTACTCATCTTTGAGTAAGAGAAGATGCTTATGCTAATCATGTATTCTATGCCTTAATAAATTCTCAATTTTAGGGGAAACCTTGTTCAAGTGAAAAAAAAATGATAGCCATTGCAATGGTTGTAGAAAGGCATAGCTAATGATAGTCCGACCCTTATGAGCATGTTCTGTTCTATTATCTACTTGATGAAGAGTTAGATTTTTGATTGGCTGCTGAGCTGTAACTGAAAATGCATATTAAAAAATTCTTATGGGTGAGCATGGCCCTTTTTTCCTTCTCTTTTAAAAGTAAGCAAAGAGGACCAGTGGTTGTTACTCTGTATGGGAGATGGGCCTTGGGGTTTTTTGGTCTGTCAAAGCTATTAGGAACTGACAGCTCTGGGAAATATGACTTGTCTCAGAGTAAGGATATATATCCTTCTTAGAATTCTAGGGGTATCCATGAGACATTGGGTTTTCTAAAACCATTAGGCCAAGCCTCCATCCTACTTTGATTATTTGATATTAATTATTTGATATTGATTATCCATTACAGTTCATATCTCCATTATATTAGTATCCTCCATTAATTAGAACTTTAGGATCAGTTAATTTTTTATATCAATCATCAATGTATATCAATTAATAAAGATATTTACTAATAAGTTTCAGTAAGAAAAGATGGTACGAGGCTATACATTGACCCCTTAGGGAAAGAGGAAGTTGGCATAAGGAACCTGCTATCGCTACTACTATTACTTCTCTCAGGAACAATAAGACCATGGTCCAAAATTCCTCTCTCAGGAGGAGGGCCATTGTTGTAAATTTAAAAATCTTGGAGACTTTCTACTAAATTTATGCATATTTATTAGTAAAGAGAAAGAAGAAAATTTTACCAGCCTACTTAACCAAAGACCCTAGCTGTGTTACTTCTACTCTTTGAGCTCCTAGTTTCCCCATGGGCCCAGCTAACCACATGGTTAGACCAGACAAATTAAGGCCAGCCAAGAAGCAGGCTTGCGTTCAAGAAGGGACCAAAGCCCAAGAGACTGAGTTCCCAGATTCCCCACAGGACTGGTCCTCTTCTGCCTGCTTGGCAAAGATTAGGATGACTGTGAAAGTTCCTTTCACAAGCTCAAAAATGGCAGAGAGCCTTCATACTTCTTTTGGCTCTTTTATCTTTGCTCAGGATGTTACACTTACTCCACTTTCAAACTGGACAGTCTGAGTCATGTGTTCTGACATCCAGGCACACCACTGGGTCAGGAGTCTTGCTTGCCAAGTTGGCAAATTAAGACACATGACTCTGTGATCCCTATTAGGTGAGATTTCTGGGAACCAGTGGTCCCCTAGATATTTAATTTACACACTATGGCAGCCAGGCTCATCACCAGAAAAGAATGAAGGGTTAACCTGCCTCCAAATGAATCTTTTAAATGTACTGCTAGTTCTGGCTAGGCAGTAATTCAAAAATTTATCTCTTCATTACATGATTTTTTTGGTCCAGTAAAAGAATCGCTACACATACTTGAAAATCTACATAGGGACTCAAGTGCCCAACCCAAGATCTTAAGGACTGGACTCTTACAATTACAAAGGGAAAAGAGGATATGCAGAAAATTACAGAGACCACTATAATTTACTTCTGTTCATTTATATAAAGCACATTAAAATAACATTTTTACTTGCCAAACTGCTATCCTTAAAAGTGAAAAATATATGAGTTGCAATTTTATCTGTAAAATTATAATAATGATGTAATAAGTAAAATGAAAAGATTAGAGTAAATGAAAACTTTAAAACCTCTCTTACTTCCTTTGTTAGATGATTTTGTAATAAATATATAATATAATGAACACAATATGTAGAAAAACAAGAAACATTTTTTCATGGCAGGCATGGTCATCTTACCTTGATTTGTTCACATTTATCTTAAAAACAATTGAAAGGTTAAAAACAGTTACAAGGAGTAAGTAAATGTACATAAAATTTTTCATTTGCACGATATAGTTAATGTCTATTCCCTTTCACTAATTATTTTATGTAAAATTTAGCCCATCAAAAAGTACAAAAAATTAACATAATGGCATTACATTCACCTTGTCCACATGTTGCTGTAAATTTAGCCTTAAAGAAAAAAATTTTTTGAAGGGTTATTTAACTTGCTTTTTTTCCTTACTTTTTCCAAAAAATATACAAATTCATTAAATGTCATAGTAATATAATATTTTAAAATGAAAATATTAGATTATATAGTACTTTAGGATTTTAAAAGTTTTTCTTCACAATAACCCTATAAGATAAGTATACAAGTATTGTCTTCTATATTTTATAAAGGAGGAAACTAAATCT
This sequence comes from Gracilinanus agilis, assembly GCF_016433145.1. Taxonomy (NCBI): domain Eukaryota; kingdom Metazoa; phylum Chordata; class Mammalia; order Didelphimorphia; family Didelphidae; genus Gracilinanus; species Gracilinanus agilis. The sequence goes on from NC_058131.1 coordinate 538,262,614, forward strand.
CTAAGAAGGTAACTTTCCCACAGTCATTAGATTCAAATTTATCTCTTATCTCTTCTGGGTCAGTATTGCATTTTTTTCTGTTCTGCCATCTCTGCATTATAAAGAGACAGCTGAAATATTCAATCTTAGTATAAAAGAATGTTTTTTTCAATGTTACACCACTCTATAGCAGAAATAAACAAAATTGTTATAAATAATTGCAATCATAACAATCAAATCCCAAAATTTCCATCATCTTTAGCAACTCTGAACTTAAAGTGCTATATAAATCTGAGCTGTTTGACAAATTAAACTTAAACAGTGCCTATCTTCACTAAAACTATAATAGTCTACAACAGATGGACAACACAGGCAGAAAAGTGACTCATATTTGAGTCCTAATTTAAGTCCTAATTTATTTGACTTTAAGTATTTTATATTTTACCAATTACAGGTAAAATTATTTTTAACATTTATTTTTTAAAAATTGATTTCCGAATTTTTACTCTTTCTCCTCTCCCAACTCCCTAAAATAATAAATGATTTTATATGAGTTAAACATGTGTTAATAACGCAAAATATATCTACATACTAATCATGTTGTAAAACAATGCAGTAAAAAAGAACCCATGATGAAAATAAAGTGAAAAATATAATGTGTTTCAATCTGCATTCAGACTCCTTCAATCCTCTTGGTGGATTGCATTTTTCATCATGAGTCCCTTGGAATTTTCTTGGATCATTGTATTGCTGAGAATAGCTAATTGATTCATAGTTAATCATCATATAACATTGCTGTTATTGTATACTATGTTCCCCTAGTCCTGTTCACTTTACTTTGCATCAATTCATTTAAGTTTATTCAGGTTTTTTTTTTTTAAATCATACTGCCCATCACTTCTTATATAGCATAATAATATTCTATCATAATCATATACCACAACTTGTTCAGCCATTCCCCATTTAACGGACTTTTCAATTTCCAGTTCTTGGCTACAACAAAAAGGCACTATAAATATTTTGGCACAAATAGGTCCATTTCTTTTAAAAAGAAATCTCCTTGGGATATTGACCTAATAGAGGTATTGCTGGGTCAAAGTGTATGCTCAGTTTTATAGCCTTTTAGGAATAATTTTAAATTGCTCTCCACAGCAGTTTGTATCAGTTCTCAACTGTTCCAATAGTACATTAATATTTCAATTTTCCCACATCTCTTCTAACATCAGTAATTTTCCTTTTATATCATATTAGCCAATCTGATAGGTGTATAGGGGAGGGGAGGGAAGGAGGGAGAGAAGCTGAATCACAAAATGTCAGAAAACAATGGTCAAAAAATGTTTCTACATGTAACTGAAAAAATAAAATATAAAAAATAGTGATTTTGACCATTTTTCAAATGATTATAAATTACTTTGATCTTTTCTGAAAACTATCTATTCATATCCTTTGACCATTTACCAAATGGGGAATCTTTTTATTCTCATAAATTTGATTCAGTTCTCTATAAATTTGAGAAATGAGGCCTTTATCAGAGACTTTCCTTGTAAAAAAACTTCCCCAACTTTATGCTTTTCTTCTTATTTTGGTTGCTATGGTCTTATTTGTGCAACCCCTTTTTAAGCTTAATATAATCAAAATTATCAATTTCATGTCTTGTAATGATCTCTATGTCTTGCTTGGTCATATATTCTTCCCTTATTCGTAAATCTAATAGGTAAATTATTCTATGCTCCCCAAAACTGCTTATGGTATCACCTTTTACGTCTAAATCATGTACTCATTTTGAACTTATCTTAGTATACTATGTGAGATAATGGTTTATGCCTAATTTCTTCCAAACTGTTTTCTAGTTTTCCCAGCAGTTTTTTTCAAATAATGAGTTTTTGTCCCAAAACCTTGAATCTTTGGGATTTTCAAATACTAGATTACTCTAGTCATTTACTACTGAGTATTGCATGCCTAATCTCTTCCACTGCTCCACCATTCTGTTTCTGAGCCATTATGAAATTTTTTTGATGATTGCAACTTTATGATAGAGTTTGTGATCTGTTACAGCTAGGCTATCTTCCTGTACATTTTTTCCCCATTAATTCCCTTACTTTTTCATTTTTGATACTGGTAATTCGGTTTTCTTCTTTCTTTTTTTTAAATCAAAGTCATTTGTACATCTTACTGGTTTTTCATAAAACTAGCTCTAATTTTATTAGTTCAATGGTTTTCTTACCTATAATTTTATTAATATTTCCTTTAATTTTTAAGATTTCCATTTTGGTATTTAATTTGGGATTTTAAATTTGTTCTTTTTCTAGTTTAGTTCCATGCCCAATTTATTGATCTTTCTCTATTTTATTGATGTGAGCATTTAGAGAGAGAAATTTCTCCCTAAGTATAGTTTTGACTGTATCCCATATATTTTAGTATTGTCATTATTGTTAATCTCTTTAATGAAATTATTATCATTTCTATGACTTGTTCTTTGACCCACTCACTCATTATGATGATTGTTTAGTTGCCAATTCATTTTTAACCTGTATTTCTACTGCCTTTTATGGAATATAATTTATTGCATTATACTCTGAAAAGAATGCATTTAATATTTCTGCTATCTGCATTTAATTGTGAGGTTTTTATGCCCTAAAACATGGTCACTTTTTTTTTCAAGTGCCATGAAATTGAGAAAAAGATAGTCTTTTATGTTCTAATTTAATTTTTTCCAGAAGTCTATCATATCTAACCTTTCTAAGATTCTATTCACTTCCTTCACTTCTTTCTTAATTATTTTATGTGTAGATTTTATCTAGTTCTGAGAGGGGAAGGCTGAGATCTCCTACTTGTATTCTTTTACTAGTTCCTCCTGCAATCAATTTACTTTCTTTAAAGTTTTAGATACTATACTATTTGGTCTGTCTGTTTTTAGTATTAATAATACTTCATTACATATGGTACCTTTTATCAAGATATAGTTTCCTTCCTCATCTCTTTTGATTAGATCTATTTTTGCTTTTGCTTTGTATGAGATCATGATTGCTACCTCTGCTTTTATTTTACTCTAACACATAGCATTTGGATTTTTAACCAATAAAAATATGAGGTCATTTCTCTGGGAATAAAATTATTAATATATGCGTGCATCTGCTAGCAAAAAGTAACTCTTTCACTGGACTCTTGAGTAAAAAGAATGAGTGAGGCCTGTCTCTTGTTTATAAAGGACATTATATCCTCTTTCTGATTGGCCTTGAACTTAGAACCATTCTTAAGAGTTCCTAGTTAATGGATGTTTCAAAAGAGAGGAGTATTTCAAAAGAGATACCTCAACTTCTTCCTCATTACTTCATCATAGGTGAGTTCAGTCTTTTGCTAAGACCATGACGATGCCAGCATATTCTGCATGTGGGTGGACCACTGTACTTTAAATGAGCTCAACATGACTGCTTAATACACTCTTAGTTTTTCAGCTATGTCAGAGTTCACTATGTTTGGTCAGCCCTGTCCTTAATCCTTATATCTTAACAGAAGAAGGAAGGTTCCAACCCAGTTTCATAACCTGGGAGGGGAAACTGGAAGTCTGAACTTTTGTGGCAATTTTCAGTCTAACCTCAGGGGACCTAAAGGGAAGATTATTTCCCAGCAATGTCATAATTCAATATTAATTTTCCATAAGCTAAATCATAATTGATTTTACTCTAACCTCCATTGCCATTTACTCTGTATGTGTCTCTATTTCAAATGTATTTCTTGTTAAAAAAACTCACTGTAGGATTCTTATTTTTAATATGTTCTGCTATCTCCTTTTTTATGGGTGAGTTCATCCCATTCACATTCACAGTTATGATTACTAACAAATTTCCTTAGATCCTATATTTCTCTCCCTTTTTCTCTCTTCTCTCTTTCACCTTGTCCCTCCTCATAGGTGTATTTCTTCTGACCACCACCTCCACCAATTTATCTTTCCCTTCTATCAGCATTCCCCTTTCTTTTATCCCCTTCTCTTCCTACTTGCCTATAGGGTAGGATAGATTTCTCAACCCAATTGATTGTAGATATTATTACCTCACTGAACCAATTCTGATTAGAGTAAAGTTCAAGCACTGTCCACCAGTCACTCTTTATACCTCTTTATATAAGATAATTTACCCCATTCTGCCTCTCCTTCCCTTTCTCCCAGTGCAAACCTCTTTCTCACTCCTTCATTTTGTTTTATTTTTATCATCCTACCATAATCAACTTACTCCATCACTACCCTCTGTGTATACTCCTTCTAACTGCCCTAATAGTGATAAAGTTCTTAAAAATTACAAGTATCAATGGAGCCGAAATGGTGAAGAAGGTACGCAGGCCCACCTGCTCTTTACCAAATTAAATTCCAAAACTAAGATATCATGCCTCTAAATGAATTCTGGAGCAGTATAACCCACAAAAAGATAGATAGCTGAAGTAAATTTTAGCCCAAAACAACTTAGGCCAGTACAAAAGATCTGTTGCATCAAAATGGAAGTGGAGTGCAAAAGCAAGCCAAGGCAGGGCCTACTGAATCAACAGGCCTTTGGGGCAAGTGAATCAGGAGCAAAGGTTTCTAAAGCTCTCAGCCACAGATGATCAGGGAGGTCAAAATGCTTAGAAGGTGATTTAGGGGTCTCTTTGCTGGTTTGGGGTGCAAGACTTTTGTTGCATTGTCCATACACAGATTCTGGTTGCAGTCCTGGGTTACCATCTCAGGGTGAGGAGAAGTATGAGCACACACCAGTGCTTGTGGCCACAGGGGAGGAGATTAGAGGACCCTGGTTGCAATTCCAAGATGGAAAAGAGTGCTTGTGGTTTCTCATAGCCCAGAGCACCAGCCTGGAGAAAATTAAACACGCCTCTCCTAACATCATGTCATCATGGAAGAATTGAAAGGTCATGGATCCCCAGAGATAGGACTGAAGGCAGCTACATTAAGAACATGAAACCTGGGAGCAGCTGGGTGGCTCAGTGAATTGAGAGTCAGGCCCAGAGATGGGAGGCTCTGGGTTCGAATCTGGCCTCAGTCCCTTCCTAGCTATGTGACCCTGGGCAAGTCACTTAACACCCATTGCCTAGCCTTACCACTCTTCTGCCTTAGAACCAATACCCAGTATTGATTCTAAGATGGAAGGTAAGGGTTATTATTTTCAATAAAAATATTTTTTAAAAAAAGTACATGAAACCTGGATTAGTACTCCCTTAATAAGTTACATAAACCAATTTGAATAGTTTTTTTTTCCAGGGGAAAAAAGAAAAAGATTAGAAAATGAACAAATAACAACAATAAAAAAAAGAAACTCAACAAAAATACTTATTTTGTTGATAGGGAAGACCAAAATACAAACTCAGAAGATAACAATAAAGTCAATACTGTTGTATCCAGAGCCTCCAAGAAAAAATAGGAATTGGTTTCGAGATCAAAAAGAATTAATGGATTTACAAAAATAGAAATTGTCTAGATTAACAGCAGAAGAAATTGAATACCTAAATAATGCCATATCAGAAAAAGAAATTGAACAAGCCATCAAAGAACTCCCTAAGAAAAAATTGCCAGGGCCTGATGGATTCACAAGTGAATTCTATCAGACATTCAAAGAGCAACTAATCCCAATACTATACAAATTATTTGATATAATAAGCAAAGAAGGAGTCCTACCAAATTCCTTTCATGACACAAATATGGTACTGATTCCAAAGCCAGGTAGATCAAAAGCAGAGAAAGAAAACTACAGACCAATCTCCCTAATGAACATAGATGCAAAAATCTTAAATAGAATACTAACAAAGAGACTCCAGCAAGTGATCAAGAGGATCATCCACCATGATCAGGTGGGATTTATACCAGGAATGCAAGGATGGTTCAACATTAGGAAAACCATCCACATAATTGACCATATCAACAATGTAACAAACAAAAATCACATGATTATCTCAATAGATGCTGAAAAAGCCTTTGACAAAATAACCATTCCTTTTGAAAACCCTGGAAAGTATATGAATAGAAGGACCTTTCCTAAAAATAATAAACAGTATATACCTAAAACCATCAACAAGCATAATATGCAATGGGGATAAATTAGAAGCCTTTCCAATAAGATCAGGAGTGAAACAAGGATGCCCGTTATCTCCTCTATTATTTAGCATTGTACTAGAAACACTAGCAGTAGCAATTAGAGAAGAAAAAGAAATTGAAGGTATCAAAATAGCCAATGAGGAGACTAAGCTATCACTCTTTGCAGATGATATGATGGTCTACTTAAAAAATCATAGAGAATCAACTAAGAAGCTTGTAGAAATAATCAACAACTTTAGCAAAGTTGCAGTATACAAAATAAATGCACATAAATCATCAGCATTTCTATATATTTCCAACACATCACAGCAGCAAGAGGTAGAAAGAGAAACACCATTTAAAAATCACCCTAAAGAAAATAAAATACCTAGGAATCTATCTACCAAAACAAACACAGCAATTATATGAAAACAACTACAAAACACTTTCCAAACAAAACTAAATCTAAACAATTGGAAAAATATTGATTGTTCATGGGTAGGATGAGCTAACTTAATAAAAATGACCATTCAACCCAAATTAATTTACCTAGTTAGCACCATACCTATCAAACTACCAAAAAACTTTTTTTTACTGAATTAGGAAAAACTATAACAAAGTTCATCTGGAATAACAAAAGATCAAGAATATCAAGGGAAATAATGAAAAAAATGTGAAGGAAGGTGGCCTAGCAGTACCAGATATTAAACTGTACTATAAAGCAGCAGTCATCAAAACAATATGGTACTGGCTAAGAGACTGAAGGGAGGATCAGTGGAATAGACTTGCGGTAAGTGACATCAGCAAGACAGTGTATGATAAACCGAAAGAGCCCAACTTTTGGGACAAAAATCCATTATTTGACAAAAACTGCTGAGAAATTTGGAAAACAATATGGGAGAGAATAGGTTTAGATCAACATCTCACACCATACACCAAGATAAATTCAGAATGGGTGAAAGACTTAAATATAAAGAAGGAAACTGTAAGTAAATTAAGTGAACACAAAATAATTTACTTGTCATATCTCTGGGAAAGGAAAGATTTTAAAACCAAGCAAGAGTTAGAGAAAATTACAAAATGTAAAATAAATTATTTTGATTATATAAAACTAAAAAGCTTTTGTACAAACAAAAACAATGTAGCAAAAATCAGAAGGGAAACAACAAATTGGGAAAAAAATCTTTATAACAAAAAACTCTGACAGGGGTCTAATTACTCAAATATACAAGGAGTTAAACCAATTGTATAAAAATCAAGTCATTCCCAATTGATAAATGGGCAAGAGACATGAATAGGCAATTTTCAGATAAAGGAATCAAAACTATCAATAAGCACATGAGAAAGTGTTCTAAATCTCTAATAATTAGAGAAATGCAAATCAGAACAACTCTGTGGTATCACCTCACACCTAGCAGATTGGCTAAAATGAAAGAAGGGGAGAGTAATGAATGCTGGAGGGCATATGGCAAAACTGGGACATTAATACATTGCTGGTGGAGCTGTGAACTGATCCAACCATTCTGGCTGGCAATTTGGAACTATGCTCAAAGGGCTATAAAAGAAGGCCCTTTGATCCAGCCATACCATTGTTGGGTTTGTACCCCAAAGAGATAATAAACAGACTTATATGAAAATATTTTTAGCTATGTTTTTTTGTGGTGGCAAAAAGCTGGAAAATTAGGGTATGCCCTTCAATTGGGGAATGGCTGAACAAATTGTGGTATATGCTGGTGATGGAATACTATTGTGCTGAAAGGAATAATAAACTGGAGGAATTCCATGTGAACTGGAAAGACCTCCAGGAATTGATGCAGAGTGAAAGGAGCAGAGCCAGAAGAACATTGTACACAGAGACTGTACACTGTGGTAAAATCGAATGTAATGGACTTCTGTACTAGCAGCAATGCAATGACCCAGGACAATTCTGAGGGATTTATGGAAAAGAATGCTACTCATATTCAGAGGAAGAACTGCAGGAGAGGAAACATATAAGAAAAACAACTGCTTGAACGCATGGGTTGAGGTGGACATGATTGGGGATGTAGACTCGAAACTACCACACCAATGCAACTAACAACAATTTGGAAATAGGTCTTGATCAATGACACATGTTAAAAGCAGTGGAAATGTGCATCAGCCATGGGTTGGGGGATTGTGGGGAGTGAAGGGGAATGTAGGGGTATGAATCATGTAACCATGTTAAAAATAAATATTAATTAATTGAAAAAAAAGACAGGATTGCCATATGGAAATAGAGGTACAAAAATTCATTGAGGAAAAGAGCTCTTTGAAAAGTAGAACTGGCTAAATGGAAAAGGAAGTGCTCACTCAACTAAATCATGCCTTAAAAATTAGAATTGGGTAAGTGGAACCACATGAGACATCAAGAAAAATCAAAGTCAAAATAATGAAAAAAATAGAAGAAAATGTGAAATATCTCATTGGAAAAACAACTCACGTAGAAAGCAAATCTAGGAGAGATAATCTAAGAATTAATGGATTATCTGAATTCCATAATTCCAAAAGAGCTCAAATATCATTTTTCAAGAAATTATCCAGGAAAACAAAACTGCCCTGATATTCCAGAACAGTGATGGTGAACCTTTTAGAGACTGCATGCCATGCCCAAACAGAATATCAGGTAATTCCCCCACCCCCACTGTCTTATCCCACATAGGGGAGGGAGAGAATACTACCATTGGGCTACTGGCTAGAGGGGCAGTTGCTGTGAAAAAATGTCATCATGCATGGTGGAGAGGGGGAAGGGAGCAGTTCTGCCTGAGTCCCTCTGCCTTTCTGATAACAAACTCTGGTAGGGGACAACATGGCAGGGGACTACATGCATGCCCACAGAAAGTGTTCTTCATGCCTTCTTTGGTACATTTGCCACAGGTTTGCCATCGTGGTTCTAGAATGAGAGAGCAAAACAGAAATTGAAAGGCTACCAATTACCTCTTGAAAGAGTTCCCAAGAGTATACTCCCAGTAATATTACAGCCAAATTCCAGATCTCAAAGAGAAAATATTGCAAGCAGTCAAAATGAAACAATTCAAATATGTTGTGGAGTCACAGTCAGAATAGCCCAAATTTAGTACTTCTACATTAAGGATCAGAATGCCTGGAATATGATATTCCAGACGGCAAAGGAACTAGGACTTCAACTAAGAACCACTTACCTAGAAAAACTGAGCATAATCCTTTGGGGGAAAAATGAGTATTTAGTGAAATTACTTTCAAACATTCCTATTCAAAAGATCAGAATGGAATGAAAAATTTTACTCTCAAGTACATGACTCAACAGAAACATAAAAAGGTAAATAGAAAAATGAAATTAAAATCTACATGGGAAAATGATTCTTGTAACTCCTAAGAACTGTCGTGGGTAAAAGAAGGATGGATGGGAAAGGTAGGGAAAGAAGAAGTGTAGCCCCCAACCCCTGTAGGGAAATTAGCCAGAGCTTTTTAAAGATAGGCTGCGAAGAACAAAAATCAAGATAGACTTAAGGGATATTAAGCTGGATTTATTTAGATTAGGAAAAGAAAGATTTGGGAAAGCCAGGGAAAATTAGATCTCCAGCAGTTAGCTGGGACCAAAGAGGGCAAAAGACTCTCCTCCATTGAAGGAAAAAAAGGCACTCCAGAGAAAAAAGGCGCCAGGAGAAAAGGTGCCAAAACCAGTGCCCCCTCTCTTCTTTTATACTTTCTCAGACACCTCCCACAAAGGAAATAGGATGTTTCTGAAGAAGTCAAGGGAGAGAGTCCTGGGAGATGTAGTCTTCCAGGCTACAGAGCCATTCCAAAAAAACGCCTAGAACTTTATCGTTATTAGGGGAGTTAGAAGCAGTATTCATAGAGAACAAGAATGTAAATTGAATATGATGGGATGATATTTTTAAAAATAAAATTAAGACATGAGAAAGAACATGCCTTGGGAGAAGGAAAAAGGGAAAAATAGAATGAAGTAAATTATCTCATGTAAAATATTCAAGAGCTTTTATAGTGGGTTGGGGGAGATGGTCAGAGGTGGGAAGGGTAGTATGTAAACCTTACTCTCATTAGAACTGGCTCAATGAGAAAGAAAATATAAAGTCATTTGGGAATAGAATTTATCTTACACTAGAAGAAAGTAGAAAAGGAAGGGAGTAAGAAAAGAGGGGGAGGTGCTGATAGAAAAATGGTCAAATTGGTGAGTATGGTGGGCAGAAACTAAACAGAGGGAAATAGGATGTATAGTAATACACAATAATCATAATGGTGAAAAACAATTTTTATAATGTGTCTCTAGTAAAGGATTTATTTCTCAAAGATATAAATGAATCAAATGTATAAGAATACAAATCATTCCGCAATTGATAAATGGCCAAAGGCTATGAACAGGCAGTTCTGACAAAGTAAGTAATGATCTTTCATCATGCAAAAAATGCTATAAATTACTATAATTAAAAAAATGCAAATTAAAACAACTCTGAGGTACCACCCCACCCTATCAGCTGTCTACTAATGATGGAAAAGGAAAATGACAAATCTTGGAGGATATGTGGAGAAAGTGATGTGGAATGTGGGAAAGGGGGATGTGGGAGAATTAATGCACTGGGGGTAGTGGGGTGTTGTGAACTGATTCAGCCATTCTAGAGATAAAAACAATATGTAGAAAAGTATTTAAAGCAGATCTTTTTGTGAGGACAAAGAATTGGAAAGTGAAGATATACCCAACAATTGGTAAATAGCTAAGTAAGTTATAGTATGTAATTATAATGGAATATTATTGTGCTGTAAGAAATGACAAGCTGGAAGAGCTCAGAAAACCCTGGTAATACTTATAAGAAATGATGCAGAGTGTAGTAAGCAAAACCAGGAGAATATTGTACCAATGACAGCAATACTATACAAAGAACAACTATGAATGACTTAGTAATTCTCAACAATACAATGATCAAAACAATCCCAAGGGACTCATGATAAAAAAAAAAGCCTACTACTTCTAAAGAAAGAATGGAATTTGAATCCAGACCAAAGCAAACTTTTTTCACTCTCTTCCTTAATTTTTTTGTTCTTGTCCTTCCACAAAGGGAATAATATAGGAAAATGTTTTACATGATTTTACATGAAAAGTCTATACCAGATTGCTTACCATCTCAGCAGTGGTAAGAGGGAAGGAAGGAAGGAGGAAGAGAATTTGAGACTCAAAATTCTTTTTAAAATGTAGGAAACTGTTTGCACATATAATTGGAAATTTTTAATATTTTTTAAAGTAGAGAAGTAGATAAATGGGACAAGTCTGGGCAAGGGAGAAGCAGAAACAATGGAACCCAATAACTTTAATGAAGGAGATAACATAACAAAGTTAACAAGTATCATCATAAGAATATAAACAATTTAACTTTATTGAATTTCATGTTTTTTCTTTCCTGTTTATTTTTATGCTTCTATTAAGTCTTGTATTTGCAATCAGATATTCTGTTCAGCTCTGTTCTTTCCATCAGGAATGCTTGAAAGTCCTCTATTTCATTAAGTAGGCTTTACCATTTTTCCCCATGAAGAATTATGCTTAGTTTTGCTGAGTAAGTGATTCTTGACTGTAATCCTAGTTCCTTTGCCTTTCAGAATAACATACTCCAAGCTCTCTGATACTTTAACATAGATTCTGCTAAATCCTGTATAATTCTAAACATGGTTCCATAATAATCAATTGTTTCTTTCTGGCTACTTGAAATACTTTCTCCTTGACCTGGGAGCTTTGGGATTTTGCTATACTATTCCTGAAAGTTTTAATTTTGAAATCTCTTTCAGGAGATGATTACCGAATACTTTAAATTTCTACTTTACACTATTTTTCAAGATTATCAGGGCAGTTTTCTTTAAAAAAATTTTTGTAATGTAATGTCCAGGTTTTTTTAAAAATCATGGCTTTCAGATAATCCAATAATTCCTAAATTATTTCTCCTATGTCTGTTTTCTAGGTTAGTTGTTTTTCCAATAAAATATACTTTTTATTTTTCCATTCTTCTGATTTTTAAAATCATTTCTTGTTATCTCATAGAGTCATTAACTTGCACTTGCCCAATTCTAATTTTTAAGGAATTATTTTCTTTATTCAGATTTTGTATCCATTTCCATTTGATCAATTCTCCTTTTTAAAGAGTTGGATTTCTTCAGTGAATTTTTGTACATTTTCCCCACTTTTTTTGTGCTTACTTTACCAAGGACTCTTTTTTTGATGTTGTCTCTTTTTTCATGATTTTATCACATCACTCTCTTTTCTTTTCCCTATTTTTCTTCTACATCTCTTATTGTATTTTTTAAATCCTTTTTGAGCTCTTCTAGGAGTTCTTTTTTGGGCCTGAAACCATTTCACATTTTTCTTTGATACTTCTCATGTAGGAGTTTTAACATTGTTGTTTTCTTCTTAACTCTTTGTAATTTGATTTCCACTTCTATCCCTCAATTGAAATTGCTCATTAAAGTTACCAATAATATCTTAATTGCCAGATCTCCTTTTCTCAGGCATCAACCTTTTTAACCTGATGGCAGCATTTGATATGCTTTCTCCTCCTAGATTCTCTAAATTTTTGTGACATTGCTCTTCACTGGCTCTCCTGCCCATCTGACTATATCTCTTCACTCTTTTTATTATTTATTCATATCACATCCACTGACTATCCCTCGAGGCTTTACCAAAGGTCTTGTTCTATTCTCTCTTTATACTCTCTCATTTGGTGGCCTTATTAATTTTCTGTGGTTACAGTTACCATCTCTGTGAACATGACTCCCAGATCCTCTATCACAAATTGCCTAATAGACATTTTAAAATAAAAGTTCCATTGATATCTTGAACTTAATAGATCCAAAAAATTGAATATTTTCCCCAAATTTGTCCCTCTCCTGAACTGTTATTATCAGAACACTGTCATATTTCTAGTCATCTAGGTGTGCAAGCTTGCTCTCATGCTAGACTTCTCTCACTCAATATCCAAATCCTGTCGTTTCTGTCTCCTAATGTCTCTTAAATAAATCTCCTTCACTCCAGTAACACAGCCACCACTTCTTTTCAGTCCCTTTTCAACCCTTTCCTGGACTATAGCAATATACATACTTTCTCTAACCTTTACCTATTCCAGTCTCTCTCTATATACAATTATCAAAGTTATTTTCCTAAAATACATGTCACTCCCTATTCAGTAAGCCCCAGTGACTCCCTGTTATCATGAGGACTGATTCTATAAACTTTTCTTTTTCTTTTTTATTAATTTTAAATAAATTAAATAAAATATTTTAAATAATTAAATTTACATTTAAATTTGTTCCCAGGTTGGCCCCTTCTTACTTTTACAGTCACCTAGTAAGATGGTCATCTACCTGAGAGGCAGTATAGCTTTAGAAAAAGTTGAGGAATAGTTGATGTGATGTTTGCTGCCTGACAACTTCAGGAGAAATGCCAAGAGCACAACATTCATGGACAACATTCTATCTATACACATCTATACATATCTATACACAATCAAATATAATCTAATCAGCAAACTCCTATGCCTTCCAAATGAATGAATACCAGGCTCATGACAATGTGATTTCCACTATAGACAACATTTATCAGTCTCACCAAAACCTTTGATACTGTCAGTCAAGAGTGCCTGTGGAATATCATTTGATTGCCTGAGTTCACCAGTATTATATGCCAGCTCCATGATGGCATGCTTGTACAGATTCTTGACAACGAATTATGCTCGTGTCCTTTTCTAGTCATTAATGTAGTAAATCAGGGCTGTGTGCTATAGTGTTCTAGCCTTTTTGCTGAGTATTTAAAGTATTTGTATCATTATTCCCTAGGAATCTTAGCTTATAAATTTCTTTCTCTTATTTTTGATTTTGATATTAAGAACACATTTGTGTTATAAAAAAAGAATTTGGGATTTCCTTTTTTCCTATTTTTGCAGTTTATGCAATGTTGGAAACAATTATTATTTGAATGTTTGATGGAGTTTACTTCTTATATATAGCCAAGCCTGATTTTTGTCCATTTGGAGGAGTTTGTTTATGGCTTGTCCAGTTTCTTTTTCATGTGTAGGTTATTTAAAGTCTAAGTTTCCCATCTGTTAACACGAGTGTTTTATATTTTCATATATAATAATTTCATTCATTTAGTTTTGTTGACACATAATTAAGCAAAATAGTTTCTAATAATTTCATTTATTTTTTTCATGCTGTTGATTTCTCCCTTTTTATTTTCTGATACTTGGTTTTTCTTTTCTAAACAAAAGAAAGAAAACTAGAGATTTTATTGTTTTCTAATGGTTTATACTTTCATTTTTCAGTAATTATTTTTCATTCAGTTTTCTCATCTTTTATTTAATTTCCATAATTTATAGCTTGATGTCTAATTGGCACTTTAAAATTTCTGTTTTACTCTTTTAGTTACATGTCTAATTCTTTGATCTATTTCTTCTGTTGTTAATGATAATGAAAAAAGTCTCTAGAGGTACACATTTTCCCCTTATGACAGATTTGATTATGTCCCCAAAGTTTTGTATGTTGTCTCATTTTTGTCATTTACTGTTGTTATGATTTAAATTCTCAAGTTATTTTTGGGTAAAAATGTCAGTTGATTTTTATCAATTCATTGGTTAGATCAACATCATAATCAATAAAGTGACATAGGCCAATGGGCTTTTCTCAACGTCTAGAGATCCTGAAGCTTAGTCAGGCAGGTCAATAGATAGAATTTTAGGAGCTCATTATTCAGCCTCTCTTTTGAACATCCCAAGATATCTCTAAATGATAAACAGCTAATGAAGAAGCAGTCCATTAAACTATCTACCCCTCTTTCTCCTTGCCTTGGGAAACATGTACCTTGGTCCTTCATTTAGTAACCAAATTCTGTTAAAAGAGAAGACATTCCTGTGTATTTGAAAGAACAAAGAAAATGCAAAAAATTAGTAGACTGAATGGAATCTCTGATCCAAATCCCTATTATGAGTATTACCTTTTCTTTTAATTTCCCTCTCTAATTTCCTTGTTCCTTATTTATTGCTAATATTTGGGTTAATGAATTTCTATAATACATTCTTGTGTGTATATGTGTGTGTATTTGGGTATATTTAAACTCCCTTTGTCTAGTTCAGATCTAAGGTGGATTACTGTGTAGCCCATTCCTCCTTGCACCTTCCTCCATGTTTTATGGTCTTCTCTTATACCCTATTTATGTATGATAACAAATTTCTCTCTCTCTCTCTCTCTCTCTCTCTCTCTCTCTCTCTCTCCTGTTTTATTTCTTTTTCTCTTAAAATCATCAAAATACAACAAAACTGTCCCTGTGTCCCCTGCTATATTTACTATCTTTATGATCCTTGAAGATATTAAAATTCAAAATGGAAATTGTTCTTTTCTCCTTCTATTAGTATTTAAATACTTAATAATCCTATTTTCCTTTCCTATTATTCCCTACATTTCAACAAAAGGTAAAGACCTTTGCATTCTCCTAAATCCTATGTTTAAATTTCAGAGTATCTACTCATTTCAGGTCTCTTCATCAGGAATACTAGGAAAGTCTTCTATTTCATTAAAGATGCTTTCCTCCCCTCTGATAAGATTATACTAATTTCTGGCAAGTAAGCTATTCTCATAAACCTCTTCTAATTTGGAATATTATATTTCAAGCTTTCCAAGTTTTTATAGTGATAGATGCTGTCTAGTCTCATACCATCCATGGTTCCTTTGTACTTGAACGCTTTCCTTCTTTGACCTAGAAGCCATGAATTTTCACTATGATGTTTCTTGAAGTTCCATTTTATGATATAATTTGTACATTCTTTATGTTTTCATTTGGCACTCTGATTCTTATAGTTCCTTGCAGTTTTTATTCATGATTTCCAAAACATCATATCTACTTTTTTGTAATCAATGATATCTGGTAGTGAAATGATTCTTTGATTAGCTCTCCTTGATCAATTTTCCAGTTTAGTTGAGTTTTTTGTAGATAATTTTCTTTTTCTTTTGAGTGATATGGTAAGATTTTACTTGATACTAACTTTGCTTTCCTGATTTCCTTTGGCTTGTTTCAAATTTGATATATCAAAAATGTTGGCAGGATTCAGTGTCTGAATGTTTCTAATCATAGTATATACATTTCTGTTCCCCTTGAGAATCCTTTGTTCAAGTTCTGGGGGATGGCAGTGTTGCTACCTCCCTGAATCTTCCTTAGAGTCCTGACTGGTCTCCTGTCCCTATTGGGGCACCTTTCATCACAGTGTAAGAAATCTGGGAATTTCTTGATCGTAGCAGAAAGTGATCTCTGTACTCCCTGAGATTTTTCTCTTGAAGAATTGGATGGTCTCTTGTCTGCAGTTTTTATGTCTTCAGTCAGGACATTGGGTAGTCTTCTGTTTGTACAGAAGGGGAAAAGAAAGAGGGAAGGGAAGGGAAGGTCAGATCAGGTCAGGTCTTGTTTCATTATATTGGGTCCTATTTCTCACCTGAGATCTCTCGTTCTAATTTGTATGATGAAATGCCTAAACCTGGGCATCTGCCTGAAATATGGATGAATCTTAATTCTTTGTATATACAAAATACACAGTAATCAGCTCTATACCTCTTGGGGTATAAATTTAAAAAATGAAAAGGGAAGCTTTGTTCAACATTAGAAAAATTAAATGTCTAATGGATTCAGAGCATTGTGTTAATTATTTGGGCGACACAAATTTTAAATAAATTCTTATCCTGCTGTAGCTTAGAGCCTAGCAGGAGGATAATACACAAACATAGACAACTGGAATACTCAGTCATAAGTAAGTGTACTTATTTTGCCAAATGAAATGTTATGTGAAATCTAGGAGGGAAAGTTGTTATCAATTTGGGCAAGAGATGTATGTATGGGGAGGGGTGTAGAATGTGCATGATACAGTCTAGGAAAGTCTTCCTAAAGGTAGTGAAATTTAAGTTCAACTTTTTAGAGGATATTGAGGAAGAGGGAGAACATTTTAAGCAAAAGACAAAAAGCGAATGATAGCTCACAAACAGCAGATGCAGAGTGTGTTTAAGGGACAAAGAATCCAATTTGGCTGGAATAGAAAGTGGAACTAGGGACAGGGCCTGGCAGGTAGTAGGAATGTAATAAATGCTTGTTAATTGACATAATGAATGCAGGGAGAAGGAGCCATTCGTATCCCTTTTCTGTTTCCCATTGTTGATAATAGTAAAAGCTCTTAGAGAAAAAAATTTAAGTGCTTATTTCAGGGTTATATTTTTCTTTACATTATATAATGGGATGAGACAATCCATAGTCGGAAGCAATAAGGAGCTGGCAGGTCAAGTTGTCTGGGATCGTTAAGGAGGGAAAGGGGAAAAAAATAAAGGACAGTATAGCTAGGAGCAAGCAAGACAGAAAATTTTCCCTTTGGGTTAACCTTGACTTAAGATCTTTCTCTCCTCCCCCATAACCCCCAAACTCCACTAATGGTTCCTCAACCCACACCCAGTCTGAATCAGGGAAAAACTAAGAAAGTCTACATTTTCTTTTACTTCTCTATAGCATTTGAAGTTAGTTGACCATCTTTTCCTCCCTAAAGCTCTTTAGAGTCCTCTCAATTTGTTAACATTTCATGATCTATGTTCTTTCTCTTCTTTGCTAGCTCCTCTTATTTCTTCTATCTACTAAATGTAGGCATTCTTTATGGTGAGGGATTCCTGGCAGCAAGGTGAAACATATTCTGGGAATTCCACGTTTAGACTTTGAAATATTACCTATGGTTGTTGGAATTTGTAGCTGATGTTCTCTTTCTACCAAGCAGTAAAATGATTCTTTACTTATATGGAATTTCATACTTAGACATTTCCTATTTGGAGGAAAATAGGTAGTAAAATGGATAGAGTACTGGGCCTGGAGTCAGGAAGACCTGAGTTCCAGTCTTATCTCAGATACTTACTAGCTTTATGACCTAGACAAGTCACTTAACTTCTGTTTGCCCCAGTTTCCTGATCTATAAAATGGATTGCATAATGACACCTACCTCATAAGGTTGTGGGACTCAGATGAGATATTTGTGAGACATTCAGCATAGAGTTTGACATATTATAGGTTCTATATAAATACTTATTTCCTATCTCCCATTTACATAGTAGCACTGATCATATGCTAATGTGTATTTTATTTATATATACTACCATATCTCTACCTGCTAGTTATAAATCCGTGATAAAATGTATTGCATGTGAATAAACAAAAACCATTTACTAAGAGCTTACTATATGTCAAGCATTGTTCTAAGCTTTGAGGATAACTAGAAGGGACAATAGAGTCCAACCCCATCCTTTTACAGGTGTGGAAACTGAGACCCAATGATGCTAAATGTCGTGCCACAAGTTACACAGGTGTTAAATGGCAGAATTGAGATCAGAACCCAAGTCCTTTTACTCCAAAGTCAGTGTTTTTTTCAATTGTACTACTCAGCCTTACATTTAATTGTTTGCTTAAAAGAACAATTCAGTGAGTTGGTTAATTGGTAAATCTAATCATCCAGTATTGCCTTTGTGGGATAACCTATTCTGACTTCTAAACAACCAAGTTAAAATAATTTTTTTCAAACACAGCCTTTTCCTTTTTTAATTTGGGAGTGATTTTTGTTGCTTAGGTAGCAACAGGGACTTTCAGGGACTGAGGAGTTAAACAAAAAAGTAGTTGTTTCCAAAATTTTTTGCTTTGGGATTTATTATTTCTAACTAGTCATAATCTAATCTATTTCTAGATTCCTAAGTTCCATAATAATGATTTTTAATGTTGATTTTCTATATAATGAAAAAATAACTATATACTTTTTGGGGGAAATAATAGGAAATCAAGGAAAAATTGGATTCAAGTCATAAGCGGGATATCGAAGGCATGGGAATTGCAGAAATAAAGTATGGAGATTCCATATGTTTTGTCCAACATATAGCTAGTGGTCTATGGATGACTTACAAAGCACAAGATGCCAAAACATCACGCCTTGGACCCCTGAAAAGGAAGGTGAGCCATTTCAACATTTGTACATCTGTGCACTTACTGCTTCTGTTTAGAAATATTTGAGCAATAGAACAAATTGTGCTATATGATGGAATACTATTGTGCTATAAGAAATGTTGAACAGGATGATTTCAGAAAGAGCTGGAAAGATCTACATGAACTGATACAGAGTGAAATAAGCAGCTCCAGGAAAACATTGTACCCAGTAACAGCCATATTGCAGAATGATCAACTATGATAGACTTAGCTATTATCTGTAATATAGTGATCCAGGACAATTCTGAGGCGCTTATGACAAAGAATGCTATCCACCTCCAAAAAGAACTGTTAGAATAAAGATGAAAGGATACACTTTTTCAGTTGTTTATTTGGTTTATGTTTGGGGGTTTTAGCTCTATAAGATTATTCACAAAAATGAACAATAGGGAAATATATTTTACTTGATAATACATGCATAGCCCACATAGAATTGCCTGCCAGCACTAGGAGGGGAAAGAGAAGAGAGGGAGGGAGATAATTTTGATCATATAACAAGAATATTTGTGTGGAAATTTGTAATTACATGTAATTTGTAAAAATTAAATGAAAATATTTTTAAAATATAATGAATATTTGAGCAATAGAAATGAATTGGTGTCAGAGGACTCTTACAAAGCAAATTACATATTTCTCTATAGCCTTTGCCTAATTTTCTGAACTATTTGCTCTGTCATTAGTTGGCATTTCCTAAATGAAATAAAAATGATTTCATTTTCACCTTAAAACACAATGAAGAATGTAGAATATCTATCCTTTCCCCCATTTCCAACACCTAAAATTATAATCCTTTCAAAAGGTACATGTAATTTTTTTGATTTACAGATTAGTTATAATTACCATAATTTACAACATTGCTTCTATTAATAGAATCGACTTTTTAATTTATTTAAAGAAAAATTGAGATTAAATAGGACATACATTTAGACAACATATATCCCATACTAATTAAATCCATAGTGATAGGCTTTAAAAAAATTTTTTTTTATTTAAATTTTATTTTCAGTTCAAAATTATATCTCTCCCCCAACATTGAGAAGAAAAGAAAAATAAAATGCATTATGAATAAGGAGTAGACTTTCAAAGTTATTTTCACAGATTTTAATATTTTACTCATCTGCCAACAATAGAGAAACTGGTCTAGGTATAAGTGTCAAAATCTTAAGACAGTTCCTAGACCATCTTTTCATTTGGAACAGGGAACAAGCACCAAGAATATGAAGTTTCATCTTTGGGAGACCAATTAGTAACTAAATGAATGAACAAATCTAGATTCCAATACACATACATCATATGTATGTGAGTATGTATATATAGACACACATCCATTTGTGTGTGTATATGTGTGTGTGTAAAATGTATAAAAGAATTGCATGCTTGTATTTGTAAAACTGTCTAAAGTTCTGGTCGCTACATTTCAAAAAAGATAAAATGGAACAGGGAAAGTTCAGAGAAGAATTACTAAGAGATAAAATGATTGAAGGAACTTCTTTATGGAGAAGAGACAAACAAACCAAAAAGCCAAAACCACAAAAGAAAGAACTAAAAGTAGATAAAATTCTTGACTATAAATGCTAAGCCTGAAAAAGAATATCATAGAAATTATAGAATAATAATAATAGATCAGATTTATATTTTCTCTCTTCTTATACATTTTTCAAAATGGTGAGGCATGTTAATATGTATATGAAACATTTCTAAGGAAGGGCAGTAAATTGGGACAGAATAGGTAAAACCAAGCATTTGCTTAGTCAGAAAACTCAGTAAAAACTAAGGGATGGATCCCTAACTGATATAGTATTCCTTCTTGGCCCTTTCTCTTTAAATATGAAACTTAAACTTCAGGCACCTGTTTTCTTATACAGAACAATACATACACACAGATGTGTATGTATATTTGTACACATATATACATATACACACATATTTACATATTCATACATACATATAAATTTTAATAGGACTTTTAATAGTACAAAGAATTGACTTTCCCTCTGTGTCTATCAGAATCTTGTTTTGTTGGCTAGTTTGATTGCATTATCTCAACAAGCAAAACTTAAGAAGCTCTGATCCAGAGATCTTGGACAGAAGCTGAAAGAAGTTTACTAGTGTCCAAACACCAGCAATATATTTCAGATCCTAATTGTAACATTATTAAGCATTTGTTGGGAGGTGGTGAGCAGAATAATGTTATGTAGCAGTTAGTGAATCAAAAGAGAGAGCCACATCCTTAACTGACCCTTCAAAGCAAGAGTATAGTCTCAGGTTAAGTAAGGGGCACAAGACATTGCAGAATACCAATTCTGCTTTCTTTAATTAATTGTAGTAGTTCATGCCTTTGAGAAAATAAAGAAGTGGAATTATAAGGTCTGATCTAATATATTTTAATGCTCCTAAGACAAGAGAGGGCAGAGAATCTTCTCCAAAGAAAGTTTTATTTGGAAAACAACTCTCTTTATGTTGACACATGTACTTTTTAAATCTATAATAGTTTCTTTTTTCCCTTGTTACTATTAAAATAAATTAAATGCCAAGAAATGCCTGTGAGGGTGACAGAACCATCAGAAGAAGGGATGAAGCACTGCTGCAGCTCAGAGCAATGTGGAGAGACTGCAAGGAGGACTCATCTCACTGGGGTATGAGGAAAGAATGCTGAATAAACCTCAGTGGAACTCAGATGCAGTACAGTGCAAGAAAGCAGTGGAAAGAGCACAACTGACTCAGTCCAGCCTCAGTAGGGTAAAAGCAGAAGCCAACGGAAGACAGAATAAGCAGCAGTGAGAAAAAAGCAGTCTGGCATAATCTAGCTAGAATAGAGGCCAAGCAAAACCCAACACAGGCAAAAGGAGGAGGAACTGAACCCAATAAAGGCCAGGCTCAGTGAGATTAGGCAGACCCAAACTGGAACCAGCTGAACTGTACAGTTGCAAACCTCCACATAGAAGTCCAGCCAGACTACCATTACAGTGTACTCTATTTGAAGCTTAGGCAATTGACCCAATCCCAGGCAAAGTACAAGCATGGGACTGTACTCTCTTCAGGAATGAAGCTAAACTTCAGCATATAGAAAAAAATACCAGAAAAGATAATCACCAAATAAGCAAAAGACAGAGAAAAATCCTCATGCTAGAAAATTATTTTAACAGGAGAGATACAAGCTCAGAGGAGGACAGCATTGCAAAAATGAAAATGTGTGAAACCTCAAAGCAAAATATAAAAGAATATTAAGCCCAAAATAAACACCTGGAATAACTCCAAAAAAGGATAGAAAAACAATAAGAAATTTAGAAGAAAAATTAAAAAAGAAAATAATAAAAAAAATCAACAGGTTAGAATAAAAAATTACTAAAGAAAACAGTTCCCAAAAAATGAAATGCAATACCTCAAACAGGAAACTAACTCCTTAAGAAGAGAAGTACAAAGCCTTAAATAAGAAAAAGGCTTCCTAGAAATGAGAACTAGACAAATGGGAGCTAGTGATATATCAAGATAGCAGCAATAATTTTTTAAAATTTAAAAGAATGAAAAAAGAAAAGAAAATTTGAAATCTCTCACTGGAAAAACAACTCAGCTGGAAAATAGATCAAGGAAAGAAATCCAAAACTCATGGATAATCAAACCTAAAAGCTATGATTTAAAAAAAAAAAAAAGAACCTGGGCAACATTGCAAGATAATCAATGAAAATTGCGCTGATGTTTTTGAGAAAGATTGGAAAAAAGAAATTGAAAAAAATCCACTGATCACCTCCTGAAAGAAATCCAAAATTTAAAAATACCAGAGCTATTTTAATCAAATTCTGGAACTTCCAAGCCAAAGAGAAAATACTACAAGCAGACAGAAAAATAAAATTCAAATATTGTGGAGCCACAATCAGGATTACACAGGACCTAGCAGATATTACATTAAAGGTTCAGTGGCATGAAGTGAAATTCTACAGGGCAAAGGATCTAGGCCTAAAGCCAAAAATCACATGAGCAATGAAACTGACCTTAATACTCCAAGGGAAGAAATGGATATTTAATGAAATAAAGGAATTCCAGCCATTGCTAGCAAAATGACCAGAGCTAAAAAGAAAATTAGATGATCAAATTCAACACTCAAGAGAAACATAAAAAAGTAAACAGAAAATAATAAAGAGAATTAGTAGGGTTAAACTAATCACTTTCCTACATAGGAAAATAATAACTAGGATATTTAAGATTTCTCTGGGTCAAAAGATGCTTAAAATACTTGATATATTTAAGTTTATCCAGGGAAACAGTGGAGTTAAACTGATTACATTACTAGTAAGAAAGTGATATCTTTAAGACATATGTGATACTTGAAGTGCCTAAGATAGATAAAGTACTTAGGATATTTAAGGTATTAAAGACACTTAAGGACTGGAACACTATTAGGGCAATGAATAGGAGCATATATAGACAAAGTTGAGAGTAAATTGAATTTGATGGGATGATATAAATAGTCAAGGATAAGAAAAAGGAATATATTATAAAAAGAGAAAAGGATTCAAGTTTGGTAATAAATTACCTCACATGAGTAGGAATGTTAGAATCAGTACAGTAAGAGGGAAGGTAGAGGGGAGTGGTAGGCAGTGCTTAAACCCTACTCTCATCAGAATTTGGCACAAAGTGGGAATAATATACTCACTTAGGTATAGAAATCTATTTTACAACAAAACTGGGTAAAAATATTTATAGCAAGTCTCTCTAAGGCTTCATTTATCATATATATATGCATATATATATAACTGAGTCAATTTTTTAAGAATACAAAAAATTTCTCAATTGACAAATAGTCAAAGGCTATGAAAAGGCAGTTCTCAGATGAAGAAATTAAACTATCTTTAGTCATATGAAATAATGCTCCAAGTCACTATTGATTAGAGAAATGCAAATTAAAACAGCTCTAAATTATTACCTCATACCCATCAGACTGGCTGACATGACAGAAAAGGAAAATGATAAATGTTGGAGGGGATGTGGAAAAATTAGAACAATAATACATTGTTGGTGGAGCTGCAAACCAATACAACCATTCAAGAGAACAGTTTGTTACCATATCCAAAGGACCATAAAACTCTGCATACCCTTTGACCCAAGAATACCATTACTAGTTCTATATCCCAAAGAGATTAAAAATAGGGGTAAAGAACCTCCCTGTACAAAAATTATTATCACAGCTCTTTTTGTAATCACAAAGAACCAGAAACTGAAAGGATTTCCATCAACTAGAAAATGGCTGAACAAGTTGTGGTCTATGCTTGTAATAGAATACGATTGCACTATAAGAAATGATGATCAGGATGAACCTGGAAAAACTTACATAAACTTATGTGAAGTGAGCAGAGCCAGAAAACTGTTGTACATAATAATAGCAATGTTGTATGATGATCAAATATGAATAGCTTAACCAGTCTCAACAACAAAAACAGTGATCAAAGATGGTTCCAAAGACTCGTGATGAAAAATGCTGTCCATTTCTAGAGAAAGAACTGATGGATTTTGAATAGAGATCAAAGCATATTATTTTTATTTTATTTTCTTTATGTATTGTTTTTGTTTTGTATGAGTCTTCTATAACATGAAGAGTATGGAAATATGTTTTAAAATATCACAAATTTACAAGGGAAAAAAGAGAGAGGAAGAGAGAAAATTGGAAACTCAAAATTTTAGAAAACAAATATTAAAAAATTATTATTACATGTAATGTGGAAAAAATAAAATATTATACAAATTTAAAAAAAAACCACAAGTAAGTCTTTACATTGAATGTACTTACAAGGAGTATATGGTTAGTCTATTCTTTTTCAAGGAAAGTAGAGGTAGTCAGCAGCTGATCTGTCCCTCATTTCTAGTTCTGCAAAAAAATAAATATGTCATATAATGATATTTTTGGTAACCAAAAATATCACCTGTGTGACTTCATCTCTGTACCATCCATCCTACATTACCATTAAGAAATGGGTATTTTCTTCTCTATATTCTATTGTTACTTATGTTGTCTGACTCAGAATTTAATCATATCTCAGATTTACAGCCTCTCTTTGGTCAGAGTAGTCCAGTTTATGATGCTAGAAGATTTTTGTTTCAAATATTCTCTATGAATCTAATTTCTTAGAGGATAAGGTCTGATATTCCTAGTTTCCAGGAAAAGTAATAATGAAAATAATAAGAACAACAATAATGATAGCAGTAATCTAGATATTGCCTTAAGGTTTGCAGAGATATTACAGCTATTTTAAGAGAAAAATCTATGGATTTGTGAGATATATATTTCCCTTCTAAATTCATCTAAGATTTCCAAGACTTCCAGTCTGTCATCCTATTATATTTCATTTTCAATTAGAGCATTGAGGATCAGGAATAAGAGGGTAAATGAACCCAAACCAACTACTATGCTCATGCTTTAGATTTTAAAATTATCTCTAACATTTGGTGGGAAGTGATGAAAAAGGTGAGAGTTATGCAAATAAAATTCACTGGTCAGTTCAGGGGATAATATATGGACTCAAAGGACTTGATTTTCATTAACTTCTCTATTCAGGTTATACTCCATCAAGAAGGCCACATGGATGATGGCTTAACACTTCAGAGATGTCAGCATGAAGAATCTCAGGCTGCTCGGATCATCCGCAACACAACCTCCTTATTTAGCCAGTTTACAAGGTAAATTCATGGTTTTTTTATGTCTCCTTGTTGATCCCATTGACATGGGTTCCATGGCATTCTTGTACTATTAACTTTTCTTTTATTGCATACTGTATGATAGAAAACAACTAAATACCAGTAGGAATAAAAAACAAACCTACCACAGAGAACTGAGTCACTTTGTCTCCAGGCTGACTTGCTCCAACTTTCACTAACCTCATTTTGTTTGAAGTTACAAAGGATCTAATATGTTACAATTGATTTGCAAAGAGCTGCTTATACTATTCGAAATT
This sequence comes from Gracilinanus agilis, assembly GCF_016433145.1. Taxonomy (NCBI): domain Eukaryota; kingdom Metazoa; phylum Chordata; class Mammalia; order Didelphimorphia; family Didelphidae; genus Gracilinanus; species Gracilinanus agilis. The sequence goes on from NC_058131.1 coordinate 538,288,625, forward strand.
ATTACTGCAACCTGAGTTAAATTAGTATAAACCTTTTTTTTTTTTTTTGCTAGAATAATGTTGGGATTTTTATGGAGTTTGTAATTAAAGTCCATTCTCACCTCCTTGACTGGGAAATGCTTCTGAAGAATATATTTGTTCCCATGTTTTATGGTAAATTGATCTTTCTTAAATGCAGTACTTATTGGTTTCCCAAAATTCAAATTATTATTCTGTTTTAGGAAAATGTTTTTCATTCAGGAAATTTTAGGGAAAGACTATGAATATGTGAATGAACTCCCATATGTGTGGAACAAAAAGTTTTTTTCAGTGTTTTTAATCTTCTCCCTAGTAAAGTAGTATAAGGGAGAAAATAAGAAACCAGGGTTTTGCAACTTGAAAACTTAGCAAAGGCAAGGATTTGAAAAAAAAAAGGGTCTGGTCACATGCACAGAACTGAAGGGACAATTGCAGAATCTGGGGAAGATATAAAACCGAGGACCAAAGACTGTTGAGGGGTCCATTTTTCCTGTTTGGCCAGGATAGCAGAGAGTCCACTTCCTGTGGCAGTTTATTTATGCCTGTAGGAGGTGGCTTGCCTTTCCTGATTCCTGGAGGTTCTCTAGTCCAACTATTGAGAAGAAACTGAGAGATCCTGTCCATCCCTGTTTCCAGTTACCATCTCTCAGATATCTTGTGAGCTACTGATTACTGATTCTTGAGAGATTTCCTGACTGAGTGCAAGTGAGAGCCAGACCCTGAAAAACTCTGTCTTTGGAACAAAGGCCTGCATCTTGGCCTCTGAAGAAGTTCATCAAGATTCAACCCTTTCTACTCTGACAAATTTTTACCATGACTATCTTTAATTTGAGGACCAGTCAGCTCAGTTTAGTTAGTTAATCTGGGTTTTAGAGAGATCAGAGTAGTGGAAGTGTAGCTTGAACAATTTGAAGAAGTCTTCATGAGAAGCCCATAGAAAGGAGGGTAGAATATCCAGATTTTAGAGTTAGGGACTCCTTTTACCCTGGTCTTCCATCATTTCCTTTTGATTGACTATAAATAAATTACTTTACTGATTAAAAGAAAAGTCAGATAGCATTGTGGCCTTAGAGTGAGTCTCAGGCCTACTCAGGCTTAGAGAGTGAGTTCTTCTGAATATATAACATCAACTCTACAAACCCCATTGAGTCATCTTACTTACCTATTTCAGTAGTATAATCAAAAGAATGGAATTCAAAGCTGTGAGCTGGAACTCCTTACCTCACTTTTAGTCACTATCTCCCTTAATGATACTGGGCAAGTTTCCTCTCACCCTGTATTTTAGGGGTCCTTATTGGGTAAGAGTTGTAAGTCTAATATCCTTTCCTTTCTTAGTGAGAAGCAGGGAGAAGAACACTGTTGTAAGGTTTTATGTATGTCTTTTTGAGATATAGGTGTTTCCTTCAAATATTGGGAATTTTAAGTCACTCTTGATGGGAGCTCATTTCAGCCCCAAGGATGAGAAGGCTCTGTGTCTTTAGCCTCCTAGTTTCCTTTTAGTCCCTATCCATAAAGGTTCATCTGAAGACCTTAGAAGCTCTCTGTTGGACAACAAGACATTGACTCAGCTGTTACCACATGCACGCACGCGCATACACACACACACACACACACACACACACACACACACACACACAGAAACAAAATAGTGTTTGAAGGGGTTTAGATAAAATGGATGAGAAGAGATTACGAAGAGTCAGAGTTAGTTCAAATCCAACAGTAATATTTTAAAGAATTTAGAGATTGGAGCTATATTAGAGATTACAGAATCATATTTTTAAAATTGGAAGGAACCTCATTGGTCATTTACTCCAGACTTCTTTTTTTTTTTTGTTTACAAATGAGTACATGAGCCCCAAGGAAATTAAGTGACTTCTCCATGGTCTTACAATTAGTAAATCCTTGAACCAATTTCTCTATTTCTTTAAATAATCTGTGTTCTCTTGATAAATTACTAGTACTTCCACCTGAAAGTAATCAAGGGAAGGGAAAGAAAATCAAAATCAAAATTGTTAACTTTGCTGCTTGCAAATAGATCCATAAAAACAAAATCAAAAATCTTTGTTTAGTGAAGGCAGTTCTTTTCCTAGATTTTGAGCTTTGTGGTCTTAATAATGAAATGATTAATTTCAGAATGTTTAGTAAGATTTCTTGATTCTTTAACAATTAGTGATTTCCTCAATGTAAATACCTCTATATTCTGATTTATAGCATTCATCCCTTCTATGTCTTTTTGAGGTCTTAAGGACTTGGCAGTGGTCTAAAAAGTTCTACATTTAGCCTCCTGCTACCTAGGCAGGCTGTTTTTCATTCTACTTGAAGCATCTATAGTTAGATTCTAGAGTTTGGCTTCATTGTTAAGAACTCTAAAATCTTAAGATCATTTCCACATTACAATGCGGTTTGTAAAAAAAAAAGTGAGGGAATGAACAAAACAAGATATTTATACTTATGTTTAGCTCATTCCAAAGAGAATACAGTGCAGTTTGAAAAAGTTATAGGATGTGGAAATAAGATGGCAGAGTAGAGAAAGGACTTAGCTGAGCTCTCCCAACATTCCTTTCCAAAAAATTTTAAAATAACACCTAAAATCAAATTCTGGAGTGGCAGAGCCGAAAAAGGGTCAGAATGATATATATTTTTGACCAAAGATAATATAATAGACTGGAAAGGAGATCTGTGACAAGGCAGAGGAGGCTACTTAGGAGTTCAGGTAGATGAATCACTAGTTGTGGGGCTAGATGGTTGGGGCATAAGAAGCATATTTTGGGACCTCTCAGGAAAGAAGGTAATAAGGGGACATGGTAAATTGTCAGAAAGGGATTACAGGATATACCTTGTGCTAGTACTGGATGCAGAATCAGGCTCTGTTATAGGCATCTCATTGCCTGTACCCACTTCTGGATCATAGTTCAGGGGCACAGAGGAGGCAAGAGAGAGTAGAGGCCCTGAAGGGTACTTCTATCCCCAAAGGATCAGGAACCCTGAGGAAAGAGTGTGGTTTCTAGTTCTAAGCAAAGATGGGCCTTTAGGAGCATTATCCATTGCATTCCTAAGGAATCAAAGACCCTTCAGGATCAGAGTGCATACTAGGAGAGCAGTGTACATGTTTTAAGAGCACTGAAAACTTCCAGAGCCCCAGAACTGGCTCTGAAAATGGCAGTGTATGAAAGCCTGAAGCTTGAAACAGAACTCCTTTCCCCTCATACCTGGAACAGAGCCCAACATTAATATAAAGTTCCAAACCAAGAAATAAGATGGGAAAATAAACAACAAAAAAAGAAACTTACTCTGAAAGTTATAGTGTCAGGAAAGATCAAGACAAACTTAGAAGACAATGAATTCAAAACAGGTATAAGTAAACAGGGGGTGGGGGGGGCGCAGAAAGGTGAAGTGGTGAATTAGACATAAACCCAATAAGAATTCCTGGAAGACATAAAAATGGATTTTTTTAACTCACATAAAGATGACAGAAGAAAAAATAGATAAAATTAAAGAAAAGGAAGAAAATTATGAAAAGATAATTAACAGGTTGGAAAAAGAGGCACAAAAATACTAAAGAAAATAACATCTTAAAAAAAGAATTAACCAAATGGGAAAAGAGGTATAAATTTCACTATTAAAATAATTCCTTAATAAGCAAAGTTAGCCAAATGGAAAAAGAAGTACAAAAGCTTACTGAAGAAAATAATTCTTTAAAAATTAGTATTGGGCAAGTGGAAGTTAATGGTGCAAAGAAATGTGAAGAATAAAAAAAAGTCAAAAGAATGAAAAATAGAAGAAAGTGTGAAATATGTCAGTGAAAAAGCAACTGACTTGGAAAATAGATTGAGAAGAGACAATTTAATAATTACTGGACTATCTGAAAGCCATTATCAAGAAGTCAAAGCATCATATTTCAATGAATTATCAAGGAAAACTGTTCCAAATTCCTATAGACAAAGGATAAAATAGAAACTAAAAGAATCCACAAATCATCACCTGAAAGAGGTCCCAAAATGAAAATTCCTAGGAATGTTAAAAACTCCCATGTCGAAGAGAAAAGAAGCAGCAAGAAAGAAACCTTTTAAATATTGTGGAACCACATTCAGAATCACACAAAATTTAAGCAGCTACCACGTTAAAGTAGAGGAGGGCTTATTCTCAAAGGCAAAAGAACTGGGATTACAACCATTAATTACCTGTTTAGCAAAACTGAATACAACCCTTCAAGGGGAAAAATGGGTATTAATGAAATAGAACACTTTCAGGCATTTGTTATTAAAAGACCTTAGCTAAATATAAAACTTGACTTCCCAATAGAAAACTCAAGAGAAGCCCAAAAAGGTAAATTTGAAAATGATATCTTAAGGAACTTAAGTTAGATTATTTGCCTTTTTATATAAGAAGATAATAAATCTTATAAGAATTTATTATTATTTTAGTATATGGGCTGTTGAAGCAAGCACAGAACTTATCATTATTAGGGCAGCTAGAAAGATTCTACATAGAAAGAGGGTGCAGAAGTGAGTCAGTTACGTTGGGAGGATATAAACAATAATTGATAAGCAAGAAAGAGGAATGTCCTGGAAGCAAGGGGAATGGAGAGGAAGATTGGGGGAAATTATCTCACATAAAAGAGGCCTGCAAGGAAGAGCTATTAAAGTTGAAGGGAAAATGGTAAGGGAGAATATATCTATATATCTACATATCTATACATATACATATGTATATATATATATATATGCAGTTAATAATAGAAATCTAGTTTATCCAACAGGGAAGTTGGATGGAAAAGAGATAAGAAAGAGTAAGGGGAAGTGATAAAAGGGAGGGCAGATAAAAGAAAATAGTGATCAGAAGCAAAACAGACTCTAAAGAGGGACAGCATAAAAAGAGAGAAGGATAATCAGAAGAAAATAAGGTGGAGGGAAATGTGCATTTAGTAAGCATAACTATGAATGTTAAATGGAATGAACTCACCCATAAAATAGAAGCAGATAGAAGAATGGATTAGAAACCAGAATCCAATAATATGTTATTTACAAAAAAAAAAAAAAAAAAACAGGTTTGAAACAGAGTTAAAATAAGGAGCAGGAGCAGAATCTATGATGATTCAGCTAATATAAAAAAGCAGGGGTAGCAATCATGGTCCTCGATGATGCACAAGCAAAAATAGGTCTAATTGAAAGAGATAAAGAAACTGCATTTTGCTAAAAGGTACCATAGACAATAAATTAATATAATTACTTAACATATGTGCACCAAATGGTGTTGCATCAAAATTCTTGAAGGAAAATTAAAATTAATTATAGGAGTAAATAGACAGTAAAATTATACTGGTAGGATACCTCAACTTTCCCATATCTGAGCTAGGTAAATTTAACTATAAGATAAATAAGAAAAAGTCATGGAGATGCGTAGAGTCTTAAAAAAGTTATATATGATAGAGTTCTGGATAAAAGTAAATGGGAATAGAAAGGAGCATTTTATTTTCTCAGCTATATATACCTCTTTCACAAAGACCAACCATTTATTAGAGTTTAAAATCCTCACAACAAAATGTAGTAAAGCACAAATATTAAATGTACCCTTTTCAGAACATAATGCAATCAAATTACATTTAATAAAGAGCTGTGGAAGTGTAGATTAAAAACTAATTGGAAACTTATCTACCCCTAAAGAATCAGTAGTTCAAAGAACAAAATATCTCTAAATGAGTACATCAATAAAAAAAAAGAGCAGATCAATGAAGTAGATAATTTAATTAGAAAAAGAACAAATTAAAAATCCCTAATTAAATATAAAAATGGAAATCCTGAAAATCAAAGGAGAGATTAATAAAATTGAAAGAAAAAATTATAAGGTTATTATTGAGAAAATTTAGATTTACTTCTGTAAAATTAAAAGATTTCAACAGTTAATGACATGGTTTCTCTGAAAAGTGATTTTTACCTTAATCCCTTTGTCATTTTTTAGTAATGCACTAAGGTAATCATTAAAAAAATATTCAGCAATTACTGAGCATGAGGCCCTGAAAAATGACAACTGTATTATTGTTTATTAGAAATACTGATTATAGTTTACACGAGTAGGGTAATATATCCTCCAAACCAACTATGAGTATTTCTGGTGTGCCTTTGGTTCCCAAACTGATGTTTTTATTAGTCAGGGGCCTACTAGAACCTTTGTCCTGTGGAAGGTATCATACAGAGAAGATTTTTCTAGGTTACCGAAGATACTGGTTAACTTCATTCTTTTATGTCTATCCCCTAATCCAGTGATGGGCAAACTATGGCCCACAGGCCAGATGTGACTCCCTGAAATTTCTGTCTGGCTGCTGGACATTATTCCTAATTTGACGAATACAGTGAGCAAGTTACAATACAATGAAACTTCCAAAGAGTTGCCTTAGAAACAGACTGACAGATGAGCATTTCCTTTCCTTTGGCCCCCTCTTTAAAAAGTTTGCCCATCACTGCCCTAACCAAGCTGAATTCATGTTTTGTTAGTGGAAACAACCGAACTGCTGCACCCATCACTCTGCCAATAGAAGAAGTCCTTCAGACCTTGAAAGATCTGATCACCTATTTTCAGCCTCCAGAGGAAGAGATGCAGCATGAAGATAAGCAAAACAAGCTCCGGTCACTCAAAAATAGGCAAAATCTGTTTAAAGAAGAGGTAAGTTTTAAAAGTAAAATTTTAGATTATCTTTGTGCTTTGTACCCGAAATATGTTCATTAAATTGTTGTTCAGATTTATTTTATATGATGAGGAGAGTTGAAAACAGTAGAGAGAAAAGACAAAATCAGATCCCAAGAATTTTCACAATCCAGATTACTTGGCATTTCCAATTACACTGACCCTTTTTTAAAACCAAGATACAAATAATATTGTATTTATTGCTTTAGTACTATATATGCTATACAAAAATCTTTTTTTAAATGGATCTCTCTTTTCAAAATAAATAGCAGCTGAGTACTTCTTTAGCACTGAATTTTGGGATAATTCCTTCTCACCTTCTTACTCCCAAAGTAGTACCAGGGCAAGGGAGAAAGGGGAATTTTGTATGCTATATTGGTTACTGAAGCACATATTTTTTGTGTTTATCTATTACATGAGAATAAATCTAGTATCTGGCAGTTTTACATGTAGTAGAGAATAGCTGAAAAATTCTTTTTTGGTCTACTTGTTACTAATTAGCTCCTTTATTTACAGGAATCATAGATGTCCTTTGCTGTGTTTCAATGGAATTACTTGAATAGATCCATTTTTTAAAATTTCAAAGTACTGTATCTAACACTGTTCCTAAATGAGTCAGATCCATTTCACACCAATTGGGAAACAAGCTTATATGAAATTTATTCACACTCTTTCTTCTTCAGTATGTCCTTGGATTGAGCTAAACACAGGAGGACAAACAAATCAAGAGATATTGCTGACTCATCCCCAAAATGTATGCTATTTAAGTTTCTGATGCATAGAAATGCATATTTTTAAAGAAAAATATATACAACATAATAGAGACCTATTTGCATATTAGCAGTATCAGCTTTAAAATTTGAAGTGTTGGGTGGGGGGCGAACTATCAAGAAGAAGTAAGGATATAGATTTTCTAAGCAGGAATTTTTCCTTTCTCTCACATCTTTTTTAGGGAATGTTGGCTCTTGTCTTAAATTGCATTGATCGTTTAAATATCTATAACAGTGTAGCACATTTTACTGGATTTGCAAGGGAAGAAAGTGGCACTGCTTGGAAAGAAATTCTGAACCTCCTCTACCAATTACTAGGTGAGTACAGAGGAAATGTCTTTAGTAGGAAGGTATTCAAAGTACATTGAAGAATGGAAACTCTCCAGTTCAAAACTGCAGTGGTAAAGGTTACTTAGCAAGTCTGAGATTCAACTCATTATTTTTATACCCAGTTATGAATAATATTGAATAACTGCAATTCAGGAGCTGTGGCATCTTCAATGTAAAGCAGGGTAGTATAATAGAGCCCCGGTTTGAAAGTCTAGATATTTTGGTTATGGCCTCATTTCTGTAACTAACTGGATATTACCTGGATAGAACAAACACTTAATCAGTTTCTCAAGTTGTTTGGACAAGATCTGCAAATTTTTTTCAAGTAATAACACTATGATTCCTTCACTTGAGCTCATTCCAAAAAATATTACAGTTTTAAAAACTTAAAATGTTACCACATTGTGGCCAACCATATTTTCTGCTGTTTTGCTGATGTGATTGTTCCATTAATAGAAAGAACACTGAAGTAAAAATGAAATGACCTGGATAAAAAGTGGCTCTCCTGTTTACTAGCCATATGACCATGAATAATTTACTTGGTCCCTTTGAAAATCAGTTTGTTCATCTGTAAAATGTGGATGATAATTGCCTGAAATATTTTCTAGGCCTGTTTTGTAGTTTTATTAATGTGAAAAATTTGGCAAACTGTAAATACTGTACAAACATAAATTATTAGTGAGAATGAGGGTTAATCACAGACATGGACTTCAACATGTACCAACTCCTTTTTATTTTCTTTCTTGCTAGTAGTTCTACTCAAAGACTCAATTTGTGGTATGGGGTTTGTTTCTATGGCAAATAAACAACATTACAAATTCAAAGGTTCATGATAATCAAATTGTGGAGGGCAGAAGATTTGAGGAAAAAATTTAAGCCAGCTGACATAGTCTGCTTTCTTCAGGAAAGCCCATTGGTAGTACCTGAAACAAGGGTAACTTCATTTAATGAAAAACAAACTAACTCCCATCATGAGGTTACTCTGAGAGCCTATGTTTTCTTTGTGTGTGTTAGAGCACAAAGAAATAGACATGTTTGTTTTTCCTGGATGGTCAAGAGTAAATGGGACTTAGATTCAATAAAATACTTGTTGAAGGACTGACTGATCAGTTCTCTGGAAATGGATATGAGATCTTAATTTTGAGCCTGCTATCTACTTCTTCAGGACACAAATTTTAAGGCATGCTTACCATTCTTCCACAAGTGCACAATTTATGTTACCAGACAGAATGAAGTCCCAAATTATTCTCAGGCTTATCATTTTGCCAGCCTTGGGCCATCAGTCTTTACAGCTGTTCTAAAGTGGTAGTAGTTACATATTCCTTCTGTATAGGAATGCCTTATCCTTAGCTTAACACTTAGGAATGAAACCATAAGTCAGTAACAGTACTTCACAGATTCCCCAGCCAATTAAAGGAGAAACAGGAAGCAAGAAACAGTTCAACTCACAACTTTGTAACCATATGAAAGGTGACATGTAAACCTTTTGCAATGTTCTCTTTGTAAAATAATATAATAATGTAACTTTTTAAAGTTTATTAAGCACTTTCCTTGAGACTATTCTGAGAAGTCAATAGTACAAATGAATATACAGGCTTAGATATGGGATGGCTATTTGCCCCAGGTCCCACACTAAGTTTTGGAGCCAGTTCTCCAATTTGAATATCAAAGAATCTTCTTAAAGATATTTATTCAGCAGATTCACAGGTCTGCTATCACTGGTGCTTTCTTATCTATATGATTAAATTTCATCTTGTTTTCAGCTGCTCTCATTCGTGGTAACAGAAATAACTGTGCTCAGTTCTCCAATAACCTTGATTGGTTGATTAGTAAATTGGACAGACTGGAATCTTCCTCAGGTAAGAAAGAGGTGATGATGGGAAACCTGTAATTGAGTAAAGCAATATGTTTTCTCTTTTTTTTTCTTATAGAGGATGGACATTGTGATGGATTCCTACAACTGGTCACTTTCTAATAAAAAGTATTAAAAATCATTACTTTAAGAGGAAGAAATTAAATTCTGAATTTCTCAGACAAGATTTTGTTTCCCAAAATTTTCATTTGTCTATCTCAAATTTTCCCTTGTTGTTCATCAGCTTGTAGATTCCATTTAATTCTCGATTTCCTTCTTTTTAAACTTTGTTTTTACTTTACTTAAATAAGCATTAGTTTCTTATTCCTCCCACTACCGCCACTCTCATTGAGAAAAATATAAAAAATTGTAATAAATATGTGTAGTAATAGGAAACATATACCTGAATGGCCTTGGTTGAAAATGTGTATCTTTTTCAGTCTCTTGGATCCGTCAGTATTCTGTTAGGTCAGCAATAGGCTGAATTTTCAGTCTTCTTGTACCTGGTCATTACATTGATCGGAAATCATACATTTTTCAAAGTTATTTGACTTTTACATTATTGTTGCTATTTTATAAATTCTTCTAGCTGATTCTGCTAACTTCAATTTGCAAGAAACAAGCCTTTTACAAGTTTCTGTGAAACCATCCTTTTCCTAAAACGCAATAATATTCCATTATGTTAATATAACATAATTTGTTCATTCATTCTCCTTCATTTTCTTTTTTTCTCCAAAAAGATCTACTATAATATTTTTGTAATATGAATCTCTTTTCTTTTTCTTGATTTCTTTGGGTCTTATAGCTAACCTATTATGAGCATTTCTGGGTCAGAGTATATGGAGAGTATAGGAACTCTTTGAGCAGAGTTCTGGAAATTGCTTTCTAAAATGTTTGAATCAATTAACATGTCAAAAACAAGCCCCAAGAGAATAAAATGAAAGACAAAACAAGGCCCAGAAATTTCTTCCAGAAGTGTGTAGAATGTGTCCTTAAAATATTGTCCTAATTCAAGAAGTATGGATAGAAGTACAAGTAAATAACAACAAAAATAATCCCAAAATAAAGAGGCATTTTGACAAGTATGTCAAGACAAGAATCCAGAAGAAGAGAATAATCCCAGTATATCTTCAAGCAAAACACCAAATAAAAATACAGTTTGGACATGGGAATGAGTCAAATGGAATACCTGGAAGAACTAAAACAAAAGTTAAAGGAAAGAGTTTAAATGATTTTATAAATGAAATGAAAGCACCAGAGGAAAGAACTCAAAAAGAAATGAGAGACATGAAGGAAGGACTTGGAAAGAGAATGAACAGCTTAGCATAAGTGGTACAAAACCTTACTAAAAGAGTCAACTCCATGAAAATTAGAATGAATCAAAAAGAAGTTAATGACTCCCTAAGACAACACATAATATAAAAAGAAAGAAAAGACTGAAAAATAGAAGGATATTGAGATATTTCTTAGCAAAAATAAGTGATGTATAAAACAAATCAAGGAGAGAATTTAATGATCATTGGGCTTACTGAAAGCAATGATTAAAACCAGAGCTTAGACATAAAGATCTCTTATAGCTAGAGAAGAAAATGAAAATAGAATCCACTGGTTACTTCTTGAAAGAGACCCTGAAATGAAAATTCCCCAAACCTCATTACCAAAATCTATAGCTTCCAAGTAAAAGAAATAAAATACTGGAAACAGCCAGAAGGAAAGGATTCAAGTACAGTCAGTACTGATATAATTCATATTTCAAAAAATACCAACTTATTCCAACACAATTGACTATTGATACATTAAAGAATGTTTTAATCATAATACGAATTTTGAGTTTACTTCTGCAAGAATTCTTCCATGAGAAATAGCAACAGAATTCAGAAAACTGCACTACTTTACAATAATTTGCAAGCTGTCACCCTTCCTTGATAAAATAAATTTCAGGTGTCAAGGTAAAGAGGCATATTTATCCTCCCATCTTTTGGTATAGTAGGAGGTAATCCACATTGCCTTCACAGCGCCTTCCGTCATTGCCTCTAATCGTGAGGCCTGGATTGTGCTTGCCCAACTTACTGACCAATTTGGAGTTAAAATGCAGGGTTGGCTCAATATCGGGTAAATACCAATATAATAGGCCATATTAGCTCAATTGATGCAGAAAATGCTTTTGACAGGATATAATACCCATTCCTTTTTGGGGGAAAAGCACTAGAAAGCATAAGAATAAACATATATTTCTTTACTACAAAAAGTAATATCTATCTGAATTGAAAAGCCAGCATTATATATAATGGAGCAAACTAGAAACCTTTCCAATAAAATAAGGGACAAAACAAGGATTCCATTATCACCATTACTTACTATTTGATATGATGCTAGATATGTTAGATAGGTGGCAGCTAGGTGACTCAGTAGATTGAAAGCCAGACCTGAAGATGGAAGGTCCTGAATTCAAATTTGGCCTCAGACACTTCCTAGCTTTGTGTCCCTGGCCAACTCACTTAATCCCTACTGCCTAACACTTACCACTCTTCTGCCTTGGAAACAAAATACACTATTGATTCTGAGACAGAAAATAAGTTTTTTTTTTAAAGAAATGTCATATATAAGAATAAGAAAATGAAATTGATGGAATAAGCATCCACAAAATACATATATCTCTGTGTATATATATAGAGAGAGAATTTTGCAGATCAAATGATAGTTTACTTAAAGAATATTACACAGTCAAATAAAATCATTTAAAATAACTTCAGCTAAGTTGTAAGATATGAAATATACCCATGCAAATCAATCATCAGTTATATATTTCTATCACCAAAAACACTCATCAGGAAGAAATAGAGAAATTTCATTCAAAGTAACTTTAGAGTATATAAAATACTTGAATTTCTCCAACTAATATGCAGATACTCACAGATATGAATGTGAAAAAACACACTCTGCACAAATACAGACATAAATAATCAGAGAAATATTAACCACTCATGGTGGGCTGAGAAAATATAATAAAAATGATAATATTAATTAATATTAATTTACATATTCAATATCCTACCAATCAACTTGTTAAAGTATAGCTTTTTAGAGCTAGAAAAACATAATGAATTCCTCTGAAGGCACAGAAGGACAAGAAACTCAAGGGGAATAAAAAGGAGAGGAGAAAGTATAGCAATACAAGATCTCAAACAAACCACAAAAAGGTACTGATCAAAATTGTTTGATACAAGTTAAGAAATAGAGCAGTCTGTCCCTGGAATAGAGTAAACATACACTATGCAAAAGAAAACAGGTATAAAAGACTAGTGTTTGATAATGACTCTCTGGTTTAAAAATATACTATTTTATTTTTTTAATTGCTGTGAAAACTACAAAACAGCCTGACAAAAACTAGATAATGACCAACATCTATCCACATACCAACATAAGCTCCAATTAAGTACATGACAGACATAAAGGTTTGGGTTATAAACAAATTAAAGAACCAACAAAGAAATTACCACTCAAAATTATGGATGAGGGAACAGTTCAAGACAAAGGACAGAGAATCAGTCACATAGACACAATACAAGCAAAATTAAAAGAAGGCAAATACATAAGTGGAGAAAAAATATTGTGAAGTAATGTTCTCTGATAAAAATCTCATTTTTCAAATGTATAGGAACTATGCCGGATTTATAATATAAAGGAGCCATTCCCCTGGTAAATGATCAAGAGATAGCATCAGGCAGTCTTCAGAAGAAAAAATCAAAGCTTTCAATAATAATATGTTCTAAATTACTATTAGAAAAATCCAAATTAAAACAACTCTGAGGTTCCATCTCATATCAATCAGTCTGGAAAAACTGACAAAAAAGGAAAATGACAAATGTTGGAGGAACTGTGAGAAACAAATACATTAATGTGTTGTTGGAAGAACTGTGAATGAGTTCAACCATTTTTTGAAAGCAACATGGAACTATGCCTCCACAGTTACTAAGCTGTGCATACTCTTTGGACACAGTGGTAAGAGAAATCAAATGAAAAAAAGGAAATTATCTCTTAAAAAATTTTTTATAACAGGTCTTTTTGGTGGCAAATTGAGGAATGGTTAACAAATTAAGATTATGAATACAGTGGAATACTACTAGTGTAATCTTCATAAGATATGATGAAAGAAGCAGATTCCAAGAAATATGGGAAAGTCCATATGAACTAATGCAAAATAAAGTGATCAGAACCAGGAGGGAACCAATTATATAATAATAATTTATGTAATTACATTAATTCCACTCTCTAGCCTTCTTCTCTTACTCCCTAACCCAATCTCAATAAATTTCTCACTTTACTTTTAAGCCTCTTCTAACCATATACTTTCTGAGGTTATAATTTATTTTGGTTATCGTCAAGCCGTACCTGAAGCTTCCTTTCCTCTTATTTCCCACTCCCTTTCCCACCTGTTTTCCTGTTCAGTTGAATATTGCTGCACCAAACTGTAGGTCTCTTCTACCCTTCTTTAACCAGTTTGGATGAAAATGAGCTTCAAGTGCTGCCAGCTCCCTTCCTCTTTATATAGTCTTCATTTCAATCATCTCAATTATGTGATATAGTAAATATTCCTGCTTACCTTCCTCTTCTTCTTCCCTAACATATCCTATCCCCCTTTTTCTTTCGTCTTTTAAAATAATCAAAACATAATAAAACCATTCTCAGGCTCTCTATTTTATTTAATTCCTTTCATTACTTTTGAGGACATTAAGTGACACTTATATTAAAATGCAAATTCTCAATCATTATTCATATCCCTTATAGTCTTTTTCAATTACACATTTATATATTTTGTAGTGTGTTCCAACTTTGAAGTTCTTCTTTTTTTAGAATATACCTGAGAGTTTTTAATTTGAGATTTCCTTTAATATGTTATAAGAGGATTCTTCCTAATTTCACTTTACCCTCTAGTTCTAATATATCTGAGAACTTTCATTCATAATTTTTAAAAATATCTTATACAGACTCTTTTTTGTGGTCTTTGTTTCAAGTCTAATGATTTTTAGATTTCCCCCACTTTGACTGAAGCTAATTTTTTATGAGGATCTTTACATTTTCTTCTTTTTGAGGGGTCTTTTTACTTTAGTATTTTCTTGTTTCTCATGATGTTAATAATTTATGTGGTCAATTCTAATTTTCATGAAGTTTGTATCTCTTTTTTACCAAGCTGTTACTTTTTTCCAATTTTTTTCATCTAGAATCACAAAATATTTCTATATAATTTCTTCCAAGAATTCTAGTTGACTTCATGACCAAGCTGTGTTTCACTTTGGACCTTTGTAGAAATTGTAGCATTATTGTTTTCTTCTTGGTTTGTATCCTTGTTCCATAATAATTCTTTGTCATAACTGATTGATTTTTAAAATTCATGTATTCATTTTTCAATTTTTATATCCTAAAATGTGATTTTTGTGACATAATGAGGCTTTGTGCACTTCTGGAAGTAATATTGAAAACTTACATGGTTGTGATCTATATTATTTCGAGTCCTGCCACTGCTTATTCAGGTTATTAAATGCTTCCTTTTTCAGGGATGTCATGGGTGGCTTGAGAGCCTTTTAATAGACTGTAGTTCCTCATTCTCAGTTTGGGATTGGAAAGAATAACTGCAAGCTTCCACCTCTGTTCTTCAGACCCCTAGTAGATAGTTGTAGGCCTACTCTTCGTCATTTAGTTAGGTTTTGTAGGTTCAGAGTAACAGAATTGTAGACTAATTCCTTTTTATCATTCTCTGACCTAGTTATTTATGTGGAGACCCTAGTCCATATCCGTGGGCTAAAACCATAAACCTGCCCATGGGTCAAAGCAACAGTATACAGAATTACCCCTCTCCACAGTTCTTGCCCCGATTTTTCGTCTTCACACCTCATTCTAGATCTACAGGCTGAATTTTTTCTTGCACCTATGCTAGAACAACAGAGTTATAAGCCTACATTGAATTCACATTCCCGCCATGGGTACTCAGATCCAGGCCTCAGCCTGAGTTTGTGAACTGAATTTACAAACTTCTGAATTGCTTATGGATTACAGCAACCAACTGAACCATAAAGCCACTACTTAGTCCTGAGTCTTGTCATTCAACTGCAATTTCAAACCTCAGTCTGCACTAGATATGTGGCCCTGCTCCAGAATCAGGATTGTATAGCTGCCAACTCACTCCTCTTTCTATCCTTTCTCCTTAAGCAATGGTAGACCCATTCTCAGGTCCCCTGGTTAAAGAATATGTGCAGATATTTTATTGGATGGACTCCCTTTTATAGGCCTCTGTCTTTATGTGCTTATCTGACCTGGAAAAAAATGAATTATTTGGTTTCTTCTCCTTGGATTTCCTGCTTACTACTTGGCCAGAAGTGCCTCCTTGACCTTTGTTTAAGTAGTTGTAGGAGAAGAGATGGTTTTACTGATTTCTACTATACCAACTTTTCTGGTCTCCCTTTCCTTCCTTCCTTCTTTCTTCCTCCCTCCCTCCCTGCCTTTCTTCCTTCTTCCCTTTCTTCCTTCCTTCCTTTCTTCCTTCCTTCCTTCCTTCCTTCCTTCCTTCCTTCCTTCCTTCCTTCCTTTCTTCCTTCCTTCCTTCCTTCCTTCCTTCCTTCCTTCCTTCCTTCCTTCCTTCCTTCCTTTCTTCCTTCCTTCCTTCCTTCCTTCCTTCCTTCCTTCCTTCCTTCCTTCCTTCCTTCCTTTCTTCCTTCCTTCCTTCCTTCCTTCCTTCCTTCCTTCCTTCCTTCCTTCCTTCCTTCCTTTCTTCCTTCCTTCCTTCCTTCCTTCCTTCCTTCCTTCCTTCCTTCCTTCCTTCCTTCCTTTCTTCCTTCCTTCCTTCCTTCCTTCCTTCCTTCCTTCCTTCCTTCCTTCCTTCCTTCCTTTCTTCCTTCCTTCC